>NC_138382.1:78301500-78308733 GCF_054177405.1 Leptonychotes weddellii | reverse complement strand
CCAAGGCCTAGGGTCCTCCCCCAAGGGCCCAGTACCCTCCCCCAAGGCCCGGGGTCCTCCTCTCGAACTTTCCCTAGTGGCCTCAAGTCAGACAGAACACCTGCCCTCAGACCTCAGTTTTCCCCTTCTGTAAGATGAGAAGAGTCAGGAGGTGGCAGAGTCTTGGCCAGGCCCCCCACTGTCACCCCTCTACCCAGACACTGCCCCAAGCACCCGGGCCCCCCCACCCCGAGAGCTCTCACTATGCAGAGCCCAGCAATGCTGCAAGGACCGTCCCCCAGGGGCAGCGCCTTCCCTTCACCCCTCCCTAAGAGTACCCTACTGTCTCGGCAAGGTTATCAATGGGAGGAGGCAGAGGACAGGCAGCTGCAGACCCCAGAAATAGGGGCTCGGCCACGTTCTTCCTGCACCCACTGTACTGAAAACGTGGGGATGCCAGTCGTCCCTGGGACCCCCACAGTCCCAGAGCTCACCCCCCCCAGTCAGGGGAACAGACGGGAGCCCCATCAGCAAACCCTCAGAGGGAAACAAGCAGGCTGAGGTGGCTGAGGGTGACCGTGGGGGAGAGGCCACAGCAGTTATGGGGGTGACACCCAAGTGAGATCAGAAGGAAGAAAACGGGGGCCACGCGGTGACAAGAGGAAGGGCATTCAGGAGGCACAGCACGTGCAAAAGCTGTGAGCAGGGAGAGGGCTGGGAACATTCTAGCAACAGGAAGCAGATGGGCACAGCTGGTCTGCCTCCCCAGCAGGGACCAGTGCCAGGACCAGAGTTGGGACTTCACCCCAAGGACCATGCCAGCGTGGGAGAGATCTAAAAAGGACGGCACGATCGGGGTCAAGTGTTTCGGAACAAGTGAGCACTTCGAGCAGGCCCTGTGTGGTCCCTGACAGCAGATCACGCTGGGCTGTCGCCCACGCCCCCACGTGCCCCACCCCAAAAGCTGCTGCCAGCCCCCAACACGGTCCCTACAGGGAAGGCGAGGAAAAGACACCAGCAGACGCAGAAGACACTGGGCCTCAGGCGTGGGAAAGAGCCTCCAAGGGGGGAGGGCATCTAGGAGGGCTTCCTGTAGGAGGGGGCATCTGGGCACGACATGCAAAGCAGCTGCAGTAACACTGTCACTGTCCCGCCGCGCAGCGCCCACTCGCACTCATCTGTGCCAGGCGCTGACCCAGATTTAGTCATGAATGAAGCGGGTGAGTCGAGACTCTAATTACTTTTCACTTTCCCTGGTCATGCATTATACATTGACGGTGAGTGGGGGGCAAGAGGAAAACCGCGCAGCACAATTAATTTCAGCTTCAATTGTTCTCTCCCTCCTTGCGCTCCCCCCCCCCCGGGGAAGAACCTTTTTTAGCTCATGTTTCACAAATACCTTTAAGGATCAAGGAGGTAGCGGGCACCGCAGGAGTGGGGGGCACCCAGGCTGCCATCAGATGCTGAACTAAGACCCAGGAGGAGGAGCCGGGCCAGGAACGCGAGGTCCGAGTGACAACAACGTGTACCCCACAGTGGTGGGGGGTGCGGGATGGCGGTCCCTGCTGGCCCGAGGCCACCCGGACCCCGACGGAAGCTTCTCAACCCCAGGCTCCTCACCGCAGCCCGGCTGCCTGCACGCTGGCCCTGGGGCGGCCACGGAGGGCCACACACCCACCACATGTGCCCACCGCTGGCGGCCGAGGGGACGCGAAACCCCACCTCTGCGTTCGGCCCAAACTTTCATCCTCCTCCCCAGCACCTCCACCCCAAGGAGCAGGGGCAGCCTCAGGCACTGCAGACATCTCCCCGAGACACCCTGGTGGGGGCCGGTCTCGCCACCTGACCTTGCGGAAACCGAGGCCCTTGCCCCAAACCGCCCCCTACCAGGTGCTCGCTGTGGCCTCTGGGGCGCAGCCCCTTCCATCTCCACAGACACTCTGCACTGGGGCAGCCAGAGCTTCGGGGGGCTGGAGGCGCCTTGCCCAAGGAACAGAGGCCCTGTGAGTGCCAGCCCCAGCTCCCCACCAGGCAGCCCCCCGCCCCAGAGGAGGGCTTCAGTGCTCCCTTCCAGGACCACGTCCACCTGTCGGGCTCGCAGTGACACCAAGGGGGGCCCCCGAGCCCCATCCTGCCGCCGCCAGGGTGCTGGGACACCAGGCACTGCCGCCTAGGGGTGGCGGGGACCCGAGCCAGGAGAGCCCTGGAAGAGGCTGCATGCGTGGAGAGTGGCCAGAGCAGGAAGCTGGCAGGCGAAGAGGCAGTGCGGGTGGGAACCAGAGGCGGAAGCCACCCTGGCTCCTGAGGACCGAGGGGTGTCCCGTGTGGCGGCAGGAGGAGCAGGGCGGGCAGAAGGAAAGCCAAGCCAGGAGGCAGTGAGGACTTCATCCTGCAGCACTGGGGAACCACAGAAGGTGGTGCACTGGGGGAGTGCAGACTGGGGTAGGGGGTGGGGAGACACCCCCAGGCTGAGCCCAGAGCCCTGGATCCAGCCCCACCCCCAATGTCCTGCTGGGAACCCAGAGGCAGGAAGCCAAGGGCTCTACTTCCCACCTTGGAGAGAAATCTGGGCCCTGTGGCGGATGCCCAGGGTTGGGGTTTTTGTGGAGAAACCTCCGATTTCCCCCACCCTGCGGCTGCTGAGTCAGGAGCACAGGGGTGGGACCCGAATCACAGACCCTTCCAGCAGCATGGGCAGGGAGCCAAGTCCGCTGGCCCCAAGCCTTGCCAAGCGCCTACTGCACACCAGCCGGATCCTAGCTGAGTGAACCAGCTCCTGGCCCCTTGCCACGGCAGCAGCCCCTCCCAGGACCATAAGCCACACCATCCTCACTCCTCAGCGCTGGGAGGGACCCACTTGGAGCTGGGGAAACTAGGGCCCAGGGCACGCGAAGGTGGACTTGTCCCCGTTTGGCCCAATCCCTGCCTGGGGTATGGAGCAGATGGGGGGATGTCAGGGACCCCCTGAGGACAGGGACACCCAGCTCAGGCCTGGGGACCAGCTTCAAGGGGACGGAGTCCCAGTGGAATCAGACTATAGGGACAAGAGGGCAGAGGCCAGGTGGGCACACCAGGCAGAGGGCACCTGCACAAAGGCTCAGAGGTGGGAACGCACAGGGCACGGCCCTGCCGGGAACCCCTAGAGGCTCCGCTCTGCCCGTGGGGACCCCCAAAGGACACTGGTAGGCCTGGGGTGAGAGCTGCTTGGGCATGCCCAGCCCACCCCACCCTGGTGGGGCCAAGAGGCCCGGCAAAGGGCCGGAGGGCACTGCAGGCAGGAGGGCAGAGGGCAAGAGGGCGGGGGGACGTCACATCTGCTGACCAAGCCCCCGCCCCCACCGCCTTCGGGGAGAAATGCTCTTTCCCACAGTTACGAAAGATCCTCTTTGCTTGAAGAAGAAGAGGAACCCAGAATCATTCTAGTCCAGGGCTCAGTGTTCACTCACTTAGGTGGGGGGCTGGTCCCCAGAGAGCCAGGGGTCCCTCCCTGACAGAGCCCACCCACCTGGACACCCATCCCTACCCAGGACCCAGGGAGAGGCCCGTGGGGACTGGACAGGAAAACGTAAACCCCCCAGTCCATGCCAAGGCCACACCTGGCAACAGGTCTCAGTTCCTGACCCTGGAGATTCCTGGTTCCCAGGACGGTTCTGGAGCCAGCTGCCCTGAAACCACCCCTCCCAGGGGAGAAGAACTTTCACATCCTCCCCACACCACCCAGCCCAACACTGAGTGCTCCCCACCTCCAGGCGCCTCTGGGTGCTGACGGGCAATCCCTCTCGTGTCCCAGCACCAGAGCAAGAAACTGGGCAGATGAGGACACTGAGGTTCAGAGGGGCCCCCAGCCACCGCTCCTCCCTGCTCCCAGGCAAGAACTGAAGGTCTGGCTCTACTTAGGTTCACCTCCACTCCCACCCCCAAGCAAGTGTCATCACCCCACTTCCCAGACAACAAAGTCCAGGCTCCAAGAGGGAGGTTGGCCCAGGCCACACAGCTGTGAAGGCCTGAGTACGAGCCCAGCCGCCCCAGCACTCCCGAGCCCCCCAGCCCACACGGCTTCCTAGGCTACGAAGAGGAGCCCCTCTGCCCTGTGATAACAAGCAGCCCCACCGGCCAGATGCCCCCCCCCATACGCCACCTCCCAAGGGCGGGGTGGGGAGAAATCCCGTCGTAAGCTCTGGGCCTCTCCAGGGAGGAGGTGGCCCCCACCCACCTCAGCTGTGGGATTCGGTTTCCTGGCCTGTAATCAAGGGATTACCCACAGTCCCGGGGCCCACACGTGCACACATGCACCACCCACATCACTCACACTGCGGGATTCGGGCAGGACTACGGCGGCCTGCTGTGCTCCCTGAGCCAGCCAGGGCAGGAAGGGCCAGGAGGGAGGCCGGGCGGGTTCGTCCCCCAGTGCTGTCCACTACCTCCTAGGGCCCGAAGCCCCATTCTCACCAGGCTGGCCTGAGCGCGGCTGGGGCCGCCCGTGTCAGCCCGGGAGACCACACCTGGTGTCCTGCAGGAAACGGGGGCCCGCAGCCTGTACCTGGAGCCCACCCAGCACCTCCAGGATGGCAGAGGGTCCCAGGTACCAGTGGGGCTCGGCAGGATGGGTTCAGGATCAATGGGTGCTTGGCCTCTGCCATTACCACCAATGACGGACAAACGGACACAAAGCGGGCCCTGCCAGTGCAGAGGGGGGCGGGCCAGGCCCAGACGCCCTCACCAAGTCTGCGTCCTTCCTCGGTCCTTGGGAGCCCTCCTGACCCGCTGAGCCCGGAGCCGCCATCCAGACCCACCTGTCCACGCTCCAGCCATCGGCCATCCAGCATGCAGCAGGCACTGTAAGTCCTGGCAGGGTGGGCCTGTCCGTATCCCATGTCCCCATCCAGGTAAGCAGCTCCCCGACATCCAAGCCACCTGGGCCTTCCATCCTGACCCTGTGTACGGCCCACGGCGGGTCCTGGATAAACCCTGCCCCCACCCCATTCTGCCCAGCCCCTCCCCACTGAAGGCCTGGAACGGGCAGCACAGGGCAAAGTCCCATGCTGCCACCTGTGGGAACTTGGCAGCAGTATTTCGGCTTTCTGTGCCTCAGTTTCCTCGTCTATGAAAGACAGGGAGAGGGCGTGGCACTGGCCACCCGCACCCCAAGCTGTGTGACCTTGAAGACCTGCCTGGCCTCCCTGAGCCCAAGCCTCGTCTGTACGCGGAGTGCCGTGGTTTTGGCACAGGCCGCAGCGGGCGCCTGGTGGACTGCAGCAAGCTCGTCCCGCACCCAACACCACCCGAGCCTGGGAGCACCGGGGGTCTGGTGCTTTCTCCAGCCTGCTCTCACAGTTCGGGACCCCAATCCACCAAATGCTGGCATGCTGCCTAGCTCTGCTCACACAGGCAAAGTCCCCAAGACCCCTCACCCTGGGCTGGGCCAGGAGCCCTTAGGGAGTCGTCCCCTAACCTGGGGTCTCCACGTGCCCCACAGCCAGCAGCACCCATCACGGGAAGACCCCAGCTGGCCAGCTGCTCCAACGACCCCCGCCCTGGGGGTGGGCTTTGCTGACCTCACAGCACGGCCCGTCTCTCAGGGGGTTGGCCCAGGGCCCTTGGTGCACGTGGTCTGAACAAGACCAAGTCCAGCCCTGCTCTCGACACACCCTGTCCAGCAGGTCCAAGGCAGGAACACTGCACATTTATCTACCCACATGGCCACAGCCCACCCCACCTGGCACACACACCTATACCAGTCACCCTTTCTTCTCTGTCATGCCACCCCAAGCCTCAGCCTCCAGCTGAGAACCAGGGAGGGGTGTGAGGAAACCGAGTCATGCACCAAGATGCACCCACTACCAACACCCCCTCCCCCACCGTGGCTGGTCCCAGAGGATGAAAAGGGGCCACTGCAGAACTATATGGTGAGAGAGTGAGTTCCCTGTGACCAAGTGAGTGCAAGCCAAGCTGCCGAATCCCCCCTAGAGTCACATATACTCATCTTCTCTGAGGCCCCAGGCCTGGTCCAGGAAGCCGGGTGGAGACTGGAGGGCGGGGGCCTATCTGACCCAGAGTTACTAAAAAGAGCCAACGGGGAAGTAAAAATAGGAAATAAAAATAAAATTGCTCCAGCCAGCCCTGGTTGTTTGTGTAGGAAACAAGGCATCTACCGCCCCACAAGGCGGGCTCAGCACCGGGCCCCTCCCAGATGAGGAATGTCTCCCCCAGCCTCCAGCTGCCAAGACCTCAACCACACACCCAAGCCTCGAAGAGGAATCCTGAGGATCTGGTTCAAATCCGAGCTCTGCCATCAACCAGCCAGGTGACCCTGGGCAAGGAGCTGAGCCCCCCCCATCAATGGGGTACAAACCCAGCCCCTGGGTACAGAGGGAGGGAGGGAGGGGTGCCACACCACGGTCCACACAAGGCTCCTGGTACCCCCACATGCCTCTCTGGCAGGTTCCCCCAGACATGTTCCCCTCTGCCAGTGCCCCATCTGCACGCTCACTCTGCCACCCAAGGTGGGCAATCAGAAAATGAAAGCACCACACTAGAGTGAGAGACGGGATCTGGCTCCTGGCTTGCCCCAGCTCACCGTGCGGCAATCAGACCTGAACTTCCTCATGGAACAATCAGAGGAAGCCTTCCTTCCTATCCTTTCCTGTTGGGCCTGTCCAGGATTGGCACTAGGCTCATTCATACTAAAGTGTGCATGACTGACCCTGGCTTCAGGTCTGGCTCGTTCTCCAGGGTGTAGAACTGCGCAGAAGAGTGAGCTGATCCTGGAGCTGAGACACCCAGCCAGAGAGCAAGGAAGGCCCATGTGGGCCCAAGCATGTATGCCATCCCCTCCTACCCTCTGCCGCATGAGGACCCTCCACTGCTGGCCCCGTTCCGTAAGGCACCTGCTGGGTCAGCATTCAACCTGGGCCTGGAGCAGTGGGCGTGTCGTGGGCGGGCCCCAGCAGCCCCCTGTGCTAGTTCAGAGTGCCCCTGTCACCCCAGGAGCCCTCACAGGCCACCCCTCAATCTGACACTCACAGCCCCCTCCCGGGGGAACTCAAGTGGGCTAGGGGGGTTGGCCAGGGAAGTCTGGGGGTGACATAACCAGCCTGACCCAGCACCAGTTGGCCCCAAACCACCCTCCCCGTAACAGCCCACTGTCTCCCTAGAACACACATCGGCTCCCAGCCCTCTCCATCCTCTGGCCCTCACGAGAAAACCCCAGTTCCTCATGTAACTCACCTACCCACTAGTCCCTGCTGCTTTCTT
>NC_138382.1:78249424-78301400 GCF_054177405.1 Leptonychotes weddellii | reverse complement strand
ACGCCCGTCTGCACGGCCCCCCCGGCGCACACCCGTCTGCACGCCCCCCCCAACGCACGCCCGTCTGCACGGCCCCCCCAGCGCACACCCGTCTGCACGGTCCACTCCGCCCTCACTGAGAAAGCCAGCCCATGAGAGGGCAGGACCATCTGCACCCTGGACATGACTATGCTGGCCAGCAAGAGTGGGGGACCGAGGACACACAGAACACACACTCGTGCACACACACACCCAGGCTTGCACGCTCACACAGGCTCACACACACCCACCCACACACTCATACAGTGCACTCTGGCCCCAGACAGGAGGGAGGCCGCCAGGTCCCTCTGCCCCGTGTGCATCTGGCTCCAAGTCCCTGAGGAGAGTCAGGGGAGGGCAGGAGTGGGGGAGCACATGGAGCAGTAGGCCACAGGCCCAGCACCCTCCAGCTGACAGACCCTCAGAACCTGCCAGAAAGCATGAGGTGGGGGTCCCCGTGGCCGGGAGCCAAGGACAAGAGGTAGGCCCTGGGCCCCTTGACCTCCAGGTCCTGGGGCCAAGCTTGACGTCAGAGACCCGAGCAGCCCACCTGCCACAGGCACAGAGGTCGCCGACCCGGGTCACAGGGTGCAGTCCCGGGTTCCGGCAGGTGGGGGCCACCACGCACCAGGCGGCCAGGGGGATGACAGTGGTGACCACAGTCCCCTGGTTCTGTGAAACTGGGGGGCGGGAGAAGGGGACACCAAGAGGTGAGAGTCAGCAGGGCAGGGAGGCCCAGGTCCAGGGAAGGCCATCTCCTCACTGGGGGTCCCTGAGACACCCCCACAAGGCCTGATCACTACCCCGAGGCCATGATCTGCCTGCCCCCCACATCTTCCCCCACCGGGCTGGACAGAGCACAGGGCCTGGCCTCGGGGCTGGACTGGAGTGGTGGCCGAGGGGGTGAGGGGCACTGGCTGCCCCTCTGATAACAAGCTCTGCAGCTTATCAGCTGTGTCCAGGCCCCTCCCCCGTCCCATCGCTACCCAGTGCAGGAGACACAGTGCCCACAGGCAGATAAGGCTCAGGACTGGGCTGCAGGCCGGGAGGCTGGGCTCGCTGCTGCGGGCAGACACACGCGGGGAGCACGCCTCTCCCAAGACCTGCAGCCAGCAAAGGCACCGGGAGACGTGACCTTGCCCAGTGACCCTGGGCCTGGCCAGAGGGACTAGGCATCCCTAGTCCCTGGGTGGGGGGGCCAGTCAACCTGCAAGCAGAGCTGCCCACGGGCCTGCAGCTGGGAGGACTCAGATCACGCCCTGACGCCAGGCGGCCCTCTGAATGCCGCAGCATGCTCTCTTTGTGAACTGCATCCCACCGCAGCCAGAAAGAAGTCGGCAGGAATCGAGTGCCTGGGGGGGGCGGGGGGGGGTTCCGGGCCGAGGGCCATGCCTGCACACTTGCCCGCCCTCCTAGGCCAAGGAGGGAGGCCCGGAGAGGCCCTACACATCCCAGGCCGCTCCCCATGTCCCGCAATCCGCAGGCACCCCAGAGCTACTATGAACCCTGTTTGCAGGTGTGGACACTGAGCTGGGACCCAGACCAGCCCGTTTGGCCAAGGCACATGCTCGGCACCACCCGGCTGTCTGGGCACAGGTGGCAGGAGCCCAGCACAGGCCTCCCGTGTCTCAGGTGCCTGGGGCCAGCCCTCCCAACATGCACCAGACAGGTGCCCAGCGAGGAGCGTACTGGGCGCAGGGAGTGGGGGGAGCCGGTCTCCAGCCTGACGATCTAGGACAGGCCACACCCCAGCTGTGTCCCCCAGTGCAGGGCCAGGGGTGGAAGGAACCTCTTCCAACGGCTGCCAAACACATCTTCCCACAGACCGTACAAGAGCTGGGGGCAGAGGGCACAGGGGGATGAAGCCACAGGAGCCCGGCCAGAGCCGAAGGACGTCCCGCACTCCCCCGCGCCCCAAGGCAGGGATGGGGTCCCCCTCCTCCTCAGGGTGCAGGGGGCTGCCACCTGCCGCAGCCCTGCAGCCACAGCTGCATCAGGCCGACGGGCACCGCTCTCCCCCCAGGGAGCCCCAGGCCGGCAGTCCCCACCACAAAGAGCAGTGCCGAGAAATGAAGGAGGGGGGTCCTGCCTCCAAAGTCCGGCTCCAACACCACCCCATCTACACAGCCTAGAAGGATCCCACTGACGGGGCGGGGGCCCTGACCTGCTTCCACCTCTGCTCTCCGTGGGGCCGGAGGGGTGACCTCCTCCCGCTGCCAGGCTTTCCTGCCTCCCCCGCCGCCCGGTACCGCAAATCCCAGCCCTGACCTCTCCCTGCGCTCCAGCCCCGCACAGCCGCCAGACCTCTCCCGGGGGGTGTCAGAACGCATCCCACACCGAAGTCCCGATCACCCCCAGACCTGCCCCTCTACAGCGCTCTGCGTTGGGTAAAAGGCTCATCATTCTTCCAGGCACTGAGGCCACAAGCCACGTCCACCTGGCTACCACCCCCCACCCTGCCCTCCGGCCCCGCTTCTGACACAGCAGCAATAACAGCTCCAAGCTCCTGGAGACAGAAGACCCAGGGCCTCCTCCAGGCCCCCTGATTCCAGCTCTCCCCTCAGCGGCTCGGCTCTCCCACATAGGCAGATTCGAGGAGCTCTGCTCTGGGGTGGCCCCTGACAAAACAAAACTAACACACAGGTCTGAACGTACAGACACTGACTCCTCCCAGACAAACTCCTATGCATCCCTCAGGACCCAATTCAGAGGGCCCAACCCACCAAACACCAGGGCAAGCTGATAACACTCCTACGCCCTGCCTGCCTTCAGTACGCCTTCCTACCACCACACTCACACCGTCTCCCCCCGCCGGAGTGAGAGCAGGGATGACATCAGACCAGCCAACCTCAGCTCCACACTCACTACGTGTGACCTGCCCCGAAATGCCATCAGCGCCACTTTGCACATAAGAAACCCGAGGCCCAGAAAGGTTTTAAAGATCTGGCCCAAGGTGACCCACTCAATTGGCAGCACTGAGTCCATCTCTGTTCTCTGACCCCAAACCCCTCTCACCCCCTTGGGGGGTGGGCCTCACTCAACTCTGCCACCCCAGCAGAGCCAGATGCCAGTCAGACAGACGGATGGATGAACAACAAACAGGCAGGCGAGATGTTTGCTCTGGACCTCTTGGTCAGGCCTTGATCCCCGCCACCCCCTGCCGACCCAGTTTCAACAAGACGTGCTTAGCGGCAGAAGAAGGAACCAGGCCCTGACACGGGTGGTCCTTTGGGGCTGAGCGTCCTTCCCCATATGCATCTGGGTGTCTGGGTCCAAGGGCAAGCCAGGATCTCTCCAGCACCAGGGGGCAGCTGCAGCTAAGGTAAGCAGAGCGGGGGTGGGCAGGGGGCCCGCCCCGTGGGCAGGAATGCATGGCGCTGCAGCTTCCCTCGAGGGCACCGGGGGACCCTCCAGGTCAGGATCCTGGCCCATCGTCCCAGACTCTCCCTGCTCTCCCTGCTGCACTTCCAGGAATCAGCACCAGGCTGCACACCACAAGACTCCCTTCCCTTGGAAGGCCGGCAGACCCCCAGGAGAGTGATTCTGCACAGGGGTAATAGTTTTAAAAGCCAACTTGGCGAGGGGTAGGCTCCCCCCTACGGCCCCTCTGAAGTGCAGAGAGCAGGGGAGGCATCTGCAGGGCGCACTAATTCAATCAACAAACATTTCGCAAGCCGGGGCAGCGCCTGGCACCGTGGCTTCAGCTGCAAACAAGACCTAGGAGCCACCCCATGGCGGAGGAGGGGTGGCCTGCAGCCTCAGGGACCCGACGGGGACAGAGCCACGCCCTGGCAGCCACGCCTGCCAAGGGTCCTGGCTGGGAGCAGCCTCACGGCCACACTTCCACCTCACCCCCCAGCTCCTCCAACCTCCTTCCTTCCACTTCACCAACGCAGAAACCGAGATAAAGAGGGAGGAAGTAACGTGCTCCAAGGCGCAGAGTTCCTGTGGCAGAGCCGCAACGGGACAGTCAGGGGGCCCTAAGCGGGCCACCGCTCCCCCAGGCCCGTAGTCTGGAGGGGAAGGCTCCCTGGGGTCCCAGCCTCGGGGCCAGGCGGGCCCAGCCAGCCAGGAGGGCTGGAGCCCTGACCTTGTGCCCCCGGAGACAGAAAAAGGAAGAGGGAGGCCCCAGCTGCCCTCCCCACAGTCCCTGCCCCTCCATGTGGGCCCAGGAAGCCCAAAGCCGGCACTGCCCTGCCCCAGGGGTCACGGCCTAGCACCCAATGCCTACGGTCCCCACCTCCCAGCCCTCCTCCTGACCTTGGTCCTGGGCAGAAAGTCCAGCAGCAGGGGTGGGGTGGGGACGGTTCCACCACCTCCCGTGGACTCTGGCCTCATCAGTTTTTTCCTCAGTACAGGGAGGGGACAGCCCAGGGCTCACACAGGAGGCCCCTGGGCAAATGACACCTAGCTGCCACCAAGAAAGGGGCAGGGGCCGCAGCAGGGGGCACCGTAGGGATGGATGGAGGATATGGGGACAGAGAGGCAGGGTGAAGAAAGGACCCCCCGGCTGCTCCACCCAGAGAGGGACCCAGCAATGGCCACTCACCCCAGGAACCCGAGTTCTAAGCGAGTCTAACAGGTGGTGGGCCAGTATGGGTCATACTCCAGACCAGCACGTGTCAGGGCCTAGGAAATAGAAGGGACATCAGGCCAGCAGGCCACCAGCTCAGAGCAGCTGCCAATAGCCAGAATAGGGTCTGCCAGGTCAGAGCCAGGCCCACCGCTACCCTTAACCCCTCACAGGGTTAATCATTCCCAGACCAGCTGACTACACACATCACCACCACCACCACCCGCCGATGCTCACATGCTTCCTCACCAGCACAGACCTATTAACCGAGCCAGCAAGGGGCAAGCCACGGTAGCCTGGCCACACAGTTAGATTCTTCTACAATCCTCCAGGGAGGACCCCTACCAATTTCCACATGGGCATTCCCCTCCATATCCTTGGCTGGGGCCAGAAATCCCTGGGGAGGGTCCATTCTCTCTACCTTGATTCCCTTTCCACAGCCCACCCAACAAACTCCTATTCATGCCTCAAAACCTAACTGCAACAACACCTCTCCTGTGAAGCCTCCCCAGGCAGTTTACAGGGGAGGAAACTGAAGGCCAGACAAGTGAGTCTGCCAACCCAGGGCCACACTGATTCCAACTCAGAGCCGGCCCTCACTCCTCACTCCGGGCAGCCGCTCAGCAACAAGCTGTGAACACTGGAAGGCAAGGAAGAACAACAAGTGGTGTTTGATGAAGCAGGAGAGGCTCCAGGGCCACGTGACACGGAGCAGAGGCCTGGCCTCCACGCTAGGGGCAATGGAAAACCATGGAGAATTCCAGGCAGGGGAGGTCAGAGCCCAAGGAGAGAGGAAGCTGGCTTGACCTTGGGTGGTCAAGGCCCCCACTGCCGCCTACAATGCCCGGCCCCCATTCATAAGGTTCACGATTTCCCCATTATAAGCTACTTGCCCCGAAATGTTTTACCCTAACACTCCCAGTTCAGACCCAGAGCTAGGCCCAGCCAGAGTGACCCCATGCCCCAGCCCGGCCAGCTCAGAGCCCGTGGCCTCCTAGCACATAGGCACCTCACCCCCAGCCCAGGGCCTGTCCCCCTCAACCCAGGGAGGGCACAGAGCCATTTCCTGAGAAGCTGGTCCCCAGCTGTGACACCCCAATCAGACAGCCACCAGCTTACGGGAACCAGGCCAAGGTACCAGGAGGAAAGGGCAGAGACCTCTGGCAGCCAGAGAACCTCAGGGAAACCGAGCCCAGGAAAGCAGGTGCCTGCCCAGGCACGCAGTGAGCTGGTCAGAGAGCACACCTGGGCCGCCCACCCCCCCCTGGGCTGCACGTCCACACGGAAGTGGCTCTTCTGCCCCGCACCCAAGCAGGGCAAGACAAGGGGGCCCCAGAGACGCCCCCCACCCAGAGCTCAACTGTCCAAACCTCTCCCAAGAGCAGCAACAACAGTCTCTGCTGAGAGCACCCCAAAGCCGCTCTGCACAAAACCAAGCCCCAGAGGAGTGTACAGTATGCATCAACTGTCTCCAGGAAGGACCCCCACCTCGGCTTGGACCCCAGAGCTCGCCTTCTGGGCCTTCACCAGTCAGAGCACCTTAGGCATGTCTTTCAACCTCCCTGAGCCTGAAGCCTTCATCCCAAAACTGTGGCCAAAACAGCCCCGCTCGTGGGCCTGTGCACATAGCGAGCTCAGCCTGGGGACAGCTCAGTACATGGCTACCACTGTGGCCAAGAGTCACCTTGAAGTCACTGACCAGTGCCACCCAATGCCCGGCCCCGCCTCTGAGGGGCAAACGACGAGCCAAGTGGGTCCTCTGGACACAAGGCCTGGGTTCACTGCAGAGCGGGGACTGGGCCACCCCTCCAGCCCCTTGCTGGGGCACTGGGTGCATCCTCCACAGGGCGGGTATCCAGCTGCCACTGACAGCCAGTCGTGGGGTCTTCTCCGTCCCAGTCCCGAATCAGCCAAGCATGGCCTGGAGCTGGGCACTGCACGACCGCACACCCTTGAAATGCGCCCCACCCCCAGGAAACCCCGGAACCGAGGGAAGGCAGGAGGGTGGCCAGCACATGAGGAGCGCACACGGGCCGAACACCTGCTCCACCAGGATGGCTCACAGCCCCCCACGCCCACATGTGCCAAATCCGCACGGGTCCCCACAGGGCAGCCCAATTACCCCGTGGGAGGCACGAGGACACAGCAAGGCGAAGGGCCAGTGGATCTGGCAGCGCGGCTTCAGCCCCGGCAGCCTGGCACCGAGTCCAAGCTGCACCCACCGCCCCGAACCGCGCACTAGACACAAACCAGCTCTGGCTGGGGAAAACAAGCAGGCCCCAGAAGGACACGGCTAAGGACACTGCCTTAGAGCCGATGCCACAGACAGTGAAGAGGGGAGCGAGGGGGTCGCAGGCCCCCCGGGCGCCTCCTCCAGAGAGCTCTGGACAGGCGGTCGTCCATCGGGAGCCCGAGAGCGCGGCGACTCTGGCCACCTGGGCTGTCACTGCCTGACCTCTGCCCGGGGCCGGTGGACACTTAAGCTAAATTGGTCAATTATGGGATACTTAGATCCCTCCCCGGGGCTTCCCAGCCTCCCTCGGTTCTGGGCCGCAGCACCAGGAAGCCTGTTGAATCAGTAACCTCATTACAGCAGGGAGGCCACACCCGGGGCCGGCTTTGAACTCCACAGGGTTTATCCACTGCGCCGGAGGATTTACACACTGCCTGGCTCAGGCCCAACTCACACTCCCCTCCCCTCCCCTCCCCTCCACGCTGGAGGCTCCCTCTCCTGAGACCCATCACCACCGGCCCTGTGCCCCAAACACAGCAAGGAAACTGAGACATGGAGGGAAACTGCTGCTCAGATGGGTCCACGGAGGTGCAGGGAGGCCAGGCTCTGGGTCACCCCAGAAGCAGGGTCTCAGACCAAGAGTTCCCCTTTTTGTCCCCAGCCCCAGCTAGCAGAGCTTGGAGGCACCTATCTCAGGAACTCGGAGCCTAGGGCCAACTGAGAACGTCTCGGGGGGACGACCCCAAGTTAATGCTTCACACCGAAGCCCTGTGGTTCCAGCCCCAAGGCCAGTCCCAACATGGCCCTGGGGTCCCTGCCCCAACCCCAGGACGCCCAGCCTCCCTGCCCACCACGGACAGCCTGTCCCCCCAACTTGATCGGGTGCCCTGGGTCTAGGACTCATCTTCCTAGACCTGGGCTTGAGCCCCTTTGATACTGTTTTGTCATCTTTCCCAGAGCCCCGGTAGCACCCCAGGCCCTGGAATATCTCAGCTAACGTGGGGACAGGCGCAGAGGCTGGACAGCATCTCCCCCCAAGGACAGGCCAAGGGCTCGAGGGCCAGGAAGGGAGAAGGGGACAGGAGGAGAGCCGGGGGTGCGGCAGGAAAGGACTCCTCTCCCAGCCCCATGATCAGGGATGGTAGAGACCCGCGGTCTGGCCCCGGGGCCTGGCCTGACCGCCCCCCCCCCAACCCCACGGAGGCCGCTGCACTGAGTGGCCCAGCCAGGGCAAGGTCAGCAGCCCACACAGAGCAACACCTACCAAGTCGGGTTCCAGGCCCACCTGGGACCCCTCCTCCCTCCAGCTCCTGCCTGCCTCCAGCCCACCCACTGCAAAGAGCTGGCGGCCTAATCCCCACTACGACGCCACCCCACCCACGGCCCCCCAGGGCCCCAGGCCCCCACACCCCTGACCTGCACCCCAGGCTCTCACCTGGACATACGGTACCCTGCCTCACATCCTGCCTCCTTTCACACGCACCACCTCTCCCAACTACAGCCACGCGGGCCTGGGGGCCGGGTCTCTGGGCCCCTGGGCCTCTGTCTCTGCGGTCCCTGCCCCCGGAGGACCCCTCCCCCCACCACCTGTGGCAACCCTGCCTCCCCTCCAGAGCCTACAACAGAACCAGCTCCAACTGGAAGGTTCGCCAGCCCTCCCCTCCTCAGACCCAAATCCGTGGGGTGGCAGGACCAGGCCAGCACCCAGCAGCTATATACCACAATCCAGCCAGCAGGCCTGGGTCCTCCTAAGGAAGAGCCCGTCAAGGCTGGGAAGGCCAGGCGTGTGCACCTGTGCCTACACTCGCGAGAGTGTGTGCAGATGTGCACGTGTGTGTACACGTGGGTTTGTGCGTGTGAACGTGCGTGGACATGTGGGTTCGTGTGTGCACATGCGCACGTGTGTGTGTGTGTGTGTGTGTGTGTGTGTGTTGGGAACGATGATCACAGAGACAAGCCCCGCCCTGCCCTGGGGACCTGGCGTAGCCATTCTAGCCCAGCCACCTGCCCCCTAGTTACCTCAGGAATTTGCTGCCAGACAGCTCAGTCCTGGCTGGGGCGAGGAGGTGCACACCAGGCCACAGGGGTCCTCGGGCTGTGCCTCTGACTCCTGACCCAACCCATGGCTTTCCAGCCCATCAGCAGCCCCCCGCCCCCACCAAAGACAACCCTGGATGAGGATCAGGGGTCTCCACTCCCCACAGGGCCTTCAGTGGGTAAAAGCGGACCTTTTGCAGAAGGGACATAGTGAAGCTTCAACCCTCCACCGAGTCCTACAGAACAGAACACTCATTCACCCACGGGCCCAAGATCCATAACAGAGCTCCTAAGGAGCTAGGACAGGGCACAGATCCAGGCCCCGGGGGGCAAGTGGCTTCTGACAATGCCACCTGAGAGTCAAGAGGCCTGGGGGAAACAGCACTCCCATCCTGGGGGACAGTTCTGACCCACAGGCTCAGCAAAGGCCGTGACAGGCCTCACAGAAGGGCTCACTGAGCCTGCCTCCGTGAAGCCTCCATGAGGTCTTGAAAATCAAGTCCCAAGTCCACAGCAGGTGCCCAAAGACTGCAGCCATCAGCATCCTCCAAAGGGGCAGAGCAGAGCCTGGAACAAGTTGGGAGAGGCTTAGACAAACGGGGTGGGCCAGGGCCACAAGGGTCCGTCTGGATTCCGAAGACGAGGAAATCAGGCCCCAGGAGGCCACCTTGCTCACCCAGGGGCACAGAGACATGGAGACACAGGGACGCGGGTCTCGGGGACAAGAGGACACATAGACCCAGGGATGCGTAACCAGCACCTCCAGGTAGGGCACCAGGCAGGGCCCGACGGCAGGGGCCAGAGCTTGGTGTGGCCAGCGCTGTCTGAGAGGGAGAGAGTGAGCGGGCACGCACCCACCCTTCCCCTGCATCGGCCACGCCGATTTCATTTAGCAGCTTTCTGCCCCATTTCGCGCTCACTCAGCTGCCAAGCACCACAGCTGCTTTGTAAGTCCAGGGGGCAACGCCCCTGTCTGTGAGGCGCGGGGGCACGACTGCGGAAGGGGGTGCAAGCAAGTCCCTTGCCCCACCCGCCTGCCCTGGGCCTCAAGGAGAGGCCTTGCAGAGTACGGGCTGGGCAGGGGTGGGGGCACCCAGCCGAGGGGCCACATCAGTGCTCGCTCAACTCACAGAGGCTGGGGGCGTCCTCCCTTCCGCATCTGCAGCTCGCACTTGAGAGCCCAGGCCACCCGCTCCGCTTCGGGGTCCGGGGTGGTCCTGCACATCAGACCTGGGCCGCGCCCTGACCCGGGCAGGAGGAACAGGGAGGCCTCGGCCACAGGCCTCACCTTCGAAGAGGGGCCATCAGAACAAACGGGCTGCCTTCCCCAGCACCCGGCAGGAGCCAACACCCGCGCCCATTCTATGAGACACGCAGGCAGGCCACGCACCCGGGCAGCAAGAAGAGAACTGGGCGCCCGGTGTGGGGCCACCAGCCCAGCAAGAGAACACAGCCCTCCGCGCAGGTGCTGCTCCTCGTGCTCACCCCAGGGGTGGCTGGGTCGTTCCAGAGAGAGCGGGTGGAGGGGGGGAGAGCAAGTGACAAAGGGGCGTGACTGGGAGGGGAGGGAGGGGAGGGAGGAGGCTGGAACGGGGTCTCCCAGAACATAAATGTTGCGGGCAGGGCAGTGCAGGGGAGGGGCTGGACGGGAGTGACTAGCCCTCTCTCCCAACCTTCCACAGCATCCCTCAAATCAATCCGCTCAATGAGCATGAGGACAAAGGTCTCGAAGGTGATTCCCCAAATGGGTACCAGCAGCACCAGCCACCCAGGCTCTGAGTCCGTACACCCAGAGTCCCGAGGACCTGGAGCCCTGCCCCACCCCTAGAGCCACCAATGGCCAGTTCCCACGGGAATGGACACCCCAAAGCCCTGGCCACCAAGGCCCACTACAAAACACAAAAAAGCCAAACTTCGACAAACTTGAAGCCAGTGGAGAAGGGATGGAGGAGCAGGTCTTGGCTTACAAAGCCTCAGCCTGATGACAGGGCCCGGCCTGGGCCAGCTCTGCAGCCCCGGCTCCGTGTCCAGTGGAGAGCAGCTGAGCTGGCCCAGGAGCCTCTTCTCCCAGAGGATGGGCCTCACTCGCCACTCGAGCCCACAGCCCTGAAACACACCAATGGTGGAAAGAGCCCACGCCACCCAAGGAAATGGAACTGTGCAGGTGGCTCCTGTGGGCGCTGGGCATTTAAGGCTTTCGCCACGCCACCCTCTCTGAGCCAAAGTCTGTGCCACCTAGAATCACCTCGGAGATACTCTCCTGATCCCAGGGCCCTGGGCATGCACACGCAGCCCCTCCTGGGCAGGGGACCCACCCCTGATCACCCATCCTGGGCCTGCACAATTCCACAGCCACCCCCTCCTCCTTTCCCAGGAGAGGACACAGAGGGGGTGAAGTGGAGGCCAGAGAAAGCAGGCAGAGGGCCTCCTGGAGGAGGCGCAGTTCCCACAGGCCCTGAAGGACAGACACAGCTGGAAGCACCCCGGGAACTCTCCAGCAGCCGCCCCTGGGTGAGCAGGGCTGCCGGCTCAACTCTGCCTAACCCTAGCTCCCAGCCGCCGGCCCTCCCCACACGGCCCTTCCCGGGGCCAGCTCATTCCACCCACGTCTGGGCAGAGGGGTCTGTCTACACGGTGGGCCCAGGCAGGGCAGCTTGAACCAGGCAAGCCCACAGGCTGCAAGGCCTCGGCCACGGGCAGGCTGCAGTAAGGGCTGTTTTTCTCGCCCTGACACTTCTCCTGTCAACAAACAGAGCCCCCTCCAGAGTTTACCAAAACAAACGCCCCAACAGTCGGCAGTGCCCAGGCCTAGACAGAACTGCCTCAGCAGGCCGGACTCCAAGCCCAGACTCCAAGCCCGGCCTCCCCAGAGTCATGTGACCCTGTTATTTCGGGAGGCCCCGGAATGCGCTCTATTTTGGGTCCCTCGGGGCTCTGATGTTACCAGAAGCCCCTCACCAGGGATCCAAGCTCACTCAGGTCCCCGAGAGCCCCCCAAAGGATGGCCAGTGGGCCTATCATTCTGCTACTGGCCGCCCCTTCCCCCCAGGCCAGTGAGCGACTGCCAGCCCAGCGGGGTCTGGCCAGGCCTGAGACCTTTGGGCCTCCCTTGCAGGCCCGGCCTTCTAGCCCCACCACCCAGGTGGGTTCCAATGCAGGCCTCCCCCACGGGTGTGGAGGGCACTGGGGAGCAGGGGCAGGAAGCAGGGGCTGCCCTGGGCCACCTACTCAGCCCCCAGATCGATATCTTGGGCTCGTCCCTGCCCCTCACCAGGTAGTTCAGCGGGCAGCAGCCGGGAGACTCCCAGGTGGGTGAGGGCAAGTGCCCAGACCCACCAAGCCCTAAGGCAGTGGGTGCTGGGGGAGGAGGCCCTCTCTCTGCCCAAGGCCCCGCGAGTGCAAGAGGCGGGCGGTGAGGCCTTCCCAGCAGTGCCAGGGCTGGCCTGGGTTGCCAGCCGGGCCCTGGACAAGTGAGCGGGCCTTCCAACACTCACCCCCATGAGGGATTAGGCTGTGTTTACAAAAGAGCTTGGGCAAGTAGCTGCTTAATCGGACCTTCAACTCCACTGCACTTCAGAGCTCGTCACAAGCTCAGAAAAAAATAAAATGTCATCAGAGCCCAGGACTCTCCACTCAAGCCACCAGCCTGGGGGAGGAAAAGCCTCTGAGTCTCTGAGGGACCCATCCGGGATCCTGGGGCACTGGCTCAGAGGCAGGACCTCTCCTTTCCATGGGGCCTCCAGCACCGCCAACCTGCAGCCCAGGCCCTTCCTGTGCCAACTCCCAGGACCCTCCCAGGACCTCAGAGACAGACCTTTCCTGCCCCCAGTACCCAGCCAGGGCCCTGCCATGTCGGGGGTGGGGAACAAAGACAGAGCGGAGCATTCTTGATCCAGAAGGCATCCTCTGGGAGAGCCTAGCTCTGTGTGCCTGTGTGCATATGAGTGTGCAAAGCCTCAGTGGGAGAAAAGGAGAAACAACTTAGCTTTCTTTTCTCTTCCACACACACTGGCACCCACAGACTGGGGACTCAAATCCAAAATCTACCACTTTGCATCCTGTGACCTCAGCTTCTCCTAGCCAGTTTTCTCATCTGCAAAATGGGCGTGAGTGCCCACCCATGGAGGCTTTGGGGAGGACCAGACTCCTGCAAGGAGGGCACTCAGCTTGGCACCTTTGGAAGTCTTCATCTTACAAAATCAGAGAGAGGGGGTCTTCCTAGATCACACAAACCTAAGAAACCTTGTTCTCAGTCTCCCTGCAGCACCCTGGTTTGTGAGTGGGCTGCCGGGTGTCTGAGGGTGCTCAGATCCTCACCCTGACCCCTGGGGGGGTGGAAGGCAGCTCCACGCTGGCTCACCTCCACCTCCCAATCTCCGCAAACGTCCCTGCCGCTGTGCTGGGTTCTGACCGCCAACCTGGCCGCCAAACTGCACCCTAGGCTGCAGGGGGGTGGGCAGGCAGGAGAGGAGACTGACCTAGGGGTTTCATTCATAATCAGCTGTTTTAATTTCCATTCAGCACAGATCCTTCACCCAGCCTGACAGCCTGGCTGCCGGCCCCACCACCAAATTAATACCCTTCCCGGCGCTCCTTCATAAAGTCTCCTCACCCCCGCCCCCCTCCCCTGCTTCTCACTGGCTCCCAAACCCTAGGGAGGGCAGCGGCTGGGGGCGCCTGGCCAAGCCCCTTCCTCCTCCTACGTGGGTCGGGGCCTGGAGTCGGGGGGCAGTCTGGGGCAGGGAAGCTCCTGGGCAGGATGGCACTAGGAGGACCGGAAAACTGAGCCTCTGCGCCTCTGGGTGTCCTTCCCCCAAGTGCAGGGCCAGCCCCCCCCACCCCGAGAACGCCCCGCACAACACACGGGTGCGCCGGAGTGAGGGGCCCCGTTTCTGTGATGGGGCCTTCCTGGGTCTGATGTTCCCGGTGTTACGGCCCCTGGGTGACCCTAACCACCCGCGCCCGGGCTGCTCTGGGGGAGGAGGGGTCCCGCGCGTTCCAGGGCCGGCGGCCTACTGGCCTCGGCAGCCCGGGCGGCGGCGCACAGGCCGTCTTGGTGCCAGGGCGGCCGCAGGCTGGGAGCGCACAAGTTGCTCCGCCCGCCCCGGCCCGGCCCCTGCGCAGCCCGGCGGGAGCTGCGCGCCCGGGGCCGCAGGCGGACCAGTGTAGCCGAGGAGGGGGTGGGGAGCCGGGGCGGGACCCCCGTCCGCAGCCGACCGGTGCCCCCACCCCCGCCCCGCCGCCTCCGCCGCCGGCCCGCCGACCGCTCCCGCCCCGCGACCGAGGGGCGGCCCGGCGCCCGCGCCCCCCGCCCCGGCCGGCCCGGGAAAAGTTGCCCGGCCGCCCGCCCCGGGCCGGCGCCCCAACTCGGCGAGGGCCGCGCGGGGGGCACGGGGCCGACCGAGCCGGGCCGGGCGCCCCGCGCGCCGGGAACGCGCCCCGCCGCCCCGCCGCCCCACCGCCCCACCGGCCCGGCCCGCGAGCACTCACCGAGCGGCAGGAAATGTTTGGTGTCCATGTCGGCGGCGACCGCGGCCGGCGGCGGGACGGCGGGGCGAGCGCGGCGGCCCCCGGCGCGGCCGGCCGGGCCCGGGCGGCGGGAGCCGGCGGCGGCGGGGCGGCGGCGGCGCGCGGAGGCCGCGGCGCGGCGAGTTGTTGCAAAAGTCGCCCAACAATGTAAACTACTTGCGCTGCGCGCCGCCGCCGCGCGCCCGCGCCCGCGCCGCCGCCGCGCGCGCCCGCGCCCGCTCCGCTCCGACCGCGGCGGCGCCGGCGGGGGGGCGGCGGGGGGCCCGCGACGGGCGCGGACTCGGCGCAGCGCCGCCGCCGCCGCCCCGCTCGGCCCGGCCGCCCCGCCCGGCGCGCGCCCCCCCCCCCGCCCCCGCGAGAGAGCGCGCGCGCGCGCCGGATCGCGAGCGCGGAACGGGCGCCGCGCAAACTTGCGAGTTGGCCTCGGCCGGGCTTCCCGGGAGCCGCGCGGGGGCGGCGGGGGAGGGGCGGGCGCGGGGTTCCCTCCCCGCTCTCCCCAGCCCTCCGCGTGGAGGGGGAGGCGGGCGGGCAGCGGAGTCCTGCGAGGCCGGGCCATTGTCTGAGCGGCCACACAAAGCGGCCGGCCGCGCTGCGCGCCGCCCCCGCCCGCCGCCACGTGGGGAAACTGAGGCCCGCGGTGGCCTGGGCTCGCGCGGGGGGCATGGGCTAGACCTCCGCCAGCGAGCCCTCTAGTTTCTGGACACGTCCCCCGGCCGCCCCCCACTTTCACGCCCAGGGGAAGCCGCTGTCCCCGGGCACCCTCTGCCCTGCCCCGCGGCCGGCCCCATCGGTCAGCCCAGAGGGGCGAGGTAGGGCGGGGGCGAGGGGGCGAGGGGGCGGGTCTCGAGCTCCCAGCACGCTGGCCCCGCTGACTCGGGGACCTCTCTTTAGCAGCATCGGGCTGGGGAGGAGCTGCCGTGAGTTGGGTGCTGACTTTGGGGGCCAGTGGCTACTTCTCTGCCCTGACTTTTAAATTCCTGATTTGTTTGTTTAAAAACAAAGGGAAGCAGCTGGCCCCGGGACCACTTGGCCGCAGGAGTTGGGGTTCATGAGTTACCTGCGTGGGGAGAGCCTCGCTGAGCAGATGTAGCCCAGGGGCGCCCCCTCCCCACCAGCCCCCATGAACCTGGTGCTCTGCTGCACCCATCTTTAGCGCGGAGACCCAGGCTCCAGGTGGTGGAGGGGCTTAGCAAAGTCACACTGGCTGCACATGGTGGTCCTGGGGCAGAGGGGCGCTGATGTAGAGGGAGGTGAAGACTGAATGTGGATGGCCTTAATGCCCAGAGACCAAGGCCCTTGACAAGGAAGGGAGTCCTACTGCCTGGCTGCCACCTGTGTGACCCTGGGTAAGCCTTGCCCCCCATGTGGGCTTCACTTTCCCCTCTGAGAAATGGGGAATAGCAGGACCCACCTCCCACTTGATAGCCAGGAGCTAGATCTCAGGAGGGCCACTGTGACCTGTCCTGGGGGATGCTGTCATTCCACTTGGGGCAGGACCATGGGTGTGCGGGGGGCGGCAGGAACAAGCCCTGGTTGGAGAGCTACCCTCACTGGGCCACCCCCAGCCAGCACGACCACGAGCCATGGCCCCAGCTGGTACTGCCCCCCCCATCTTCTGCTTGATCCACCGTCCCCTCCCCTGCTGCAGACTGCCTCCCTTTTGCTGGCTCTTGGGCCCCCTGCCGTGTGTCCCCCCCACCCCATGCAGCTCCCCTCCTTCCCTTCAGCCCAGCCTGTTTAACTGCAGCCCTCATCCACTGTCATCACCCCCTTCCTCAATCCCCCTGGGGCACAGCTTCGAAAACTGATTTCCGCCTGCCAGGGCTGGGGCAGGGAAGCACCCAGGGAAAGCTCTGAGAAGGAGCAGACACGGGCAGTGACATGTATGTATGGGGAGCGTGCCGAGTGCCAGCCCCAGCTCTCGGGCCTGCCTCCGTCGCCCCTGCCGTGCCCGGGGCTGTGATAGCCGTCAGTACCCCTTCTGGACCCTGACCTACTGGCCGGCATCATCAGACCTTGCCCCTCCAGCTGCAGAAGAGGCCAGATGCCCTTTTTGTGCAAGAACCCAATTGGGCACAACTGACCGGGAAGAGGAGTCCCCCCCCCAGGGCCACAGTGCCCACTCCTTAGCTTGATAGAGTCACCCAACAACCCATGGGCCGTGGACTCTACAAGCCACCTGCCTGGGGAGGACACACAGGCTGAGAGATGACATACAGGAACATATCACACAGCAGTGAGGGGGTAGCTAGGATTTGAACCCAGGGCCTGTCTTTAGATCTTCTTGGCCACCAAGGGTGCCAGAGTACAAGCCTGCACAGACCCCACGGGCCCCGGTGGCCATCGCTGAAGCTGCCTTCCTACCATGTCCTGTAAGGACAGCCTATCCACAATCCAAAGCCCTGGGTCTCAGGACAGAGAGGATGAGGGTGAGAGTGGGTGGGGAGCAGCAGGCGAGAGAGGTGAGTGATCTTTGTGGATCATTCAGTCACTCAACAAACATCTGTGGAGCCCTTCCTCGGGGCGGGAGGTGTGGTCCCAGGTGGACAGGCATGAGCCAGATCCCAGCTCTGCCCCTCCCCAGCCATGTAGCCAGGCCAGGTCGCTCCCCTCCCTCCGGGCCTCAGTTTCCTCATTTGCAAAGTGGGGATGACACGCCCTCCTCCCTGAGTCACTGTGCGTATGGAATGAGATAACACGAGGAAAGTCTGGCACCGAGTGGGAGGACCTCGGTGAGCCCAGCTACTACTTCTACCGCTGCGACTATTATTACAAGATGACGACTTAGGCCCTCCGGGAGCCCCCGCCCCGACCAGAGACAGGACATGCCTATAGGGGCCTCTCGTGGGAGGCGCAGGGCCTTGGGCACACGGGAAGTGGTGCGGACACCAGGCCGCAGGCAGCCAGGGGCCCCAGGCACTTCCGGGTACCACTGGTCCTCCAGTTGGGTTTTGAAGGAGGGAGGTTCTCATTGGGTGGAGGCAGGGGTGAGGGCAGTGCAGGCAGCAGGACCGGTGTGAGAACCGGCTGGGAGGTGGGAGGTACTCAGCTCCTGGAAGGAACAACAGGCAGCCCTCTTGGAGGGCAGGTCGGAACTCGCTCGGCGCTTGTGGGAAAGCCGGGCCTGGAGGCCTGGAGGCCTGGAGGCCTGGAAGGCTGGGCTCACGCATCTGAAGTCACCTCTGACAGTGGGCAGCCTGGCACCGGGGGCGCCCAGCCCCTCCCCAGCCCCACCCCTGCCAAGGAAAACTCTGGAATCATCGGGGCCTGGAGACAGGGAGCCACAAGCAGGCCAATTTCCACATGGGCTCCCCACCCCCAGGGAAGGCACAGAGGCAAGGAGGCGAGGGGGTGAAGGGCCCCGTGTTCCTAAGATCCAAGGAGGGGTCACTAGCCCCCAACCTCTCTCAGGGCTCCTGCCGTCACGGGGACAGCAGAGCGAATGCGGGGTCCAAGACCACAAACCCGCTTAAAATCCAGCTCCAGGGCGCACAGATGCCGGACTGACCACAGGTGCCCACAGCCTTGCCTTCAGGCCAGGAGTGCGGGGCTCAGGGCGCCCCACAGCCAGTGCCTGTGGCCGGAGGGGGGGCCTCAGCAAACCCGGCTCCTTGATGGAAAATGCCCGTGCTACTTGTTATTTCTATTTTTCGCTCTCCCCTGAAGCCGGGGCTCTTTGTGGAAATGCTCCCACAAGACACCACCCGGGACGGTGGCTGCCCGTTTGGAGTGGCCAGGTCCCAGCTAACCATGGAAAAAACCGCCCCCAGCCTTCCTTCCATGTGCTTCTGCAGCCAAAAATGTTTTTATAGTAATATTCATCTATTTACAACCCGAGATCTAAGAGGGTTTTGTTTTTTGTTTGGGGCGCTTTTTTTTTCTTTTAAACCGTCCCTGAAGGATGCTTTTTTAGGTACTTTGGCCTATTTCATGTGCCTGTCTCGGCACAGTCTTGTAAACACTCTCTGGAATCACTCGGTGAATAATGTTTTTAAAGGCCCATGTCTGCCGGGCAGGGGCCCCTGAGGCTGGTGTCTGGGTGGACGGCTCCCAGCAGTTCCTGGGACACCAAGGGCACCTCGGCTGCTTCTGGTTCCTTCCCCTAAAGAGGGTCCATGTGATCCTGAGTAGGTGACCCACAGGACCTCACAGGGGCTCGGTGGCCCTTGGCCCCCAGCAAGCGGAGCACGGGCTTGGGCACTCATGCCTATCCTCATGGGTGGGTGGCCTGCCTCTGTCCCCAAACACCCAGCCCAGAGGGCCCTCTCTCATTGACTCTATGGCTCCTCTGGAGGTGACACTTTCAGTCTGTAGTGACAGATGACCCAAGCTGGGAGGTGAGGATGAAGCCCAGAGAGGCGAGGTCTGGCCCCAAATCCCAGTGAGGCCTGATGGAGCTACCCCCTGTCACATTCTGTCTCTCCATCAGTCTGGAGAACACAGGAAAGCTGCTTGTCCACACCCGGCCTCCAGCGGGTTCTGCTTAGTGGAGGGAAGGAGTAAGGATGGAAGAAAAGGGGAGAGAGGAGGGGACAGCAGGGGAGAAGAGGGGAGGGGAGAGGAGGGGAGATGAAAGAAAGGGAAGGAAAGGGGTAGGAGGGAGGGGGACGGAGGGGAGGGGAGAGGAGGGGGCATGGCAGAGGAGAGGAGAGAGGGGAGGGAAAGGGAAGGGAGGGGAGGGAAGGGGGGAGTGCCTTCTGAGGCTGGCTCTGGCCCTCTGTGAAATGCCTGCAGCCCGCACCTGTCAGTAGCTCCTGGCCCCAAGGGTCAGCTGGCCCTGAGCACCCAGACGCGCAGGCAACAGAAAAGTCAGGTACTGCGTGAATCAGGTGCTCTGAAGGCGGCCACTTATTTCCATCATGGTGGGAGCCCAGTTCCAGACCTCCGGGAAGCTCAGGGCAGTTTGGGCAAAGCCATTCAAGTGAGCCTAAGACCTAAGGGGATAGGGGCCGACTGGTGGAGAAGGACCAGGATTTCAGAGAACAGGTGGGTCCCCTCTAGGGCCCTCCAAAGAGATGCTCCCGGAAGGAGTCCCAGCTGCCTGGGGGGTAGGGGGGGCAGCCAGGAGGCTGGAGAGGGCCTGTGCGTCCAAGAGTTCCAAGTCAGGAGAGGACACGGATGCTTCCTAGTTGCCTCTTGGGGCCAGGTCTGCACACACTGCCAGGCACTGTCCCCTCCAACCACCCGGCCCAGCAGACCAAGACTCCCATTTCCCCATTTCACAGATGGAGACACTGAGGCTGAGAGGAGCAGTGACTGGCTCTGGGGCCCCAGACTCACAGGGGAAGCCTCAGGACAGCCACTGGCCTTGGACCCCGCCTTGAGCAAACTCCTCCAGGGCCCTGCTCCTCACAGTGTGGGGGGTTCACTGGGCAGGGGCAGGGTCAGGCAAGACCAGACTCCAGAGCAAAGGGCCAGGCAGCAAAACGGGAGGACTGGCTGCTGGCATGGGGACCGGGAGCAGAGGCCACCGCCTGGCTCTTGGCCACCAGCCCTCACGTGGCCCTCTCTGATCTGTGGTCTCCGATAAAGTGGAAGAGAAGAGCCACCAGCCACGGACCCTTCGTGGCACACGAGGAGAACCTGTGCACAGCGAAATCAATCATGGGAGCCACGGGAGTCCACCACAGAGCCGAGGAGGGGCCTGTGCCCAGAATCCCAGCCCGGCGTCAGCCCGGACCTCGCTGGCTCTGCCGCTCTGTGCCCTCTCCAGACGCCGCCCATCCAGCAAGAAGGCAGTGTGTTTTATCGGGGGTATTTATTATCAACAATTGCTCCATGAATCTCCCTCTATACACATACATATACATAAAAGGTGGATAAATATTCAGGGAAGAGCCACCGTGCCCAATCTCACTGATGGAGTCAACTTGCCCCCATAAAGATAACGGGAAATGATTCATAATATTTATTTGACAGACATGATATGAACCGTAATAGCCTGTTGGGATTAAAAATATCCGTACGTCTCTGTCATCCACCGATGTGGTTTAAATATTATATATGTGGCCACTGCGGCAACAGGGAGCCGGAAGGCTTATTGATAGCGGCCATAAAAAGGAGTCGTTTTGCACTGAAGAATGGGAAAAGTAACCAAGGAGTTTGCCCTAATGCTCCTGGGTGCTCACGTCGAAACCGCCGAGAGCCGAGGCTCCCCGCCCGCAGGCTGCCAGCACGCGGAGGCAAAGACCGGCCCTCGGCTTGTGGAGTCCGTCTGGGGGGGTGGGGGGCCGGCCTGGCTCCAGGCTGAGGCTCAGGGTCCCCACGGAGGAGGCCGCCCCAGGCCCAGGCCCCACCCTCTCTGGCTGGAGACCCCGACTGGTCAGCCTGTCCCCTGCCTCCACCCAGCAGAGAGCAGCACCCTCCGCCCGCCGCCCCCCAAGCCGGTCACTCCCTGCTTCAAAACTCTTTCTGTGCCACTGCCAGAGGGATAAAGTCCAAACTCCTAAGAAAACCGGCCAGGCCCTCCCCTCCTCCCTGCGGCCAGCACCCAGCCCTTCCCACGAGCCACACCTCCCGGGCCAGCAGGGCAGGACTGCTCTTCTGGACCACAGCCCACAGCTGGCCGCCCCTAGGACACTTGAAGGCCCAACTCCGAGGGGCCCCTCTGGGCAGTTTGCCGACCACCCTCCCCCAGCATGCCCCCCCCAAGTCTGGCTGGGGCTTCTCTGTGCCCCACGGCAACCTGTACCCCATGCGCCTCCGTGCGGTCTATTTTTTTCAAAGTCCCAAGGCCAGGGACCCAGAGTCACCCGCTGTCTATTCCCCCCATGGGAGCTGGAAATGGTCACGGAGGGAGGGAGGAAAGGAGGCCCCCCTCCAAACCTGGGGCTGGGCTCTCAGGATCCCCATCTCCGTCTCCAGGCTCGGTCCTTCTAGACTTAGAGAAGCATCCTTTCCTCCCTGGACCTCAGCTTATCTACCCCTGCGATGCGCCTTCAGCATGGCAGGGGTGCGGGGAGGGGGGGGTGTCAAGGCCTCTTGAATACCCAGGGGCATTTACTCACAGGAAGCTTTTAAGGGTTTGCTTTGGGAAGTGCCCAAAACAGTTGGCACTGAGACAATCTCAGGGAGGGTTACCCCCCCACCATCACCACCCTACCTCACCCCTCCCGACCTGGTCCCACCCACCAGCCTTCAGCCCCACCCACCAGCCCCCAGCCCCGTCAGGGAGCCCCGTCCCCGGGCCGATGAATTACCGGCTCATGGTGACAATTGGCCTTTGTCCCACTAATGAGGGTCGCAGGTCCCCAAAGGAGCAACTTCGGAGCTGAGACACTGGCGGGAGGGGCGGGGCTGTCCTGGAAATGAGGTCGCCCGGGAGGAGGGGCCCAGAACCAACTGCTTGCACGCAGTGCCTGGGGTCTGCGCCCTGGCCTCAGCACTCCGCCACCCTGGGAGAGGAGGCTGGACTGAGGACGGGACAGTTGAGCACCAGGCCCGAGCATCGCTGATGAGCCAAAGGACACATAGCACGTGCTTCCCCCGCTGCCGGCACAGACCCTCACTTCTCCCCTTTCGGGGAGACCTGGCTCCTGCTAAGGCCCCCCCGCCCCTGATGTTCCCAGCCCCCTGCTTTGTAGGCGGTATTGGTCACTTGTGGGGCTCCCACCTCCACCAGTAAGTACCGGGACTGGACAGGAGCTCCTGCTGTCCATGTGGTGAGTCCCCGGGACCTCTCTCAAGCTGCAGACCCCTGTACTTGGGGCTCCTTCCACTTCACCCACAGACCCTGCCCAAGCCCCGCACCCAGTGGCCACTCGTGGAATGGGCCGGCT
This sequence comes from Leptonychotes weddellii, assembly GCF_054177405.1. Classification (NCBI taxonomy): domain Eukaryota; kingdom Metazoa; phylum Chordata; class Mammalia; order Carnivora; family Phocidae; genus Leptonychotes; species Leptonychotes weddellii. Next base: position 78,279,232 of record NC_138382.1, on the reverse strand, counting down.
GCCCTCCCTTGGCGCCGCCCCGGCCCCCTTTCCTCACCCTCTTCCCCGGGATGTGAGCATCAGGGTCCCCACCTGCCATGGGGCAGCGGAATCTCAGAAGGGGGAAATGGAGACCCAGGGGGTCACCGGTCCCATGCACAGCCTGGACAGCTGCCCGGGACCAGTGGGCTTCAGATGCACTGAACGACATTTGACTATTTTTTTCCCTTAAAAAGATTTTCTTTACTGTCATAAAATATTTTCACGGAAAAGTGAGCTAGCAAACACACTTCGACGTGCCTCTGGACAAGACCATCTCCTCGCCCTCACCCCCCACTCCCACTCGTGGAGACTGGAGAAATGAACACAGCAGCTAGAACAGAGGGAAACCCGCAGAAAGGATGGAGTCTAACATTTTGCTTGGTTACATTTCCTCAACCCACAGACCTTGGGGTGGGAGGGCAGGTGGAAGTCAGGGGAGGGGCCACGCCCCCGGTGGGGCCAGCAGGGGCCCCCCCCCCCCGAGCCTGCCCACTACCCCCGACTGATGAGGGGCTGCCCAGTCACAGACATCCGAATCAAGAGGGAACCCCAACGGAGGGGGCTGATAGGACTGACCCTGTGGGGTTCAAGTGTGGATCAAAGGCGATAATGTCTGGAAAGCCGCCAGCCCAGGCCTGCCCCGAGCTAGCGCTGAATAAACGGCCCGGCTAATAGGATTATCGGGCCTGGCTGGGGTACAGCTCCCCACACACCTTCCGTCAGGGCACCTCTCAGCCAAGAGCCCAGCAGTTGCCTGGAAAGACAGCGTGCCCAAGGCCCGGCTCCAGCAATGCCAAGTGGAAGCCACGTAGCAGAAATTTCCAGATTGTGCCGTTTATATGCTGGTCCCTGGTCTTCCAGGTTCATTCTAGTGGAGTCCGCCCATGCGTGGGGCTCGGGCCTATGGGAGCTGAGCTGGTTCAGGGCTTTTCCCCACCAGCTGTGCCTTGCTGGGTGGGCCCCTGGGTCTCAGCTCTAGAGAAGCCTGACTCCTGGGAAGGCAGGAGGGGATGGACAGACGGGCCTCCCCACGGGCCCTTGGGGCCATTCCAAGCTGGCTGGAGGGCACACGGACAGCAGCGGAGAGGCGAGCTCTTGCTGACTGCACACTGCATCGCCCGTGGGCAGAGAGCATGGCTGAAAGCTCCTGGGGGAGCCGGCTGTCCCTGCACAACATGGCCCACGCCCGGGACCGCCGGTCCCAGGTTGCCGGCTGGCACGTCACAACCCAGCTGCTGGTCCTCTCAGCTCACTGATCAGAGAAACATGAGCCGACGGGAAAACTATCACCCTGATAGTCTGACTGGTGTCACTTCCTGGGGTTCGGACTCAGTGAGGTGTCCCATCGTTCCGCTCCCCCAACCTCACTGGTGTGGGGTTCCAGAACTCTCTCCTGGGGATGCCCCGGTCATCAGCACCTGGGCGGGACCTGGCGCAGAGCAGGAACCTTGCCCGAGTCTGAGCCCCGTGTCCCCCAGGCCATGCTGGGTCCTAAGGATGCAGTCTCAGAGGAAGGCCCGGGGGCCAAGGGGAGGTGGCCTGCTGCCTCACAGCCTTGGGGTTGACCTGCTAATTACACACGTGTGCTAAAAGGAACGTATTGCCAAGTGAAAAAACAGCAGTTTAAAGTTACCTACGGACGGACTCCAGTTATAAACGCAAACACAGAGGTCTGGAAAGAACCCCCCACCCTACACCACTGCTTGCTCACAGTTCTGGGTTCTAGCAACGGAGCTAGGGAGCATTCAGATGCTCCTTTGTACTTTTCCCCCTGTTCTGCAATGAGCCTTTATTTCTCTACGATCAGAAAAAAGTAGGGTCAACAAAGGCCTGGCTGAAATGTGTCTGAAACCCCAGCGTGGGCCCTGTGTCCCCTCTCAGAGCCCCCAGCCCGCCCCCACACCCGTGGCCCATGTGACAGCTCCACGGCCTCATCCATGTCGACTTTGTACAGATAAGAACGCGTTCACCCTCCCCTTGATTGGCTGCGAGGATATTTATCTGATCTGCCCACCTGTCACTGGGCCAGGCGGGATTAATAATACACTTAATTTCACAAGCACGGAAGGTTGTGTCTAAATGGCCCAAATAATTTGGACCACAGAACGACAAGTGAGAGCATCTCAGTGGTTTTCAAAGCTGACACAGAAGCCACTTGGCTTTTGTTCCCAGCTGTCTGTTGCCAGCACAGTGAATGGTTGGGCTCGGCCAAAAGGTTCTGAGCTGCAGGACGGTGCCCTGGACCCCAGCACCCCGCAAATGCCACCCTCCCTCCGCAGGGCCTCCTGCGATGTTGGGCGGGGGGCAATGAGGAGGGAGAACACAGTCCAGGTCCCTCTCCCCTCCAGCTCCAGGTGACACACGGGTGTGACACACGTCCCACAGGCCAGATCCCACCGTGCCAGCCCATGGCCACCCACAGAGGGGGCAGGACACAAGACCAGGGAGAAAGAGATGAGGGTCAGAGACACCCAGGGGGCATTCTCAGGCTCTCTGGCCGGGTGTCCAGGCGCAGCGCTCCAAGGGCCTGGAGGGAGGCCAGGTCTGGCCAGGGGACATGGGAGGGCAAAGCCTCGGGGTGGGGAGGTCAGACCGCCCTTGGGTGGGTGGGGTGGGGACAACTGCCAGGAGTGGTAGCACCAGGTACTCCGTAGGGAGCAATGGGATGGCTCAGGTTTGGAAGGGCTTTGCACACCCAGGCAAAGTGCTGTGGAAAGGGCCCAGGGAGGCCGGTGAGTCTGAGCCCAGGGGGACCGGCCCTCAGGCTGCCGCCACTCTCGCAGACATATACGCCACCGTTGGCCCCATTTTGCAAGGAGGAGCCAGGCTTCAAGATGCCAGGGGCCTTGCCTTACACCATAGCTCGGCTAGGGCACTGTCGGGAGCCTGGTGCCCAGAGGCAGAGCCGGGCTGAGCGGGCCGGTACAGGAGGTTGGGGACTGCTGCACGCCCCCATCCCCAGCTCCATGCCAGGGCCACTCAGGGGCTGGGCCTCCACTGCCCGGAGCCCCAAGAAGAGCCTGTGGCCTCACCTTGCCCAGACCGCCTTCCAGAGAACTAATGAGCAAGAGGCCCCCCAGACCACTGAGAGTGGAACTTGAGGCCCAGAAGAAAGGAGGGGCTTGCCCAAGGCCAGAAGCTTCCAGCAGACGCCGGAGTTGAATGAGGCTGCACACACACACACACCCCCCCCCCGCCTTGGACTGCCCTTCCTGCACACTTGCAGAGGATTAGTGCCTCTTGGGGTCCAAGCCACCTGCCTTCCCTGAATGCCTGAGCTCTTCATCACACTGCTGCCCCAGGAGTGCCTTTGTCTGGGAGCCACTCCACACGAAGGAGCTAAGCAAAGGACTAACAGGATTTCTCGGCCGTGTCACTCCTGCCATTACCCTCCTCGGCCCCCTGAAGAGGAATTAGTGCTGGCTCTCCTCCCTCCGGCCAGACCACCAGCCCCGAGCGGCTCCCGGACATCAGCACTTACAGCCAAGCTCACAGTTAAGCCGGCTTTCAGGCCTCTCTGACCGGGGGGCAGGCAAAGGTGCCTGGACGGACCGAAGCTCTCCTGTGGGTCAGGCAGCCCTCCGTCCTGTTGTTGGGGGGCCCCGGTGTGGGGCACAGAGAAAGCTGGGCCTTCCAAGCAGCCTGTAGTTGAATCCTGTTCTGCCCAGCTCACAGGCCGCTGGGGCTCAGGTGAGCACCTTGGCCGCTCTGACCCTGTTTTGTTTCCTCCCCTCGAAATCTCTGGGAGGCAGTCGTAAGCTCAGAGCCGCAGAGCTTGGCATCAGGCTCACTGTAGGTGCACAAGGGTGCAAACTCTGAGCCTCGTGTCTCGTTAAAGCGTCCCCTGCAATGAGCACTGGGTGTTCTGGGTCCCGTGATGAAAGGTGCCGGAAAGTACGGTAGCTGCCCCCGCAGGGGTGTTCTAGGGTCTTTGTCCGGGGCTGCCGAGAAGCCCTGGGCTGGCAGCCATGTTGGTGTCCCCACAAGGCTGCGGTCAGCCTCCACTGGCCCGGGACGACATCCTGCAGGTCCCTTTTGGCTTTTTCCCTCCAACATGGAACCCAAAGGGCAACACCTCTGTTGCCTTAGTTACTCACGTTCTCCGGGGCACTCCAGGGCAGGCTGGAGGGAGCTGTGGCTCAGCCTGAGGGGCCTGGCAGGCCTGGCTGTGCATCCTGGCTCTGAGCCTCGGTCTCCTCGCCTGAGAAGGGGGGTAGCGGTACCCCTCCAGGGCAGTCGTCGCGCCAAAGATCATGACATGGTGCACATACCGAACAAACACTTCATACATCTTGCTCTAAAAAAAATAAAACTTGATGTTGGAAGAGGACACAGGAACTCCCGGGGACCCCCCAAATCATCTGTGTGGGAGGCAGGAGGCTGGCTCTTCCCCCGTGAAGCGTGCGCCCACACTTCTCAGCCAGCTCAGCGGCTGGCTCGCAGCCTTTGTTGGGGACTTTTCTGGAGGAGGCGTCCCCTCTGATGCAGAGGGCCCGTGCCTGCCGCACCAGCATCCCCAGCTGGAACGAGAGAACACGCACCATTTCTACGTCCTCCTCAGGCCGGCGGCGCAGATGGTCACCTGCTGCCCCGTAGATGTACCCTGTGCCTGGGAGGCTGGACGAGACCCCCGCACGTCTGAGCCTCCACTCCTCATCTGCGAAATGGGGCAATAGGGCCTCTGCAAAGCTGGCTCTGAAGAGAAGATGAGAATATTTTCCTGATTATCAGGCTGCAGGAACGACCCACAGCCTAGGTGAGGAGGCAAGACACAAAGAAGGACAGACTGATGGCAACCAGGAAGGCCAAGACATTGTCTCGACCCACGAGGAGACAGGTCCAGAGAGAGGAACAGATTCAGGCATGAGGCGGTGTGACCAGTGGCCTGAAGCAATGACATGAACAGGGTCACACGGCCGGTGGTGACAGTGGCCACAGCAGAGGTGGCAGGACGGCTTCTGAGGAGGAGGATGGCGAGGTCTGAGTTGGGTGGGGTGGGTGGAGAAAGGCACACACGAGAGACACCTAGCAGGTGACCCCGTCCTCTCCATGGCGGCCCAAGGAACTCACGGCATCGCAGCCGACTTCTTTCTCAGTGCCTGGACCTAGGATCACGGGTGGGACTCCTGGGTCCAGACTGCACTCCCCAAAAACAGGCAATACATTTGCAATCCAAAAATGACCCCACGCATCCAAATTCATGAATGCAGCTAAAGCAGTACGGGGAGGGAAACTTATAGCTTTAAATGTTTATATTGGAAAAAAAGAAAGGTCTAAAATCAGCGACCAAAGGTTTCACCTTAAGATGGTAAAAAAAAAAAAGCAAACTAAATCCAAAGTAAGTAAAAGCAAGGAAATAAAGAGCAGAAGTCAATGACATAGAAACAGACCACAGAGAAAATGAACAAAGCCAAAAACTGGGTCTTTGAGAATATCAAGGAAATTGACAGACCCCTGGCTAGGAGGATCAGGAAAAAAAGAAAAAGCACAGAAATTACCAGTATCAGGAATAAAGGGTGGTTATCAGCACAGACCCTACAAATACTAATGAGAGAATGCTGTAGACAGCATTATGCCAAGAAATAGGACAATGTGGACAAAATCAACACATTTCTTGAAAGAGAGACCTTATGAAATTGACACAAGAAGGAATAGAAAATCTGATCAGCCCTATAGCTATAAAAGAAATTGAATTTACTATAAAATATCTTCTCAAAACACCGGGCCAGATGATTTCATAGACGAATTCCATCAGTCATTCAAGTCTTTTATCAAAGATTTTATCAAAAATGTTTCTTCAAAGATTTTATATAAATCCTTATCAAATTTTTAACAAATTAAATCCAACAATATAGAAAAGGGATAGCCAATGATCAACTGAAATGTATCTCAGGGACACAATGTTGGTTTAACATTTCGGAGGCAACCAACAGAATTCACCCTATTAACAGATGAAAAGAGAAAATTCATATAAAAATATGATTATTTCAAAAGATTCGGAAAAGCATTTAACAAAATTCATCATCCATTCATGATAGAAACTCTCAGAAAACTAGGCAGGAAATTATAGAAGCAAAGTTTCTCAAATTGCAAAAGAGAATCTGTAAAAAATAAGCAACATACGGGGACCTTGGCTGGCTCAGTTCGCGAAGCACTCGGCTCTTGATCTCAGGGCCATGAGTTCAAGCCCCACCTTGGGCGTAGAACTTACTTAAAAAAAAAAAAAAAAAACCAGAAAAAATAAGCAATGTATAGCCAGCATCACCCTTAACAGTGAAAACAGACTTGTTTACTCCTGAGGTCAGGAACAAGCAGGGGGTTGTATGTGTTAAAAAGATGCCCCTCATCCCCAAGTAGCAAGCCATGGGCTCCGGCCACCTAGCACTTGGCTGCATTTTCTCACCAAGCCCCAAAATAAAATACCGTTACTGATACATGCTGGGCCTGTCTGATCAGAGGACTCTGAACTTCACCTAAGGGGTAGGATTTGGTTATTTCCCCGCTGTGGCCCAAACCTGGGGGCTCCCACGGAAGAAAAGCTCAGAAAGGCTTCCCTCACCCTTAAAGTGTAAGCCCTTGGGACTTGTTATAAGGTAGCCCTGGGAAGGCGCAGGGGACGTGGGCTGGGGGTCAGGCAGACCCAGCTCAAATCCTGGCCCAGGACTGTGACTTTGGTCCAGCCCCTGAAACTCTCATCTATAAACCTGGTGGGAAAGGAAGTCGCCTCCCCCACGCCGGTTCTGAGGCTCTCTGAGCACAGGGCTGACCACGGTTTGTGCTCGTGGGTGTTGGCACCTCCTCGCCTCTGGCCTGGCACATAGTCCTGCTCCTCCTCACTAGCCAACTCCCCTTTTCCTCCCAGGCAGCAAACCCAGGACCCCCCAGGGGCTCCCTCTTTCACAGGAGAAAGTGCCATGCCGTGGTCAGCATGGAGACCACCAGGGGCTATTGGGGTGGCACCCTTCAGCATGTCCTGTCCTCCAGGGCTGCCCTGCCCTTGAGTGGGCATGCTTGGGGTCACTGGTGGTGCCCCGTGGGGCCTGGGGACTGTTCCTGTTTCACACTGAGCTGAGCTGTTTCCAGGCCCATATGTGGCCTTCCTTCTGTGACATTTTACAGCGCTGTGACCACCAGCTTCCAAACACACCCACCTTCTCCCATGCTGAGACGTCAGAGGGCTACACTGCTCTTTGTCTAAAGTGGACCCCATATCAGGGCAAGGCCCGGGCAGGAGACCTAGGTCTGTGACACCTGTAGACACATGCTCCTCTGGGATGTGACTGACACCAGAACCATCCAGATCCTTTGCTCCAGTTGGCTATTGCTGCACTTAGCCCCGAAAGTAGGGTCTCATGATCTTTCACAATGCCTGGGTCAGGTAGCCCATCAGGGGTCCCACTCTTCTGCTCCACGTGGCATTGGCCGGGTTCACTTGGTGGCGATCAGCTGGCAGCCAAGCTGGTCTGGAGAGTCTAAGATGGCTTTACTCCCACATGTGGGTCTTTGGCAGCATAACTAAAAGGCTGGGCTCAGCTGGGACTGTCACTCAGATTGCCTACAGGTGGCCTCTCCAAGATGGTGCCTCGGGGCAGCTGGACATCTTATGCCACATCTTAGGGTGCTCAGAATGTCCTAAGAGGCCTGTGGGTCAGGAAGGCGGCAAGGCTTCATCTGACCTAGACTTGGAAGTAACATGACATCATTCCCCCTAGGTCTTATTGGTCAAGCAAGCTGTGGAGCCAGCCTAAATTCAAGGGGAGAGGAATCAGACTCCACCTTTCGGTGGGGGAGGGATCGCCTTGGAGGGGCTGTTTGGCAAGGCTGTTTCTTTGGTTGGCCATACAGAGAGCCTACAAGAAAGATGTTTTATCATCTCCATCAACATCATCATCATCATCTTTACCATCATGAGCACCATCATCATGATTACCAACATCACTGTCATTATCACCATCATCAACCACCATCACCATCATCATAATTATCACCATCATCACCATCAACATCATCATCACCACCATCACCGTCAGCAGCCTCGCTCTGTGCTGTGCATCTCTGAGACCGAGGCTGTTAGAATCCCTATGGAACAGATGAAGACACCGAGGCACAGATGAGTTTGCCCATGCTGACCCTGATGGAAACATCAGGCCCTGGATGCGAGTGGGTCTACCCCACATCCTGCCCGTGTGCCCTCCTTTAAGCACCTGCTCCCCTAGTCTCCCCAGACCTCTCACTGCAGACCTGCCAGGGAGGTTCTATCACCCCCCCACCCCAACTAGGGAGATCAGGGCACAGAGAGGGGCAGTCAGGGTGTGGCTGGAGGTCAGTGTCTTGTTTCCAACATTCCTTCTCATCCGCTGCAGCTGTCCGAGGTCGGGAGACTGACCTGGGGGGTGGGGTACGCAGAGCAGACACCAGCAGTTCTGTCTATGCTCATCAAGCTAATTGGATAATTGCCACTCGTGGTGCTTGGTGTTGCACAAACTTGAACTTGTTTTTTTACAGAAGCTTTCCTCTGAGCCTCCCGGGAGGCTCCCCTGGATGGCAGATCAGGCCTCCTGCTCTCCCAGGACAGGGGCAGTGGGGCCCCTTTTCCGGCAGGGGCGCACAGTGGAGGAGAAGGGCTGAATGACCGTCCCAGGTCACCCGGTGACCGACCGTGGACAGGAGGAGCCTCGCGTCTGCCCACTGCCTCTAGCTCTGACAACTAAATCACCCCAAAGAGACGTGTGTGATTTCATTTCTATTCCATCTGCAGGAGGGGGGAAAAATCAATGTTTGCTAAATGAAAAGGAAAAAGATCGGCAGGAGGAAAATGTATTTTCAACTTTTAATAGGGCATTATGGACAATGACAAGTCAAAAGTAAAGCAGCAGGCCTGTCTGGCCGTGAGGCTGGGCTGATGGGGTGCCAGGGACGGTGGGGGACGGTTACCCCTTCTGCCAAGCCTGGGGTGGCCCGCAGCCTCTGGATGAGCTCCAGTTGGGTGCCCCAAATGGGCAGTGAGGGGGAGGCAGGTAGGAGGGCAGGGCAGGCGCTCCTCTGTGCATGGGAAGGAAATCGGAGCCAGGATGGGGCCTTCCTGCAGGGCCCACACCCTGCTCCGGCCACGAAGCATGCCACGGAGGGCAAGGAGGCTGGGGCATGAGGATGCCACCAGTAGGAGGCTTGCCGCCCCGTCAGTCTCCTGTGGCTTGTTTGGGTGACGTGGATTGGCAAGGGTCTGGTTTTATTCGTTTCCTTCACTCTGGTGTCTACTTAGAGAAAAGTTGTTGAACTTCTATGCGGTGGCACAGTAGGGACACGGCAGTGACCGGGGCAGAGGTGCCCTGTCTGCAGGGTTTCTGGTTTGGTAAGTATAGTGATAGATGGTGAGCAGGAGGCCGGGGGCACCAAGGTGGGAGGAGGCCTCACAAGTCAAGGGAATCTCTGAGGAAGCTTGTTTTCAGCTGAAGGAGCTGCAGGAATGGAGCCCCAGAGACCAGGAGGGCTAGTGAGGCTGAGGAACGGGCCGGGCGCCTTGGGGTCCTGCTGCAGGGAGAGGGGCAGGGGGTGAGTCACAGGCTGCAGGGGTCCTGCCCAGGGCCCGCCGCTGCCCTCTCTCAGCCAGGAGTCCTCTTCAGGGGCTCGGACAGATGTCCACATCAGGGCAGGTCCAGGCCTTGCGTGGCAGGGGCATACGCACTTTGCAAACCTCTCAAAGAAAATAAATACAAAATCCCAACTACAGAGTTAGGTCCAGGGCCTGAGCAGGAGTCCCTGCAGGTGAGGGATGTGGCATCACGTTTCGGGGGCTTCCTGGCAAACCCCCATCCACCTGCCTATCATCGTGGCCCCTACTGCTTCACTTAAGAATCTGTGTCCTCCGAACCATGAGAGACGATGGACTCTGAAAAACAAACTGAGGGTTCTAGAGGGGAGGGGGGTGGGAGGATGGGTTGGCCTGGTGGTGGGTATTGAGGAGGGCACATTCTGCATGGAGCACTGGGTGTTGTGCACGAACAATGAATCATGGAACACTTTATCTAGAACTAATGATGTAATGTATGGGAATTAACATAAGAATAAAAAAAAAAAAAGGAAAAAAAAAAAGAATCTGTGTCCTCTGCGTGCCGGTCTGTGGCCCTGTTGACCGTGGTAGCACCAGCCTCAGGCCGCCCGTTCGTGTCCGGTCTTGATCCCTTCACCTTGACTCGGCTCTTGGTGACCTGTCAGTGTCCTTCCATGACTCTCAGTGCTCCCAAGTATAGTTTTCCCGCTGCCCGGGGCCGGCTCAGCTCAGAGCATTCGGGCCCTGCAGACCTTGGCTTCCCTTGCAAGGTGACAGGATTTACAGTGTGCATGGGCGGGGGGACGCATTCCAGCTGAGTCTGAGTGGATAGGTGGTCGAGCCTCGAGAGTTCTCCCGAGGTGACACAGCGAGGCAGGCCAGAGCTAGCTACGACACCAGGGAAAGGCATCAGCAAACTGTAGAGTGCAATGCACATGTGTGCGTTTTCGTAAGACATTCCTCGGCTCATCAAGCCATCTGCCTGAGATAGGCCCTCTATAAGCCTTTGATGCTACGTGGCATGGATTTTTAAGTTGTTTCCTTTTTAAAGAACAACAACAACAAAAGGAGTAACTCATTTGAGAAAGTCTGGAAAATTGTACAAAGGTAAAGGATAAGAGACAAAATAAAAATACTAATAATCCCATCATGAAGAAATAGCCGTTATTAATACTCTGGCTTTTCCACTAGTCTTTTTCTCTGTCATATATTTTATATATATTATATGTTTTTTAATCTAGAGATCATACTCTATCTACCATTTGTACCTTATTTTTTTCTATTAAAATTACATCCTGCACATTTTCCTGTCTCAATAAATACTCAAACTATTATTTACGATGGTTACAGCGGGGTCCAGGAGGCAGATTTAGAGTAATTAGCTATTCCCCAGAATTAAGCACCTCGGAGTGTCCTCTGCACCTCTGTGCTTCTCGGGTCATCACTCCCCAGCGCTGGAACAATGGTCAGAGGTGTGCTCTCCGCCGGGCTTGATACCTACTGCCAGATGACCGTGGGTCCAGCCTGTACAGCCTGGTGAGGCCAGGAAGGGGTTGGCCACCCACTTTGACTGTATTTTGGTAAGTGTGTGTGTGTGTGTGTGTGTGTGTGTGTGTGTGTGTGTGAGATCTTGAGGTTTCAGTATGCATTTCCCTTATGACCAGGGTATGTGACTATTTCTTCACATTCACGATCGGAACCCAGCTTCCCTTCGGAGAGAGACAGAATTCGCAAGAGCGGGGGCACTTTGTCCACTGTCCTTTGCCCGTTCTCCCCTTGGGATGTGCATCAGTGAGGGCTCCCCACGTCGGCAGTCCCAAGCAGGGTAACTTGAGGAGTGCTCACCAGAATGAGTATTTGCAGGACCCTACCCGGGGCTGGGGACAGGGACGGTCAGCACCCTAGGTTTGAAGGGGCAGGGCAGAGGGCGTGGGACCCAAACCCGGTGGCAGAGAGGCTGGGGGAGGGGCACCTGGCAGGCGCCAACCTCACAGAGGGCGGTGGTCAGCAGGCTGACCGTGACTTACTGCTGCCCCCGGGGCTGGAGGACAAGGCTGTGGACTGCGTCTGCAGGGTAAGCCTCCGAGGGCGCAGAGCCTCACGCTGCTAGGTGTTGGGGGCTAGCCCCCCTGCAGCAATGGATGACAGCCACAGCACTTGACTGCAAACCCAGGGGACAGTTGAAATCCAGACTTGGCGTCCACACTCTGGGTCTCCAGGTGCACCCATTGGATAGAAGCACCCATCACCCCAGGGGCTGCCTGGGGAAAGAGCTCAGGGCCGAGGGTTGGCCATGCGGTCACTGTCCCACTCTGAGCCTCAGTCCCCTGTCTGTAAAATGAAGGAGCTGGGCTAAGAAGGGCAGCTGCCGGTCACCTTGGACAGATGCCATCCCCCCTCCCCAACCCCCGCCTCCCTGCCTCGAGGTGAGCCAGGGCTGTGCCTGCACCCAATGCACAAAGTGCCGGGGACAGGACCTGCTCTGCTATCTGTTTGGCCAGAGAGGGGGCTGTGGCCCCTGGCTGACCACAGCTCCCCTCTATCGCTTTTTTTTTTTTTTTTGGTATTTTTAAAAATTGAGGTGTAACGAACATATAAACGTCACGCTTCTAAAGCGTTAAGTTCAGTGGCTTTTAGTGTATGGACAGAGCCATGCAACCACCATCACTAATTTCAGAACATTTCCGTCACCCTAAAACGAAACCCAGCCCCCCGGCAACCACCCACCTGCTTTTCATCTCTGGGCATTTGCCTGTTCTGGACAGTTCAGGTACCCGGAATCACGCAATAGGTGGCCTCCTGGGTCTGGCTTCTTTCGCTTAGAGGCCGTTCCTGACGTTCATCCACACGGCAGCGTGGGTCAGCGCTTCACTCCTTCTTATGGCTGAGTAATATTCCATCGTGCAGACACAGCACCTGCTGCTAGCCGTCCATCGGCTGGTGGGCATCGGGCCATTCCCATCTTCGGCTGTTGCGCACAGAGCTGCCCCTGGAAAGAGAAGCCAGCCAGAGCAGCCGACGAACGATCCTCTTGTTAGGGGAAACGTCAAGCCCCACGTTTATATTTTAAGGTTAATTTGTGAATTGACCCCCAGGAGGGAGACCGTGCCCTTCACATTTTCAGAAGCGCTTTCAGTACCTGAGCAAAGGCGGAGCCGGCCTGCAGACTTGAGTGCCCGGTTCCAATCTCGCTTCCCGAATGCTTGAATCGGGGAGCAGAGCCTTGGTGGGCCTGCAGTGGTTCAGTGCCCCCGCGAGGGTGGGGGGAGCTCCAGGAGCCAGGGGTCAAAGGGCCCTCCCTGACCTTGCCACTCCCCCAGAGGCCCAGCAGCCCGGTTTCTTCGTCTGTGAAATGGGAAGATGAGGATGACGTCCACATCCTTGGCTGTTGGAGAGGCAGCGAGCCCACGCTGGGGTGGGGCGGGAGCATACCGCGCGGCCGGCGGCTTCGGAGCCCAGGAAGTGAGTCGGTGGACCGCGAGGGAAAAGAGGGGGTGCTGAACGGGTCCCGCGTGAATGAGCGGTCGGATGAGCGGAAGCAGAGCAGAGGCTCACCTGCGAATACCAGGGGCCACCTCTTGTCCTTACGGCCAGAGTGGGAGCTGGGTGCGGGGTCCCCTGAGCTCCTCCCACACCGGGGCGGAGCCCACATGTGGCCTCCTTGACCGCGGGACTAGAATTCAGGCTGAGGCTGCTGCAGGCGCTCAAGGGCCCACGTGGGGGTGGGGCGAGCTGCCTTCAGCCTTCCGTGTGACGCCTCCTCCTGGCAGCCTGCAGGAGTGCCAGAGCTGGAGGTCAGCCCTGCCCCTCTCCTGGGGCGGGCGGGAGGTGGGGGGGCGGGGGGGGGCATCCATCTTGGTCTGACCCTATTAAAATGCATGATAAAGGGAAGAAAAGAGTGGGCCAGGAGGTGAAGGGGGTGGAGGAAGCCTTTGTTTGCTCCTCCCTCCAGGACCTCAGCAGCCAAGAAAAAAGGGGCCTGGGGCTTTGTTCTCTTGGGCTGGGGGAGGCAGAGCTCAATGGGCTGACTCTGTGGGAAGGAGTCACCCTCAAACCCCCAGCTGTCTGGGCACCCCATCACCCCTCAGCTGGCCCGTCCAGCCAGCCTGCAGACCTCGTTGCTCTTGCAAAGATGGTGCTTTGGAACTTTCCTGCCCCCAGAGCTGGTCCCCAGCTCCTGCTGGGGCCCTGAAGCACCCAGGGGGGACAGCCGCCCATGGGCAGGGCCTCCCCCAAGATGGCACTCTGGGAGCTGACCCAAGAGTAGGGCCAAGTGGGCAGCCAGTCTTTGTCCTGGTGCTGGGGCAGGGGCCAAGGCTCTCAGAAGCAGACGCCCCCACACAGGTGGGGCTGGGCAATCCCTCCCCCGGAAGGTAAAGCCGCCCCACTGCAGGGCCAGACCCCACGCTTGGGATTCTAATTCCCCCTGGAGGCCACCAGCAGTGAGCCAGGCCGGGGGCAAGGCCTTTTGTGAACATGATAGCTTTGACCCTTACGATCACTTCTTACGGGTTGAATTCTATCCCTCTTCCAAAAAGATACGTTGAAGTCCTAACCGCCCCGCTCCACACACTTCCCCATGTAGGCAGGTTTGGAAATGAGGTCATTCACTGCAGATGTACTCAGCGAAGGTGCAAGCCGATAGGACCGGAGTCCTTACAAGACGATGGCCCACGGGGACACGCGGGGAGAAGGGCACATGCCCCCGGAGGCAGAGATGGGGTGCAGCCACAGCCAAGGCACCCCCAGGAGCCAGAAGAGGCAGGAAGCATCCTCGCCCACAGGTCTCCCCGGGAACACAAACCCTGCAGCACTTTGATTTTAGATTCTGGCCTCCAGAACGGGGAGACGCGATATCTCTGCGGTGGTCAGCCGCTGGGTCTGAGGACAGTCACAGAGCGATTCCTGAGCAAGGATGCCAGCGCTTCGGGGCTGGCGCTGCTCGGCCAACGTCTGCACGCGGGCCTGTCGCCCCCACAACCCTGCCCACCCCCGTGCTCTGCACAGAGCACCATGCCCTGCGGAATGCAGCCCCTGGGGAGGCTTGGGCTGCGAAGGGCAGCCACTTCTTCTAGAGGAGGACATAGGATGCCCTCAGAAGGTGTTTGAACAGCGGGGAGAGCAGAGAGCCTGGCACCCCACCACCACCCAGTTGTGTGTTCTAAAGAATGTGCACAAAAAAGGTTTTTCCAGGCCATGAACTCAGCCAGCACACCTGTATTGTCAGAGTGGAAAAGCCCAGAGGCCGGCTCCATAATTCCTGCATCCTGTCCCTTCTTGGATGCCCTGGAAACCCGCCATCTCCAGGTCCAAAGCTGAGGGTCTTGAACGTGTTGTATGAGCAGATTTGGAACCGCAGCCTGCGATGACAGAAGCCTCCATGCCTGATCTCACTCTCCGCTCAGAGGCTGGAGCTCACATCAGCTGACCCCTCCCACGTCCCTAGGATGGACGGCCCACGGTGCGGGCCCTGCTCTGACAGAATTCACACTCTGGGAGGAGGGACATGGAGGTCACACCCAATGTGTTAGGAGCAGCCTGAGTTGGGAGCAGGGGCCCCTAATTGGCCTGCAAAGCCCGGGAAGGCTTCTTAGAGGAAGTGCCAGATCTAAAGGATGAGCGGGGTGGGTCAGATGAGCAGGGAAGGGTGCACCAGGCACAGGAACATCCTGAGCAGAGACCCGGAGAGGACATGGCTCATTATGAGCAGCAAGTGGTTCTGTCTCGCTAGGCAGCAGAGTTGGGGGTGGCTATGGGGGGGCGGGGCACAGCCAGGTCCCACAGTGCCTGGCCAGTCATGTGGTACAATCTGGGTTTTATCTGAGGGCACTGGGGAGCCACGGAAGGCTTTGCAGGAGAGGAGGAGGGTCATTTTGGAGGAAGAGGTGTGAACTTCTGAACGACGCTCTGGATGTCAGGTGGAGATGCGGGGGACAGGCACGTCGGTGGAAAGCCCCGCAAGAACTCCAAGACATAGCCAGGGGGAGCCCGCGGGGCCCAGGCAGTGGTGTGGGCATGGGGAGAAATGGACTGGAACAGTGAAAACACTTCACAGTTCTGGCTCTGTCTGCTTGGCCTGCTCTCTAGGACTCTGCCCCAAACCAGGGGCAGCCCCCCCACCCATAGGGGTTTGGGGTTTCCGTCTACACATACCCAGGTAGTCCACCTGGGGTGAGCCACGAGCTCCTGTCTTCATGGGCACTGGGGCTACAGGCCCACGGGGTGTCCACAAAAACTCACAGCAGGGGGGTGGAGCCTCCAAAGGTCCAGAGTCGTCCTCATCAGAAAGTACTTTGTGTGGTTGTACGAAGTGGGCAGGGGAGCACTCGGTATGCGGTTGGACTCAGCCCTGGGGGGAAAGGGCACAGGAAGGGGTCTTTGTCTCACTGAGGAGGGAAATGCCGGCAGAAACATCATGACGAATGTGATGGTTAATTTTATGTATCCACTTGACTGAGCCAGGGGTGCCCAGATAGCTGGTCAAACATTATTCTGGCTGTCTCTGTGAGGGCATTTCTGGATGAGATTAACACTTGAAGCTGTGGACTGAGTAAAGCAGATGGCCCTCAATAATGTGGGTGGGCCTCATCTAATCAGTTGAAGGCGCGCGCACACTTTTTTTTTTTTTTAAGAGAAACAGAGAGACTAACGCTCCCTGAGTAAGAGTGAATTCCCCAGTGGGTGCCTTCACATTTTATTTGCACCATTGTTCTTCTGGATCTCCACTTGCTGGCCCACACTGCAGATCTGGATTTGTCAGCCTCTGTGACCTTGTGTGCCAATTCTTCATAAGAAATGTTTTCCTCTCTCTATGCACATCGTCCTGGTTCCGTCTCTCTGGAGAACACTGAGTCACAGCACAAGGCTCCCCCCGCCAGGGCTGGCTGGGACCAACCCTGTGGGGCAGCCTGGGCCCTGTTCCCCTGCCCTTCAGATATTGGCCTCCAGCAGCAAGGGAAGCAGGTTGGGGGTGGGGGGCTAGGCAGGTGGGGGCAGGGCTCAGGGACCGTTGTCAAGACGCCAGCTCCTTCCTGGGAGAACAGACCGTGCTCTTTGAACGCCGTGGGTCTGGGGTCACCAGCTGAGTTTCGGCCATCATCACAAAGCCCCACCGAGGTGGGCTGCCCCTAAATGGCACAGGGCAAAGCCACATAGGAGAGGATGATGGGGGTGGGACCTGTGCTCTGCTCAGGTTTGGGCAGATCCAGTAAGAGGTGGCCTCAGGCGCCATATTGGAAAGGACCCCACTGAGGACCTCACTGGTGGTCTTTGGAGAGAGGCACTTACTTGTCCCATGTCTGATGGCCAAGCTGGGGTCAAGAGACTGCCAAGTTGGCCTTTTATTCCTCCTGGAGGGAGATGCTCCCCCCAGCCCATCTTCCTCCCTGCCCACTTAGGCTTACAGTGAGGATGCCTTTCCTGGAAAGAACGCGGTCTCTAAGATGGATTGGTTCGGACAGCTGAGTGCGAGCACCTTGCAGGCCTGGTTTTGCCCGGCTCCCAGCCTAGCACAGCAAGCCCGTGGGCAGTGCGTGGCAAGCAGGGCTCGGTGACCCACAGCCCCTCTGCCTCCCCCAGCCAGGTTCCATCAGCCTGATCCACGGTGGCCCGGGGGTTCACTGAGACGCCCCCTCCTCCCACCTGGTCCAGCGAAGCAGCCTCTCCATTGATCCCACGGCCTGGGCTTCCGTGCAAGATTTCTTTGAAGATTCACCCCTGCAGCTTATACCGCCAAATGGGGCAGACTGAAGCTCAGGGCTCGGACATGTCTCCCTCCAGGTGACGGCCACCGCAGGAGGAATGGAAGCCAGGCCTCCACCCAGGGCACCTGCCTCCACCTCGCAGGGTCAGGTCCTCAGGGATCAGGTGTCTGTGAAAACTATCCCTAGAGAATTATCCTGAAGCTCCGTTTCCAGCCAGGGCTATGGTTCCAGAGGTCGCCCCGAGCCTGATACGAACACAACATATCGAATAAACTCCTTTCCCTCTCAGCACCTCTGGGAGGTTGGGGGTGTTTGTCAGGCTTCCCTCGTCCGCTTGGCCCATTTTGACTAGGGTCCTTTTTGCTCAGGGCTGGGGAGACAGCTCAGCCGTCCGTGAGTTTACCGTCTGGCGGAAAGGTGGCCTGAAGCTGCCCTTTCCATCCGGGTTGTCCTTTGTATTCTTCTCCGCCAGACACGGGGCTTTGGACATGAAGGCGGCCCGTGGCCACCTGTCGGTGTGAGTTTCCCTGTGCGTGAACAAACACATCTGTTTCCACTTTGGATCTGGGGGGCGGCCCCGTGCGATGGCTGCCATCTGGGCCAGCAGATTCCGAATGGAAGCAGGAGACAGAAACCCCCCGGGGGCGGAAGTGCGCGAGGGGTAAGAGCCCCCCGTGAGGGCGCTGAGGCCAGGGCTCCTCCTACCAGCACCCCACGGCTCTGCCGGATTTGGGGTCCTGGTGGCTTCTGCTCCTACCTATGGCAGGGGAGGCCCCCGGGATCCGGCTCCATCTCTGACCTCGCCTGCCCCACACCTGCCGCACCCCTTCCCCTGGGGGTGCGCTTTGCTCTGCAGCTGGAGGAATCCCCACCCCTTCCAAACTCAACTGGAGCGGCACTCCCAACCCCACCAATGCCTCCCCTGCCTCCCACGCAGGTCTCCGGTACGGATCCTGACACGTATGCATGCAATTTTTAATGTCAACCTGGTTGTGGACAAATGATTGAAGAACCTCGATGTCACCACAAAACTCTCACCCCACTGCGAACTAACAGCTTTGGCCTCCGATGTCCGTGCAAACACACCCGCTCACACACACACACACACACTCACACACAAGCGACCAGCTAAGTGAGCACCCACTAAGTGCCACGGCACCTGGGGCTCGGTGCAGAGCAGGTATTCCAGTCACGGCCCAGCACAGCCCGGGAGCCCTGCAGCCTCAGGTCACCTCCCAGCCCGGCCCCGCGTCGGGCCGTGTGACCTCCCCGGGCCTGGCTCACAGCTGGTACTTATGGAGAGAGAGAGGACACGTGACAGCAGTGACAAGGAGCCCTGCCCTCCCTGAAGGGACAAGACTAGCTCACTGAGATGTGACAGAAGACAGGTGAGTCTGGAGCCTGGGGAGCAATCTGGGTCCGCCCCGGCTGCTCCGAGGAAGCAGGGGCCAGCAGGGACCCAGAGCCTCCACCTGGCAGCTCAGATGCAGCTCACACCATGCAGCACCCGCTCACTGATGCCTCTCCCAGGCCCCAAGGCAGGAATGGGAAACTGAGGCACCGAATGGGGAAGCAAATTGCCCATAGCGCTCTGGCTTGGATTTAAACCTGGGCCTGTCTGATCCTGGCGCCACGGCTCCGGAAGGCTACTTGCTCGCTGCTACTGCGGCCGCCTCTTCCGGGAGGGTTGGGGAGGTAGTGCCTCCGTGGGGGAGGGTCGGTTCTGGCGCTGATCTCACCCCACCAGCGAGCGGGGTTGCTGCTGGGAGGCACCGCTGGGCACAGGCTCAGAGCCACAGCCAAGACGGAGCACTCTCATGCGTCGGAGACAAACTGAGCACTGTGAGCTGCTGGGCAGATGGGTCACTGCCTTCCTGGCAGGGCCTTGGTTCACTCCTCGGCCAAGGGCCATGGTGGGCATTGGGGATGGCCGTAGGCTACCAGCCCTCCTCGGGGGACTGGGGATGTGGCTCCAGGTCCCCAGGCAGCCGTGATTCCTCCGTGTCTGTGCCCCCGCTGCGCCAAGACTAGGGCAGACAGGGAGGTTCCTGGGGCCTCCAGGCCATTCCAAAGCCCCATCTGAGCCGGCATCCCCACCGGCAGGTGGAGGCCCAGCAGGACGGCCATCAAGCTGGGGACCCTGAACCCAGCCAGCCCGTGTCTTGGAGCCCACACAGAGATGGCCAGGCACCAGAGCCTGACCCGAGCCAAGCAGCAAGCATTACACCACTGACCAGCAGTCCCCAGAGACACGGCTTGGCTATACGGGGGCCCACAGGTGAACATGTGAGCACGCATACAGCCCCGCCTGGGCAGGGTGAGCCCACGGGCACAAAAGTGTGCACACACAGCTCCCGGAGAAGCACCCATGGGCACACTGACCTGCCCAGTTACATTCAAGTGCAAACACTTAGCACTCCCAGAGGAGTAGATGTGCTCACACACATCTGCACACCCATGTCCAACAAGCCCACGTGGTGGTGGTTCCTTTCCTACGTCCATGTGACTGGGCCATGGGGTGTCCTGATGTCTGGGTGTGTCTGGGAGGGTGCTTCTGGATGAGATTAGCATTGGAATCAGCTGATGGAGTAAAGACGCTCGCTCTCCCCAGTGTGGGTGGGCCTCACCCAACCTGTTGAGGGCCCGAAGAGAATGAAAAGGCTGGCAAAAGAAGTCACTCTTCTACCCACCGAGTGGGCGCCGCTGGCTCTCGGGTCTAGGACCTGGGCTGGAATTTACACCACGGGCTCTGGGGCCCTAGGTCGTGGACAGAAGATGACAAGACTTCTCAGCCTCCACAATCCCTGAGCTAGCGCCTTACACTAAACCCCTCCCCTCTCTCTCTCTGCACACACACACACACACACACACACACACACACACACCCCTTCGGTTCTGCTTCTCAGGAGAACTCTGACTAACACACCCAGGCTCAGTGTGCAGCCCTAGATGATGGCAGGCGCTGGAGACTCTGGGAATCTCCATTAACCGTCACAGCGAGCCAGTGACGCCAGCTTGGCCATCAGCACTGTCTTCGTGTGAGAGGGATGGGGCTCAGATCTGGCTGCTAGCAAATGGCAGATCTGGGGTTTCCCGCCCAGCTCACAGTCTTGCCTCCAAGTCCCAACGGTCTGTGCTTTGCCTGCAAACACTGGAACACACGTGCGGACCACAGCAGGATACCGGCCGAAAAGGCGTGTTCACGGGCCCCCGGGTGCCCCCGATACACCAGGGAATACAGGCATGCGTGCACCCACAGGCATGCTCACGCCTGCAGCGCATGCCCACAGACGCACACACAGAGCCCATGCACACTCATACGGAGCAGACTGCCTACCCGGCCCCTCCCTCCCCACACAGTGACGCCCAACCCCTGCCTGGAACTGGGTGGAAGACAGAGGCCCACCCCACCCTCTTCCCATCCCCAAAGCAATGACATCTTTCTCGGCTCCTGCCATCAGTGGCCGGGCTGATGGATCACCCTGTGCGGTGACTCAGCAGCCCCGAGCCAGTCCATGGAACACTGTT
Organism: Leptonychotes weddellii; assembly: GCF_054177405.1. Classification (NCBI taxonomy): domain Eukaryota; kingdom Metazoa; phylum Chordata; class Mammalia; order Carnivora; family Phocidae; genus Leptonychotes; species Leptonychotes weddellii. Next base: position 78,258,430 of record NC_138382.1, on the reverse strand, counting down.
CCTTCTGCCAAGGTCGGCCGGCGCCTCCATCAGAAGGCAAACTCTTGCGGTCCCCCTTGGCAGCCTTTTGGTGAAGGTGAAGCACGGGCCTCACGCACACCCCACAGCCAGGAGCTGTGAGGGACGGCCCTGGGACGGGCCCTCAGGCCTCCAGCCTGGGGCCCTAGGCAGCCCCCTGGGTGACGTGCCCCCAAGTCCCAGCTTCTCCCGTGGGGGGCAAAGGAGCCCCCCAGGCCCGAGTCATGCTGGAATGATCCGTGTATGCCCTGGACCTGGCATGGGAACCATATTCTTGAGCCCAAATGAGCACCCCCTTCAGCATTATCGCATGTCTTGCGGGGCACAGACAGGACCCGCTGTCTGATTAATGACCCGTCATCATCTACACGATGACAGGACGACAGCATCTGCCTGTGGGGGGCACATGCGCTTAGCCAGACACGCAGCCAGAGAGCCTCCCTCAAGAGCAGACATCCGGGCCTGACGCCTTGGCTCAAAGCCTGCCTTTGCCACTTGGTCGCGGTGTGGCCTTGGGTAGATGACGTCGTCACTCTGGGCCTCAGTCTCCACATTTGTGCAGAGGGGCCAATAACTGGACCCTCGCAGGGTCGAGTGGAGGAGTCCAAGTTGACGTCGTGAAGCACGGCGTCCCGGTCGGGGCCAGGGCCTCCCAGGGCTGGTCGTGGAACTGAAAACATACATGCCCCCATGCAGCCTCGCACCAGTGCTGGGGGCTCATGGTCTTTACCCTGTGACCCAGGGGAGGGGACCGAGGCCCCGGAAGGCCCCGGACTTGCCCAGGACTTGCCCGGGCACCTGCCATTCACCGAGGACCCTGGCGAGGCGGTTGTCAAAGCCCCTGTGGCTAATACAGTCCAGGATCTGAACTCACCCCGGGCTGGGAGAAGCAGCCCCAGGGCCACAACCCAAACTTCAGCATACTGGTATTTCATTGGTTCCTGGGACAATATTTCCCAAATCAAAGCCATTCCAGAAAAATCTACAGGGTACACTTGCCCTCAGAAAGGTAGGAATTCGTAGGATTTTGCTCTCTGAACAGGACTTGGCCATCGTCGGCCTGTGCTCCGGGGAAGGCCCAGCTGCCCCCCGAGTTCACCTGAGCTGGCCGGCCCTGCTGTCCTGTCCTGCCCCACCCCGGGGCTCAGAGGAGCCGGCTGAGTCCCCCTCCTAGCCTGGAAGGTGGACGCTGACAGGCTGCCTTGTCTGCCTCCCGCTGCCCGGGGAATAGGACACCATCCTTCCCAGGGCTACTCCGTGGTCAGCAGCCGGGAGATTATGACCCTGCGGCTGCTCACTTGGAGGGGTCAGGCCCCCGCACGGTGGCTGTGCCCCGGAGTCTGGCCGAGGTCAGTTGGCCTTCTGGGTTTGTTTGGGCAGGACGGGGCAGAGCCCCCCGGTCACCCCAAACTGCCCTGGCCCACCCTTCCCATCAAGACCCTGGTGACTGGGGATTCTCCTGCAGGAGAAGCCCCCTTTGTCTCCCCTGCTCGATAGAGGGGGAGGGGCGGTGGTGGCTTCCTCTGGGTGGGGGAGGGCTCCGGTTCGTGAATCCCCAGGGGCTGAGTCCCCCGCCCCAGCCAGCCTCGAGCCCAGGTGCGTGACTGTCACCAAGATAAAAGAGACATAATTAAGTTCCAATCAGCAGAGTGATTTGTTATCATAATGTAATATTCCCCTGCAGCCCCTGGGCCCACAGATCCGTCTCCGTCAGGCCCACCGGGTGGGGGTCTCTGTGCGCCTGGGCTGCAGGCCTTCCTGCCACCCTGGGCCCAGCTGCCTGAGGAGCCCCCGGGAGGTGGCGTCCACCCCGCCTGCCCCCTCTGGGCCACACTCGTCCCTCCCCCAACTCCAAGCTGTCCAAGGTGATAATGAAGTCATTTTTCTAAGGAATGTTCACCTGGAAGACAGCCCCATTGGGGAGCCGGCGGCTAATCGAGCTGGGAAGGCAGGCCCAGGGGAGCGGCGGGGGCGGAGGGCGGCGGGAAAGGTGGGGGCGTGGAGGGCCTGCCGTCACTGGGGTGATTTATGTGGGCGCTCCTGGGGGCCAAGCCGCTGCCTCTGACTCGGCCCTGGCCGGATGCAGCCGCTGAGAAAACACGGGGCCAGACAGGCCCCCGGCAGCTGAGCCCACCTGGCCTCCGGGGGGGCGGTGGGGGGGAAGCTCCAGCCTAGCGCCCCAGGAAAGGCGGCACCTAGTCTCTGGAAATCCCACTTCTGGCGCCCCCTCCAGCATGGACGTCGGGGACAGCCTGGACGGTCCCCTTGCTCTCCTCTTTGTAAACACTGTTGGCATGTGTTTGCTCAGTCCCCGTTTGGCTAGGAGCCCCGGGCGGGGGTCAGGGAGACCCTGGTTCATGCCTCGGGGCCACAGCCCACCAGGTGCACTGCACGCCCCCACACCCGCCTGCCCGCCGGGACATAGCACCTCCTGGCACCTCAGTTTCCCCTTCTGAGAAACAAGCGCCAACAAGAGCAGGGCCGGAGGTTGGCAGGAGGATAGAGTCCCTGGGTGTGGGGCCAGGGACAGAGCGAGGGTTCAGGCTTTCATGAGGATGGTGAGTGGGATGTAAGGAATGATGGACAGGGGAGCCGGCGCCTGGAGGCCAGGGGTGGGGAGGGGGCCTCGGGGCACTTTGTTTACCACTTTCTGCTTTTCTGTGGCTTCCACGTTTGCTAAAATGGGTCTGTTGACTTTCAGTGGGGGAAGCATGGGCTGTGTGTGGCCCAGAGCCTGGCGGGTGGAGGAGGCATGTGGGCAACCACATCGGGCGGGCGGGTGGGCCCCACCTGGGAGGCGGCCGGGGCGGCAGCTCGGAGTTCGGCGCGCACGCTGGTGCCAAAGCTCACAGGCTGCGGTCCCCGTGGAGGAGAACGGGCTGTCGGGTGCGGTACGACCATTAACAGCAGCTTCTCCGGGCCGCGGGCCCGGGGCGGCACATGGCGGCTCAGGACGCCTCACACCCGGGTCCGGGTAGGGCTGTCCCATGCCTCCGGCATGCGATCCTCACAAAGGGCCTGTCTGGGCCCGATTTTCTTGGTTCCACATGATTCTCCCAGTACCTTAGGCAGGTGCATGACTGTACATTTCACAGGGGAAGGAAAAGAGGCCCAGAGAGGCTGAGTAATCACCCAAAGTCACACAGCTGCAAGGGGCAGAACCGGGTTTCAGATCCAAGGGGACAGATTAGAGCCGGTCACTCAACCTCCCAAGGGTGTGCCAATGGCTCGGTGAACCAAGCAGGAGTTATGCCTGGGCCCCGGCCCGGCACCAAGCACACCCTTCACTGATGGAGCTGTTTGGGGACACGTGACAGACACTGGGCCCCGAGTGGGGCTGACGAGGCCAAGTGACCGGGGGCTCAGAGAGATCACCCAGACCAAGGGGGGCCTGCAGCTCGGTCAGGCGGGACTGGAGCAGGGTGGAGCAAGGGGAGGGAGGGTCTAGAGAGGACCAGCCTGGCCCTACCAAGCAAGGAGCAGTGGGGCCATCCAGAGGAACGAAACGTGAGACCCCCCACCCCTCCCCAGGGACAGTCCTGGAGAATTACCGAAAGGTTCTTCGCAGGCCCCTACACCTGTGACTGTTACGGGTAGGGGTGCCCTACCCCGGGCGGGACCTGCTCTTGGGGTACATATCTCCCATGGAGGGGGTGGGTGGGTGGGGGTCAGTGCCCCGCCGGCCCATGGGCCTGACTGGCCAGGCTGCACTCTCACGGGGCTGCACTCTCCCCAGAGCCCTGCACCGGCTTGTGAAAAATGCAGGTTTCCAGGTCCCACCTCAGACCCACTGGCACACACCATTGGAGATGGGGCCCCGGAAGCTGGGATTGCTGAGGCCCCAGGGGTTTGAGCACCTCACCTGGTGTCCAGAAAGCAGTGAGCAGGCTGACCCCCAGCATGATGCCTGCATGGGGCTGGGCCTTGGCTGACAACCTGACAACCTCCGGCCCTGGTTTTGTTTCTTAGAAGGGGAAACTGAGGCACCAGGAGCCTTTGGGGTGCAGCACTGAGCTCCTTGGGGCCAGCCAGCTCTGAGGATTCTGTGAGTGAAGCAGGCTGGAAGGAGTCCGAGCCCTACCCCTCCAGGTACTCTGTTGGTACCCACAGGCTGGTGGGGCCAACGAATTTGGGTTTCAGTAATAACTCCAGTAATAACCCTGGCTGGGATGGCCAGGATGGCCTCGGTGCCAGCTGCAATCAGCTGGTCTTGGCTGTGGGAGGAGGGCTGGGAGTCCAGCTCAGCAGGAGAAGGAGCTGTGTTTGATTAGTTATGTCTGCTGCGGGTGCAGGAGAGGGACCTGAGTTTGTCGTGTCCTTCCCAGGGGTGAGCTATCCCAGAGAGGACCCCTTACCCTGCTGACATGCAGCCAGGGCGTGGGATGCAGGTCGGCTCTCCTCTCCCCTCGGACGTGGCTCACATGTCTCCTTCCAGAAGCTTCTGTGACATGTCATACTGTACATCCACCACCCACCTGTCCATCTGACCAACTGTGCATCTATCCACCCGTCCAACTAGCTCTAGCCAAGGCCGGTGGGGACAAAGATGCTGGAGGGAGAGCCACAGCCTTCCACACGTGGCCTGCCACCAGACAGCACACGCACACCAGGGAGTTAGGTCCTGGCCCTCAAGGATCACCCTAGAGCTGGCAAAGATGCCCAAGATGGCCCAGGCAGGATCCTCCTGGCTCCGCAAGGACCTGTGACCCCGTGAGGAGTCTGGGAGACGGGACAGCAGATGGGAACGGGGAGGTGCACTTCCCAGGACAGGGAAACAAAGAAACCGGAGTGGACACCTGGGGATGGACACAGGACACTGTGGGTCCAGAAGGGGTCCTGAGGATGGAGTCCTGATAAGCAGTCCTGGCCTCCAGTCAGACCAACCTGGGTCAAATTTAGCTCCCTGCCACCACATCAGTGGGGTGGCTGAACTTCTCAGCCTCAGCATCTGAATCTATGAAACGGGGATGCGGGTCCTGGCACAGCCAAAGTCTTGTGCAGATCCGGTGCTGGGCACAGAGCTGGACACGCGTGCTAAAAGTGAAGGGAGTGGCCCCTGGCTCCCAGGGCGGTCTCATCTGCTGCAAGAGGCCAAGGCTCAGCAGCCTGGGTGGCCGCCAACCTCTGGGCGGCATCCCGCCAGCTCCTGGGTGCATAAGAGAACGTGTCAGGGAAAGCACCCAAACCCTTGCAAGAGGGAAATAACGTGATCAGGAGGGGAAAGAGGCAGCTTGTGCCAAGATGGTTATAGCAACGCTATTCATACTGCGAAGAGCTGGAGCCCTCCCAGGTGCCCAACAATGGGGAGCAGGGAAGCCAGCGCCCGGAAGGCAGCTGTGCGGACCCCGTGGGCACACAGCGCTTGGCAGAGCTAGCTGCAGAGGCAGGGAGTGGGCAAGACCGGGCTGGTGGGCATGCCGGTCACTGCGTCACAGCTGCCCCAGGCTGGCGGGACAGAGGGCGCAGGCAGAGGAATCCTACCGCAGGGATAGTGCTTGGGGTCGCCCTGTGGCCCCGCCCTGCAGGAAGGCCCCGTGTCAGGCTGCCCCCCTAAGAGCAGGGAAGGGGCTTTGGAGTCCCATTTGGGAACTAGAACCAGCCAGTCATGAACAGAGGGGCCCATGAGGCTAGCGCATCCACCTCTCTCACCTCCCTGAGGGGTGGTGACAGTCCTGTTAAACCAGAGGACGGGCCCGGCCCTTGTCTGGCCGGTGGGCATCCAGGAAGGGGCAGCTGCTGCCTCATTGGACAGTGAGGGTGTTGTGGAGGGCGCCCCTCATGGACCCCAGATATGCAGACTCTTCTGGAAATTGGGGCCCCCGCACCTTTCCCCCTGAGCCACTCCCTCCTACGGGAGCCGACACCTGAGCATGTTGGGCAAGAGCTGCCCACAGCCCTTTGTCGCACTGGTGTAGGCTGGTGCCCAAAGAGCAGAGGGGGTGGGTGGGGGGAGGAGGAACCCAGGACTCCCCACCCCCAGCCCAGGCCAAAGCCACCAGGGCAGTGGGGGGTGGGGGCGAGCAGAGACCCTTCGGGAAGGGCGTGGACCAGTGGGGAGACTCGGGAGCCTGCCAGGTGGACAGGACACGCCGGCAGGGCTCTCCCTGGACCTCCTCAGGGGGTGGGCCGCTGTGGGGAGCGGGGCCTGGAGACCCCAGGGGGCCCGGCTGTGCACAATGCAGCCTCGAGTACCAAGCCCCATGCACCTGCCTCACCGAGCCGGGAGGACACAAAGGGCTGGGTAGGCACAGGGGAGCCTGGCGGAGACCCAGCCCTCCAGGGGACAGAGAGCTGCCCCTGGAACCTTCCAGGTGCGTTGTGGCCATGCTCCTCCAGGCCCTGACACTCGGGAAACCCTTTCTTAGTCGTTGGTTGATTTGGTTCACACTCAACACCATCTTTTTACAAATCTTACAAATAAGGAAGCTGAGTCTAGGCGAGTTCTGGCAGAGAACAAGGACGGAATCAGAATTCGAACCCAGGTCTCCAGTGGGGACCCCGTTCCTTCTCTACCGAAAATTGTTGCCACCACCCATGGCTGCTGGATTACGAAGCCCACGAGTGGGGGGGCCCTGGGCCTGCTCCCCGTCGTGCCCCTGTGCCCAGCACTCTGCGGGCACCCGGATGGGCACATCAGCCTACCCACGCTCGTCCTCCAGTTCCCCAGATCCCCCCACTTCCGGCCACAGCGGCTCTTCCCTCCCTCCTCTGGCCTGGATGGCTCTGGGCTCCGGCTCTGCTGGACCCAGGGCGGCTCCTCCGGAACCCGATAGAAGAGCTGAGCACGTACAACCATTTTCTCAGATGAATTATAATTTTCCTTCATTTCCCCTTCAAAACACACTAATTAAACAGACATTGTTAAGACAGCCAATTGAAATTCAAAAAAGCATCCTCTTTCTAAAGAACATGTCCATTTCTTTAGAGGCAATTGTGTGCATTGTGGAAACCGCACACGGACGCACACACGTGCGCGCTCAGATGCGTGCGTGCACACACACACACGCATGCACACACGCGCACACACACACACAGGCCGGGTACAGGTGCCCAGCCTCACCTGAATGCGTGCCCTCCTGTCCAGTGCCAGGACTATGGGATTGTTTGATTGAATTTTTTCTTTTTCCCGATGTTTGCCACGGTGACCAGGACACAGATAACCTCGGGATGCTCTTTCCTCCGGCCGCTGCCCCACTCCGGCACTGGAGGGGTCCTCGAGGACCCGGGCAGCGACCCTCCTTCCAGGGGCCCCTTCCCCTGCTGGCTACTCACATGGGGTACATCATCTGCTTCACGTCCCCATCCCCCTCTTACCTGAGCCCACACAGAGGCCTCTGGACCCAGCGTGGGGGTGGAGGAGGCCTCCCCCAGCCCAGCGAGACCCTGAGCCCAGCCTCCAGTGTGACAGGCCAATGGCTTCCAACTGATAGGAATCTCAACTTCAAAACCCAGAGGGAGCTGGGCCTCCAGGTAACTTGCAGGGGGAGGGGCTCACCTGGGGATACCCCCCTTTTAAATATAACTCCTCGATTTTTTTTTTAGTCAAAGTGTAGCAAATGTACAGGAAGGTGACTTGGGACAAGGAGCACTCCGCATAGCTGCTACTCAGGCAAGAACCAGACTCTACCAGCCCCGGAAACGGCCCCAGAGCCCCCAGCATCCCTCCCCGGCCTAACCCCTAACACCTGGGACCACTCTTGCTTGTTGGAATTTTAGACAATGGGCTGTCACCATTCCCCCAGGAGAGCCCCGTGCAGCTACATGAGGATTTATTCATGTGTGCCGCTGTTCAGAGATGCCTGGGTCCTCTACAGCTCGGAGCCATCACCCGCAGGCTGAGGTGCCCCCCCCCAGTGCCTGATGGGGCCCTGGACACTCGTCTCCATGGGGCATGTGCCTGGCAGTGGACTTGCTGGGTCATTGACAAGGGATCCCACCGCCACTGTGGACAGCAACCTCCCGGCTGTCCTTACTCCCAGTCTCCCTGATGAAAGGCACGGCTTCTCAGGTCGGTCTCTCCTGCCCCCTGAGTCCTGTCCCCTCCCTCCTGGATGTTTTGCTCCTCCTGGCCTGTGGTCTCGCCCCTGCGTCCCTTCTCCTGGCTAACAGCAGAGTTATGCTTTCTAAAAGCGTGGGGGCAAAGTCCCATTGAGCAGGCATTTGGGGAAGGCTCGAATTTGCAGGGCCCTGCAGAACACAACCTCCCCAAGTCCCCATGGGGCTTGGCTGCCCGGCACCGGGACCCAGCCGTCGTCCTGCCCCGAGTTACTGCCCCAACCCCTCGGGCTGGCGTCCGCAGGCTGAGCCCACCTGAGGGATTCCCACAGATTTCCCAGCTGGGAAGGTGCCGGCCCTCCATGGAAGGAGTCCCGACAGGGGATTTGAGGGTCAGCCAACATTCGGAGACTGGTGACTCAGGCTTTGAGGAAACTCAGCCCGCCCAACCCTCGGGTTCTCCTTGCCCCTCCCCTGCACACTCTCCCTGAAGACCAGAGCCCTGCTAGCCCCATGCACCTGAGGGCCAGGCATCCTGACACAGGAGGTGATTCATACTTCCGAGGGGAGGGGAGCCGAGGGGAGGGGTCTGTGGGCTCTTACAAGCCCCTTCCTCACTGGATCCCTGGGGCCTCACCAAGTCCCTGGGGAGGAGGGGTCAGGAGCATGCACCTGCACCCTCCTCCAGGGGCCATGGAGTCTAACTACCCCTGGGACGGGTAGCACTTGTAAGATAGCCCCTTGTATGTCCCTGTGACCTCAGCCGGGGGCTGCTGCCATCCCTGTCTCTGAGACCCAGGCCCTGGGAGGCTAAGCTGACACACTCGGGCTGAGGGGCTAACGTGGGCAACGGGGTGGCGGGGCTCAGGCTCCCAGGTCCATCCACTCCCCTGGTTCTGGATCTCGGGGGAGGGAACTTCCTAGATGGTGCCGTCCCTGGGGAGGGAGGAGGTGGGTGCAGGGTGGTGGGGCCCACAGCCTCTGAGGACAAAG
>NC_138382.1:78232224-78248924 GCF_054177405.1 Leptonychotes weddellii | reverse complement strand
GGATGTCTAGGAGGGCCTGCCCGCCTGTCTGCCCAGCGGAGGGTCCACGCCAAGGCCGCGGGACCTGTGATCGTGTCCTGGCCTCCTTGATTCTGCCACGACACCACTGAGGGATGGCCGGCTGATCTCAGCTTGGTTACCACTAGCAGCGAGGGGCTCACTCCCCATCAGCGCAGGCTGATCCTGGGAGGACCCTTCCAAAGGGGACTGTTTCCCACGTGGCTTCAGATCTGCCTCCTGTAGCGGGCCCCAGATCCTGGCTCCCTCGGGGGACACCCGGAGTGCCCTCTCCTCGGTGCCTGTGTTGTGACCCCTGGCAGCTAGGACCCACTGAGACATGGAGTGGGGACCCTCAGTCGTGGGGAGGAGAGGGGTGGGGTCGTTTCGTTCTGGGCAGGCTTTATCCTCAGACACTGCAAGGGTTTGGGGAAAGCCCCAGAAGGGTGAGCCTCTCTGCCCCACTCTTTCCAGGTGGGGTGCTCTCTTCAGCCGGGGAGCCCCACCTCCATCCTGCCTGCAGGTCCCCCACCCCCGAATTCTTTTGCAGCCCCACCTCCCATACCCCCACTGCCCATGGAGGTAATACCTGTGTCCCCCTCACTGGGAGGAGCCTGGGGCTCTGGGGCCTCCCAGGAAGCAGTGGGGTCGGGCAGGGCCCAAAGGAGATCCCTCAGTCTCTCCCCGGTCCTGCTCTGGGAGCAGTTGCTTAGGCACCTGCTGGGTCCTTCCTTCTAGGCACGACCCCACTGGCCCCTCACAGTAGGGGTGGAGCAGCTTCTGCCGACCCCATTCTACAGAGGGGGAGACTGAGGTTAGTAGGGGACTGCACGCCCCCTCCTCAGGGAGGCCTTCCCCACCTGCCCTGCAAGCCGCAGGGGGGGCTACACCTCCGACCTCTGTGCTCCACTTGGGGGGAGGCCAGCGCCCAGAGTCCTCCCCAGCGGGCTCCTGAACATGCAAATACCGTGTCCTCTCGAAGGCCCAGAATGCCTCTGGGCCACACGTCTTGTTTCTGCCCCTGAGCTCACTCTGCGTGGGTTTGTCTTATGTTCGAGGCATGAACTTGCTCCTGAGCAGGGTCCACGGGGCTAGGTGGTCCCTGCAATCGGTGGGCTCTGCAGGAAGGAGCCAGTGTCGAGGGCGGGCGGCCCTTGCGGGCTGGAGAGCCCGGTCTTCCTGCTCCCCTTCCTCCACATCTGGGGTCCCTCGGATGTGGTCGCAGGAGACCTGCAGAGAAAGGAGCACGCGGCCCCAAGCAAGCTCAGCTGCTCTCTGGACTGGAAACCTCAGGGCACTTGTACTCATCTCCCCTGCCCCCCACACAACCCTCACCTCGGGCACAGTCAGAGGAAACAGACTCAGAGAGGCTCAGCCACTGGCCCAGGGTTACTCAGCAAGTACACAGCGGAGGCAGGATATGAACTCAGCTCTGCCTGGGTCCTGAGCCCAGATTTGTGGCTCCACACAGGAGAACCTTCCTTTAAGGGCATGGAGGGATCCTTGGAGGCCCCCCCTTTGCAGATGGGGAGACCGAGGCCCAAGGTCACGCAGTGAGCCAGAGCAGGCGGGGCCCTGGGTTTCTGGACTCCAATCCAGAGCGAGGACCCAGTCCCATGGGTCAAGCCCACAGCCCTCCCGCCTCTCCAAGGAACACGTCAGGAGGTCCCCCGTGAGGACGGCGGAGGGATGCCCGGCCTCAGGAGCCACCACCTCCAGCCCCATCCCAGAAGTGCCCATCTGGACACTGGTGCTGGCCTGACCCTCATGTTGTGCACCAGGGGCATCCGCCAGCCTCATGCCTGACTGTGTTGGGAACCGGGGCCCCAGCAGGTCAAGCATGAGCACCCTGGTGCTCCTTCGTGGGGCCTGGGAAGGGCCGAGTCATGCCCCAGGCCAGCCCGCGTCTGCACTGAGTAGCCCTTTTCCCTGCACGCATGGGCCTCGCGGAGGTGCAGGGAGCCCCTCCTGCCGGGGCACACGGACAGCACCCTACAGGAAGTCCCGTGCACACCGCTCAGCCCCACCAGTCAGTCAAGAAAATTTAACTCCTGGATAAGCCAAAGCCTCGCCATGAGTGTGGGGACGTTTTGATGGTTCCTTCATCCCTTCCTTTACTCCTTGAGCATTTGACACGGGCTGGGCTCCGAGAAGCCATGGCAAGCCTGAGCGGCTTCTGGCTCCTAAGGTCTCTGGGCCTCAACATACGACTTTGATACCACGTGGCAGGGACTTGGCCGTGCCGAGCTCAGAGTGCGCATGTTGGGGGCCCAATCCAGACGGGGGTGAATCAGGGAGGGCTGCCTGGAAGAAGCCCCATCCAAGCTGAGACAGCAAGGACGGGTGGAGCTATCCAGATGGGGAGAAGGAGGAGGCAAAGGAACACCCGGCACCTGTAGGAAGAGCGGGTCCTGTCCTGGGGTCGATGGAAGCTGGTGTGGCCAGAGCGCAGAGTCGTGGAGGTGTGTGCAGGGCAGGGAGTTTGGACTCTGTCCTAAGGGCCGTGGGCATCTCCCCAAGCCAGGCTTAGTGCTGCACGCTGCAGATGTCATGCTGCCCCCGAAGCCTGCGGCGAGCAGGGGTTTGCGTCCAGGGCTGCGTGGCCCAGAGACGGGACATGAGCAAATGAACTGGGGCTGGGGGAGCAAATAAGGAAACGAAATCCAGTGTCAGGGCGGGACTCGCTCCAGACCCCCAGGAGAGCAGGGCGCCGGCACGCACCAGAGGAGACTTCCAGGCCCCGGTGGGCACGGCCCGGCGCGGCCCAGGTGATTCTCGGTGAGTCAGGGCCAGGACGCTCCCGGCTGGAGACGGGCTGGCCGCACCAAAGCCGAGGCGTCCTGCGGCCTGCACCCCACGGGGCGGCAACGGTGCCAAGGGCTGGCTCCTCCCTGCCTGCCCACCGTCCCGCCTTCCACCGGACCCGCACAAACAGTGGAAAGCACTTCCCCGGCACCGGAGCCCCGCAGACGTGGGACAGGGCTTTGGAACGTCCTTCTGGTGGAAAATATTTTGGAAGGAAATTGAGATATTCGTGGGCAGTGTGGCCCTCGAGCCCAGATCCAGCCCCAAACCGGGAAAGTGGGAAGAAGGCGTGACAGTTCCAGGGGCAGGTGGCCCCCCTCCCGCCACTGTCCCTTTCCTCTTGCCTTAGGATGGGGTTCCCGTCTAGAGGGGCTTCCGAGGACCCTCACCCTCCTCCTTGTTGGTGACATCTGGAGTGGCCGAGGAAGTGCGTGGAAATAATCTGCTGGCCAATCCAGAACTGTCTAAAGCACCCTCCCCACAAACCCTCCCATGCTCGTCAGGGGGCCCGAACACAGGCATCCCTCGCCCCTCTCTCCTGCTCCAGTCACCGCGGCCCTCCCCCCACGCGGCCACCGCCTGCGTGTGTCTTGGGCCTTGGCTCACAGCCAGGCCTCTCCTCCCCACCCTCTCCCCTCCCCTCGCTGTCTGGCCCCCTCTGTCCACTTGCTTGACACCTGTCTCCCCTACAGCATAAGACTGCACGCTTCCTTTTCCTCCTTGTCCCACATCCGTCCCCACTCCCTGCGTGGCCGGGACCCCGCTCCACACATGCCTGTGCACACTGCTCACACGGACAGAGGAATGCATACACTTGCACGCGTGGGCACACATACACGTGCATGCACGTGTGCACGCTCTTGAATCCTGGCTTCAGGGTCTATTCTGGGCACCGTTCCTCCCTGGCCCGGCACCTGCATTGTGCATTCGCCCTTCACTTAGGAGACGGGCACAGAGATGTTGGTAACGGGCCACCCCGCTAACACACAGCAAAGCTGGGATTCGAATCAGCACTACTTCTTCACCGCTAGGCCCACAGCCCGGGTCACAAGCGAATAGCGCTCCTGTGGCCACTGGGTCCTCACTGGAGCTTCTCCCAGGGTGAAGAAGGAAGACTTGGCAGACCGCCCCCCACTCCACGCTCGTGCCTGTCAGCACAACATAAAAGCTAATCTAGAAGTAAACAAATTCAGTGAGAGGAACAGAACCTTTTAAAAAGGAAAATTGAGATGCCCAAAGGGGGTGTCTAGTTTTTATCCCATTTCACAATTGAATTGTAAATCTGTCTTGGAGCCGAGCTCCTGGGCCACCGAGCTAAGACATGGTTCAGAGGAAGGTCCCGGGGACTGCGGCCAGGCCTTCACGGGCTTTCTCCTCCAGCCCCTCCAGACCGCAGACCTATGTGGGCAGGGCCCTCCGGCCAAGGCTGAGCTGCGGGGCCCCGGCTCCGCATGGGGTGGCTGAGCCCTCGGCTCCTGAGAACAGGTGCGCTACTGAGCTGCCTTTCCGACCGCAGCGGGGCCACGTGCTTGCCTTCCCACCTCAGCTCCACGGCACCCTGGCCCAAAACTCGGCCTCTCGACATGAGCAGCTTTGTCCTGCAGCTGCCCGACCAGGGGAGGGTGGAGGGAGAGGCAGGCTGAGGCCACCGGCCCCTCCCACTGCCGCGGCTGCGCCCCAGGACCGGGGGGTGGGGGGGGCACTGCCACAGTTAACTTAGAACGGGCAGCACGGGGGCGTGGCGTTGACCTCTGGTTGCGCAGAACCGAGTGGCAGGAAGCTGGTGATGGTAAGCATTGCAAGGACAACGTGAGCTTTGCAGATGATGTTTCCATACGTTTCTGCACAGTCCTGCCAGCCTCTTCCACGGCCCGCGCTCCCGTTTCATGCGCATCCCGCGTGGGCTGTCACCCTCGGCACCCCCCGCCGCTTGCTGAAGGCGGCCCCACCACCCTGGCGAGGTCCCAAGAGGTCCCCATGAGGACATGGAGGCCGGGCCGGGGACAGGAAGCAAACAGGGGCCCGTCTGACAGATAACAACGGGGCTTCCTGCAGGGGCGCCCCTCCTCCTCATGCCCCTCGTGTCAGGCCCGGAGAGCATCCATCCCATTACTCGGACCCGCATGACGAGCCGGTAGCTGTGGTCATGATAAGCGGGCTGCCCTTGGCCCTCGTGGGGCAGTGCCCGTGCCCGCAACTGGGAAGGGCAGCCTGACCCCGTCCCGACGCCCAGACCGTACAGCAGCAGAGCCGGGATTCAGAGCCAGTTTCTGACGCCCAAGCCTCTGCTCTCAACCCCACTTTGAATCGCCTCCCACGGATTTCAGGTTGCGGTCACCTCTGCACCACAAGACGGCAGGTGGGGCCCAGCTACCAAACAGCCAATCCTGTCCTTCCAGAAAGATCCCGTCCACCCTGCAAGCCTCTCAGTGGCCCCAGGCCTCGCCCGCCGATGCCGGCATTTGTCCAGTGATCCTGACTCATGTGCAAGAGAGCAGGACCAGAGGAGCCTGGGGGATAGCCAGCCTGGACGAAGCGGTGACCCCCAAGGTCCGGGGCCTTCTATGAAGACAGACTGTGACGGTTCATACCTGGAAGGGGCACCTGGAGGAACAGCCCCAGGCCGACCCCACACCTGCTGATACCTCCTGCAGGTTCTCCTCCCCCTGGGTGGGCCACTCTGGCTTCTCTGATCCTGAAGGCTGCCCCTCTTCTGACATTTGAGAAGGTTCTTGTGACAAGAGCATGCATGACTGTCAGTACTAATGCACAGATACCCCAGGGAACCCCCCCAGCCTTTAGGTCCCAAAGCTGAGGGGTTACAAACGCATTCTCCAAGCTTCAGGTCAGACCATGGTGAGGGGGGATGAGGTTACGGAGTTCTCCCTTCATTGAACTATCAGTGACGCAGAATTTCCATTCCCCGGTACCCACCCCCTCCTCACCCACCTGATCTCAGGAATTGCTTCCATCCACGGTAGCTGGAGCCTCAGCTCCTGGAAAGCATCACAGAAGGCAAGAGGGTGTTTGTTAATAGACAGGCCAGCCATCGGCTCCCCCACGGGTGGCTCAAGAGGTAGGTTTTTAGGATTTTCTGTAAAAGTGTGCAATTTCTTACTTGAACTAAAATGGTAGAAGAAAAACATCCGTCCATCCATCTGCCTTGCCACTCAACTATCCAACCATCCACCTGCCCACCCACTCACCCAACCATGTATCCATCCATCCATCTATCCATTCATCCACTCATCCACCCTACCACCCACCCACCTACCAACCACCGAGTCACATATCCATCCATCCATCCATCCATCCTACTGTCCAATCATTCATCCATCCACCTACCCTACTGCCCACTCATCCATCATCCATCCATCCAGCCAGCAACCCACCCCACTGTCCAATCATCCATCCATCCACCCACCTACCTTACTGTCCATTCATCCAGCCATTCATCCATCCATCTAACAATCTATCCATCTACCCATTTAGCCATTCAGAATTCACTCGGCAGCCCCCATGTATCCACTAGTTCCAGAGGGTACAGATACGCCTACCCAATGCCTGCCAGTGAGAACAAACAGATACAAAAACAAACACTTATAAAACACAGTCAGGAGGACAGGTTTTCCCCATTGATGGAACTTACCTAAAGGGACTATGTGCGAGGTTGTGCAGTACACGGTCCCTGCCCTGCCTCACCAGGAGCTTCCTACTGGGAGCTCCTTTGCGGCCTACCCTGGTGCTTCCTACCCCCTTACTTTTGCATGTTCTAGAGGTAATACCCTTCCCTCTTGTCTGAATAGCCACATCCTACCTGCCCTCAAGGCACAGCTCAAAGGTGAACCTTCCTGCCTGCTCCTGTGCTCTTGCCGAGGCATTTACCACACTGCATGCAAAGAGCCTAAATCGTCTGCACCCTTCTAGACTGGGGCCTCCCTGGAGGGGCAGAGACTGGGTTCTGTTCATGGGTTCATGGCTGCATCGGGGATAGAGCCCATGCGAGAGCTGATGCTCTCAAGAAGTGTTTATGGGATGGAGGGTGGGAGGGTGGGAGAAATGGCCAGAGCCCCCTTCCTGACCCGCCCATCAGAGTCTTCAGGCTGCTTGGCCTTCTAGGTCTGGGGAGCTGACTTCCCTCCCCTCTGTGGACCCTCTCAGGAGACCTGCTGCCTGCCTTGAGGACCATTCTCTGAAGCCTTGGGAAAGATGGCCCATGCTGCCCCAGCCCCAGGCCCAGCCAATCCCCATGTCCTCCTGTTCACTCCCAGACCGGTCTCCCAGGCTGGCACTGAGCGAAGCCTTCTGGGGAAGGGGGCTGGCCAGGCTCAGCCTCTGGAATTTGAGGAGCCTTTGGAAAACCCCTGGTCCAACCTACCCAGCCAGTTCCCCTCCACAGGTTCCCACGCACCAAAGCATTTGGGAGTTACTTTGAGGGATGGGCCCATTTCTGGGGCCCATCAGAGATCCCAAGAGATAGGGCTCCAGGGTTATCACCTCTCGGAGAGGGTCACTTAGAAAGCCTGCCTGTCGGAGAATTCTAAAGCCAAGACCAAGGGCCACGGCCTTGACCATCCGCCCTGGGCACGAGAGACCGTGTTTCCCGGCATACACACACTGCTTAATGTTTAACTTCCCGAGAGATTTTTCAACCAATATTGACATTAACTTGGCACAGATAAGAATGTTCAGAGGCGCCCACCCAGAAATCCATCGGGCACCAGCCCAGGTGCCACACACCCTCTCTGGCCTTGAGGGTCTCGTCCTGCCCCGTCCAGAGGCTGGTGGTAAAGGGCTATGCTGGGTTAGGGGTGCAGTGGGGATCTCAGGGCACCGAGCCCCATTCTGACTTCCCCTCTGCCAGGTGTTCCTAGACTCTGCTCAAAGCACGTCTCCCGCCCGGCCCCCACCAGGAGGAGCACTTGCTGAGATGGTCCCTGGGTACCTACCTGTCCCCTTCACTCTCCTGGGGGGCTGGGAGATAAACCCCACTTTCTTAGCCGGGCCCCCCCTTAAAGCAGACCTGGAGACAAGGATGTAGGTGCAGGCACCTTACCAGAAGCACCGTGGGGAGGGCAGCGGGGAGTCGAGAAAGGCGGGGAGGCGAGACAGGTGCTCTCGCAAGGGGGGTTGTGAGGCAGGGGTCAGGGGCTCGGTCCCCTGCGGGGCTCTGGGAGACTGGAGAGTGCACCCAGAACTGCCCCCTCCCAGGGGGCACCTAGCCCGACCCACCAACACTCTGGCTGAGGATCATTTGTGGCATGAATTTCTCGGCACCCCCAGCAGGCCTCGCCCGCAACCGAGGAAAGGGGACAGCCTCTGACCTCCACTCTCAGGGGACCCCCGGCAGACCGGGTGCTGTGAGCCCTCCTGCCCTCACTCCCGGGGTCACCCTGCTAACTCGGGAGAGCTCTACCAAGAGATGTGACCACCCCCATTCTAGAGATTAGGACACTGAGGCCCAGACTGGTCACGGGGCCTGGCCCGGTGGCACGGCCAGTGGGTGGTGGGGCTGGGTTTGCCGGACCTCTAGCTGCATGGTGTGCTCTGAACTGATGGGCCGCACTCCCTGAATGTCCAGCCATGCAAGCTCTGCTGTATGCAGACCTCGGAGCTCCGAGTCGGGAAGAAACCCAAGGTGGCTGCCTTCTCCTGAGCCGTGTCCAAGGAGGCCACCCGTGGGGGCAGGAGACCTGGGATGGCTAGCTCTGCCTCCTTGGCGGTGGGACCTCGGCCAACATGGAAACCCTCCCTCTTTCCGTCGGCAAATGGGGGGAGGGGGCTCGGGGCTGATGAATGCAGGCACAAACCTACATGGAAACTCTGAGAACATTCCTGAGGACGGCCAGGCTGACCAGCTTCTCTGGAGAGTCTCGGACAAAAAGTCCAGTGCTTTTCCTTATGGAAAACTCCACTGGTGATGAGGTCGAAGGCACGCTCAGAATAACTGGCAGGGACACAGGGAGCCCAGGGCTCTGCCTGCGGACCAGGCTCCTGGGGAGGCAGCGCCCCCCAGAGGTGTCCCCGCGGCCCACCCCTTCGTCGTGCTGCCGTGGGGGCCGAGTGCACAGAGCGAAAGCCAGCCGTCCCTCCCTCTCCGGGCTCTTGGCCACTGGGAATCATTTCTGGAGCGACGCCTGTCTCCCCAAGTCTCCATGTCGCCTGGGCCCGGAGCTTCTAAAAGCCCCCAGAGAAGGTCAGCGAGCGGGTGTGCGGAAGCTGGGTGCAGAGCTGGAGCCCCGGCCCTCCCATTCAGAGTCGCGATGGGCTGGGCTGCTGGGGATGCGTGCGTTCTGTGCAGGAACCTTGACATCAGCCCATCGAGCTTTCTGGAGCACCTGAAGTATCAGCCAGACCAGAGGACACCCGCGGAGGGGAGGCCGCCACGGTGCTGAGCAGCTCGGCAGGGGTTTGTGGTCTGGAACCCGGGCAATGCAGGCACAGACCCCGCCCCAGGTCCCACGGGGGTCTCTGGGACTGTGCTCTGTTCTGGGGTGGGAAGCTTGGCCTGAGCACCCTGAGCAAGCCAGGGGGCCGCCCCGTTCCCTTGCAGACCCCGTGCCCAGTGAGAAGGGAAGGCGGATAGCCATTGTCAGCCCCGCACAAGCCGAGGGTCCCCAGCCGGCTTCCTCCGTGGGCAAGGTGACGCGGGTTCTTCTAGACTCTGTTCTAGACTCATCTCTGCGGAAGGAACTCCTGTTGGCGCCCGCTCGGCTCTGGCCAAGTGCGCTTGTTGCGATGCGTGCTTCGGCCCGGCCTTTTCCTAAATCGCCGTGGCTTCTGCGCAGAGCCCCAGCCCTGCCCCGGCCTCCGTCTGCAGCCACACGCTTCCTGCCCACCTGCCAGGGCCCAGCCCACTGCCAGCTGCAGTGCCTTCTAGACTCAGAGACAACAAACTCCGCGCTCTCTGAAAGAGGCTGGATCCCAGAATCAGAACGATGTGAATTAAAATCCCGGTCCTGGTGTTTTACTAGCCGTGTGCCCTGAGACCGGCGGCCTAGTCTCTGTAGAATGGACGGGCTAATTCTACTTCGCCGCAGGACCCACCAAGGGGAGGCGAGCCCTGTGCGCGGTGTGTGTGCGAAGTCGCTGTTGGTAACACCGTTTTATTTTCATGTGTTCATCGTGCATCTCTCCAGCAGCCCGGTGGGGCTCACGAGATTCCCGGAGCCGACAACGCGGCCTTCCAAAACTCCCCGTGGTTTTGGCCTCTGTCCCACGGCGGGGCAGACCAAAGTCCAGGGGCAGGGACTGAACCTCTGGGAGGTGTGTGAGGGCCTCCCCAGGGCTGTCCTCCGGGGACCTTGCCCCCAGCCCCCATTCCACAGATGGGAACATCGGGGCCGGGAGGTGAGGGACTGGTACCTCTCACTGCCCGTCAGAAGCAGGGCCAGGGACAGACGCCAGGTCTCCTGCTTCATCAGTAGGCGGGGAACCCCGAGGTTGGGGGCCTGGGGAGGTGGGGTGCCCCCTCCCTCTGCACCCTGACCTGGCCCCACTTCACCCATAAGTCCAGGTCTTGGCTGTTGCCCAAACAACTCTGGAAAGAGACTTGGTTCAGTACTGTAATGGTTTTGCCAGGAACATCCTCTCTGCTAGGCACCATGCTAGACCCTCCAGAAATTTCGGAGGGAAAAGAGACCCAGGCCAGCCCCTCTGGCCACCACGGTCTGGGGGGTGGGGGGGATGCACACAGACTCCTCACAGACTCCAGAGGAGTTGATGTGGTTTGTGGGAGAGGGACAAACCCAGTGCCCCAGAGAGAAGACCCTCTCCCACCCCCGCGGAGCCAGGAGAGGTTGGCTCGCCCTCCCGCACGGCCCACCGCCCACCGAAGATGACTGTGGAATCTGGGGCGAGCTTGGGCCCCAGTCTCTAGGTACAGGGGAGGTGAAGCCCTCGCCCACAGGATGGCCCAAACCCACCCTGTCTCACCCGACCAGCATTCATTCACGCAAGGAATGACCACCCAGCCCCTGCAGCTCACCTGTCAGCTCGGGACTGGCACGGCCACCAAGCTCACCCCGTCCACCCCCCTAGGCTCACAGACCAACAGGAACCCCATCCTCTTGCCTGGACCAGCAGAGCCAGGCACAGGCCTGCCCAGAGCCCCCCAACCCCCAGGCCCTTCCTCCTCCCTCCGAGGGACTAAAGGAACACCCATTCCCCCGCCTGACAGTCATTAACCATGGCCACTGAGCTTGGCCCCCCAAGAATGCAGCGGTGAGCAAGGTGGGTGTGAGTCCTGTCCCCGGAGGCTACTCTCTGGTCTGAGTCCATGTGGGGTTCCACAGCCAGGAAGTCAAGACCCCTGCTCAGCTACATCCACACCCCTCAGAAAAGCCTCAGCTTCTGCTATGGACCCACAGCGGGGATAAAACCACCCTCTTCCTCTTTCACAAGGAAACATCTGACAAAGCAATGCTGGACTCTGCTCCAGGGAAGCCAGTCCTCCAGGTGAGTGCTCTCTTGCAGAGTCACGACGACAAACTCACCAGGCTTTCTTTCCTTGCCGGGGCTGCTAGGAAGCTCGGGCTCACATTAAGTGCCCAACAACACATTCTTGGGTTCCTGAGGTGACTCTCTTCCCCTATCTTTCCAGAGTATTCCTGAGCTTTTCCTTTGATTTCTGTGTTTAAGTTCTGTTTCAGTATGTATTTTTGTCAAGAAGATTCCCAACTTAGACATAGAAAATGTCTAATTGTGTGATATCCCCAGCCACCTATCTTTGTATAATAAATACCTTTCAGCTGTGTCCTCAGAGCGCTGGTAAACGCACACACGCACGCACGCAATCTTCAAAGCCCTCCCCTTAGCCCTCTCTCCTGGATACATCACACCCTAAAGGTACGAGTGTGCGCACGCGGGTGTGCGAACAATCGCGTATTGCTTGTGCGCTGGACGGAACGAAGCAGAATCGCGAAGGCGTGGTGTAAGCAAGCAGAGGAGGGAAGGACAGAGGCCCTGCTGAGCGGCTTCTCCAGAACTAGATGACGCTGGGGGGGTGGGGGGGGATGGGAGAGGGAAGGCTGGGGTGTCCTCAAATTCTATTTTGGATCGTGAAAGGGAAGACGGACCACACTGCCCTCTGTTGTGACTACAATTACAGGCCTCCCCGCACCCACGGGGCCAGGCAGCGGTGTGTGGACACGGGCGGGTGGGGGACCCTCATGGCCACCCTGGGAAGTGGCTGACAGAGGCCCGGGGCCTGCTTTGCCCCTACGAATGTACAGCCTCAGGGGTCTCCTCCTGGCCCCCAGTTGTGCACCTGGCAGACGGGAGTTAGTGATTGTTCCTTTCAGAGGAGAGAGAGTATCCACCACTTGGGTCAGGTGGCATCACTTTCCTGACTCTGGGCTCCCACCCTATAGACTCTGGCCCCAGAGAGGGCCCCACAAAGAGCAGGCCCAAGCCCGATGCCCCACTCTGGGAGGTGTGAGGGAGCCGCACTGGCCATTCCCCTCCTTTTCCCCTCCATACTCGGGGCTCAGTGAAGGTGGAGACCCGCCCTTCACCCCACAGGCAAACCCAGCACCAGGAGATACTGTCCCCACCCCAGACCCCTTCACAGCACCCCGTCCCAAGGTCACACCCTTCCCCGCCCAAACCCGTGCAGTCGATGAGCCCACTCATGTGGGGACAGTGACAAGTTCCACCCAGGACGGAGGGACCGCAGGCGTCTGGCCACACAGCCCCCCGGGCCCAGCACGCGTCCTAGGATCCGCGGGAAAGCCACCCGGGCCACATTGTGGAGCCTCCTCAGCTAATCCTTAAAAACAATTCATCCCCACTGCAAAGGGCAATAAAGAAAGGATAATCAGTGTTAATATTACTTATGGTTATTGATTTCAGCTTTAAAGAATTGATTTCCAGTCTGGGCCCCTTTTATGAGGTTCTTTGCAGAAGACACATGGATGCAGCCCACCACCATTCGTGGACGCTGCCCCCTCCCCAGGCCCCGGCTGCAAAAATCCCCCCAAGGGGAAGGGAGGGTGGTGGCCAAAAGGGCAGCCGGGTGGGGGGCGGGGGGAAAGCTGCGAAAGAGACACTTCGCTACCCTGTCCTCTAGCAGGTGCAAACGTCCAGGGCTGGGAGGATCCTCATTTGTCCAGGGACCACCTGCTGTTTCTCTGAGATCACCACCCCAGGACGGTCCATAATATTTGTGGAGCCTTGCTCCCTGGGCTCCTGCTGAGCTCTCCCCACCCGGAGGCCTTCCCGTGCCCACCCAGACCCTCTAATCCCCCACCCCCATTTCTCCTGGAATCCTCAGGGTTAGTGGGGGCCCTGCTGTGGGCTTCCACGGCCCCTGGGCTCCCACCCACCACAGCACTGCCAAGTGCCCACTGAGAAGCCTGGGTCCCACAAGCGTTTCTGAGCACCTGCTCGGTGCCCAGTTAAAGGATCCTAGAATGTCAGATTTAGAGGACAATGTGACAATTTAGAGACACGTTAGAGATGGGGACATTAAAGCCCAGGAAGGGAAGGGAACTTCTCAGAGTCACTTGTCCCCCTGCTCTCTCTGGGGGCACACAGACCACACTATTCTGCCAAAGGCAGGGGCAGGAACGGGACAGAGCCTCAGTCTTCTCCAGGGCTCTTCTCATCTACTAGCAGAACACCGCCTCCCAGGCACGGGCCTGCTCTCTCACCAGGCTAGCCTCCTAGGAGGGACGAGGCCCTCACTCTCACGCTCTCTCCCTCTCTCCCCGTCTCTCTCTCTGTCTCTCTCTCTCTCCCCCCAGCGTTAACTGCTTCAGGTTCAAGAAAAGCCAAGACCTCAGATTTCTAGTTGTCTCCAAAGAACAATTTCTTGCAAATGATGGGATGCCAGGATTCATTCGCTCATTCCCTTAAGAATTCATTTACTTGTTGAAGTCTTTACCATGCCCCGGCACTAGGAATACCAAAGAAGGGCCAAAACGGGACACAAGACAAACGCAGGCATTTTGTAATGGCCTTAAAGGAATAAAAACCGCAGCCCTCAAGAAGAGTCGAGGGGGGCGGGAGCCTCTGCGCCCTGCGGAGGTGACGGTGACTCCCCGGACGCATGTACATGCTGCCCCACTGGACACGTGTCCGCCCTGGGGGTGCAGATTCCAGGATCCGCTTTGCGGGTGAGGCCCCTCCCTGAACTCCCGGGGGCTTGGCAGGCTCCCATCCCACCCCAGGCCAGCCCTCCGCACTGGCCATGCCCTCCTTCCTTTGACCACCAGGCCCTGTGAGAATCCGCCAGAGCCCCGAGTCCTCCTCAGAAGTTGTGTGTGATGTCGGGAACTGTGGACCCTGCAGGCCTCCCCACACCCCCCAGGGTTTTCGGGCACAGGTGGGAGCTCCATTTGCATGCCTCCAGCACAGCACCCAGGAGTTACCTGAGATTACCAGTTTGGTAATCTGATCCCAAAGCTCCGATCCTTCCCCAGGGAGTCCATGACCACATTCCCCTCGCCAGGCCCCCAAAGACAGTGCTGGGCCTGGGGGCCTGGACATTTAAGGGCACGCCCCGCCCCGCCCAGGATGCAATGCAGGGTTCTTCGGACACTGAGCAAGCAGTTCCCCTCTTCGCTCCAACCATGTGCTGTGACACTCCCTCTACCAGAGCCCCCCCAACCCCCATCCCTTCCTTCTGGTTTCCAAGCCTCGGGACCCAAGCCCAAGTCCACTCCTTGAGCTGTCTCTGTGCTTCACAATCGGCCCCAGGGAAGATAAAGAGGTCCAGCAGCAGTCACCGGCCTGCCCAACGTGGGACAGTTTCGTGTTACTATGCCTGGGTCTCAGAGGACAGTGACCATTCTCTTCCCACCATGGCTGAGCCACAAAAATAGAGTAACCTCCCTGGGCAGAGGGCTCGCCCTCCATGCCCACCTCCCTGCATTCCACTGAACGCACCATCCCTGCCCCAGACTTGGGCGGGGCAGCCAAACAGCCTCCCCCGAGTGACCTTGCCTCCTGAGTGGCCGAGAAATTCTGCCCTGACTCGGTTATCGGGGAGTCAGCGGGCCTGCTTCTGTCCTCCGTAGACGCCACCCAGACCAGGGCCCGTGCACTCCTGCCAAATTTGGGAGCGAAGAACAGGGGGCCGGGTTGCGGGGGAGGTGTGGAGAGCGGGGCTGGCTGCTCCTGAGGCTGGGGGCCTGGGCCTGGGGGAGGGGGGCGGTTGGTGATAAACTGGGCCTTGAAATAATTATTATCTCAAACCCTCCTTAAAAACTACATAGGGCAAAATGACTTTAAATATTGTTTTAGCCTATTACCAGCCTATAAATTAATCGTTCACGGCACACAGAGGCACCGTGAGGGGGTGGCTGGGAGTAATTACACACGAGGTGGGAAAGTCCCCCGAAGAGGCATATTTTACACTTAAATTATAATTAAATTCCGAGAAGTCTCCTCCACCCAGTGCACAGACAGAGTCTGCGTCAGCCTCCCCGAGAGGGGCGACTCTAACCGATTTATTTATTTGCTATTAGAAGATAAGAGCCCGTGGCCCATGGGGTCTGTGCTTCACTGGCAGACTTTGAAAAAGTCCGGATCCTGGCCTCTGCAGCAAGTCCCCAGGGCTCAGAACTGCAGTTATTAACCCCGAAGATCCGGAACCTACCCAGCAGCCTGCAGGGGAGAGAAGCACAGCGATCCTCCCGGCCCCGGGCCAGGGAGCCAAGCGTCAGGGCGCTTCTGGGTCTGCGAGCAGGGGCCACCCGGTGGGTGGAGGGAAGGGTGGTGGGCGCCCCAGGGAGGCCTGCAGACATGCCCAGCTGAGCTGAGAGCCCGAATGCCCCACCAGGACGGCATCGAGAGGCAGCAGTGGTCTGCCCTGCGCTTCACGGCTCTCGGGGACAATTTTTGCTCTCTCCCCTGGAACGTGCCGGTGACCCATTTGAGGGCGGGGAGCAGGAGGGCGGCTTAGCAGTGTTTCCCCTTTAAGGCCAGTCACTGTGGCTGGTATCAAGGCGGGATGGTGACACTCACCGTCTGCGTCTTCTGCCACCATTCTAGACTCCTTGGTCTGCTGGTCCGGGAGGCTCAGCTGGTGGGCTGATCCAGCCCCTCACCCCCCAGGGTTTGGAGCCCCTGGTGGCTATGCCCTTCCCCGGCTGTGGCTGCTCATTGGTCTGCTCCCTGAGCGAACGGTGCACAGAAACAGCAAGAGAGGCCTTCAGCGCGCAAGCAGGTGCCGAAAGCGTCCTTTCCTGTGCTAGAATGTAGCAGCAGCGTGTGGCCTCCTGATGCTCGGGCCCGTTACCCCTGCGGGGTGGTCTCTGGGCAAAAAGGAGCCTAAAGTGACCAGTGGGTAGGCATTAGTTCACGTTTAATGTGGTTCTAATGGTGTCCCCCGGGGGAAGTGTCCCCTTCTGGGAGGCAGGACCTCTAGACCACAGAGCCCAGTCGTGGGATGGAGAGTACAAGTTTCCCCAGCACGTCGCTGAGCGTGATGGGGAGTGGGGCCACTCCTACCGCAGCCTTGGCTCCCAAAGCCAGGACTCTGACTGCTGGGGGCACAGAAGCTTCCGTCCGAGAGGAGGGCTCCACGAGTCACGGGTGGTATCTCCAAGCTAGGTGTTCATAGGGCTGCTCATCGCTCCCTCAGGCCCGTACCTACCACACGTGCCATGATTACGGCCAGATGCCCGCTGCCATACCTCCTCCAGGTATCATGTTTGCTCTCCTGTTTCTAGTTTTCTTTCTTTCTTTCTTTCTTTCTTTCTTTCTTTCTTTCTTTCTTTCTTTTTAGGAGGGGAGAAGGGCAGAGGGAGAGAGAGAATCCCAAGCAGGCTCCACCCCCAGCACAGAGCCAGACGCAGGGCTCTATCTCACACCCTGAGATCATTACCTGAGCCAAAATCAAGAGTCTCACGCTTAACCGCTTAACCGACTGAGCCACCCAGGTGCCCCTGTTT
>NC_138382.1:78196078-78231724 GCF_054177405.1 Leptonychotes weddellii | reverse complement strand
AACAATGAATCATGGAACACTTCATCTAAAACTAATGATGTAATGTATGGGGATTAACATAAGAATAAAAAAAAAATAAAACAAACAAAAAAAACCATGCAGTCTGTCCTGGAGAATGTTCCATGAGCATCAAAGAAGGATGCATGTTCTGCTGGAACATTCTATAGATAACTGTTAATTCTCATTGGTAGGTTTGTTTGAAGTTTTCGGTTTCCTTGCTGATTTTCTAATTATCATATCCATTACTGGAAGTGGCATATCAAAGTTTCCAACTACGAGAGTTGAACTGTCTGGATCTTCTCTCAGTTCTGTCCTTTTTTGCTTCATGTATTTTCGGGCTCTGTTGTTAAGTGCATATATGTTTATAATTGTTAGATCTTGATGGATTATCATTATAATCTCCTTCTTTGTCTCTAATAATAGTTTTTGACTAAAGTCTATTTTGTCTGACGTTAGTAGAACCATGCCAGCTCTCTTTTGCATACTATTTGCATGCAATATCATTTTCCACTCTTTTACTTTCAACCTACCTGGTATGCGACTCTTGATCTCAGGGTTAGGAGTTCGAGCCTCACATTGGGTTTGAAGATTATTTAAAAATAAAATCTTAGGGGCGCCTGGGTGGCTCAGAGGGTTCAGTGTCTGCCTTTGGCTCAGGTCGTGATCTCCAGGTCCTGGAATTGAGCCCCCACACTGGGCTCCCAGCTCAGCGGAGAATGCTTCTCCCTCTGCCTCTCCCCCACTCGTGGTCTCTCTCTCTCTCAAATGAATAAATAAAAACTTTTTTAAAAATCTTAAAAAATAAAATAAAATGAACTGAGTCTATTGTAAACAGCATACCATTGGATCAAATTATTTTATCCAATCTGCTCATTTCTTCCTTTTAATTGAAGAGTTTAATCTATTTACACTTAAGTATTTATAAGAAAGAACTTCTGTCATTTTGCTATTTACTTTCTACATGTCTTTTTTCCTCCTCTATTCCTCCATTACCGCCTACTTTTGTATCAAATAGACTTTTTCTAGTGCACCATTTTAATACCCCGTGTAATTTCCTTTGCTATATATTTTTTAGTTATTTTCTTGCAGTTGCCTGAGGATTGAAATTACCACCTTAATTCATAGCAATCTAGTTCAGATTAATACCAATTTAGTTTCAGTCATATATAAAAACTTGACCCCTGTGTATCTCCATCTCCTACCGTCATGCTCTTATTGTCATCCAAACTACATCTTTATACATTGAGTGCCTATACATCAACCTAGGTTTATAATGATTACTTTATGTAGTTATTTTTTTATTATTGACATATAATTAACATATAATGTTATATTAGTTTCGGGTGTACAACACATTGATGCAGTGATTCTATACATTACCCAGTGTTTTCTGCAACAAGAGTAGCCACCATCTATCCCATATTCCCTATGCCGTGCCTTTCATCTCCATGGCTTATTTATTTTATAAATGGAAGTTTATACCTCTTAATCCCCTTTATTTGTTTCAATGCAGTTATCTTTTAAACCAGATATTTTTTTAAAAGGAGTTACAAACCAAAAATACATAATCTGCTCATTGTATTGAAGATTCCCTACGCATGACACATCACTTCTCTCTTTCTTTCAAAATTCTCACTTTGTCTTATAGCGTTTGACGGTTTGATTGTGATGTTTCTAGGTGTGAATCTCTGAGTTCCTTGAGCTGCCTCGATGTGTAACGTTTCTTATCAAATTTGGGACGTTTTTGGCCACTATTTCCTCAAATATGCTATCTTCCCTTTTCTTTCTCTTCTCTCCTTCTGGAACTCCCATTACACATATTTTGGTATGTGTATCCCACAGGTCTCTGAGGCTCTATTCATTTTTCTTCTATTTTTCAGACTGGATAATCTTAACTGACCTATCTTCAAGTTTGCTGACTTTTTCTACTTCCTCAAGTCTGCCATTGAACTGCTCTAGTGATTTTTTTTTTCCATTTCAGTTATTGTGTTTTCCACTCCAAAATTTCTGTTTCTTTGTTATATTTCTGTCTCTCTCGATAGTCTCAGTTTGATGAGGCATTTAGTTCTTTCTAAAGAACTAAAACTATGAGACATAGTTTCCTTTAACTCATTGGACATATTTAAAATAGCTGACTTACAACCTTTCCTAGAAAGTCTAGTGTCTGGAGTTCTTTGGGGACAGGTTTTACTGATTTCTCTTTGTCTTGTGTAGGATCCATACTTTCTTGTTTCTTGGCATGCCTTGTAATTTTTCACTGGAAACTGGACGTTTTGAATATTATAATGTGGCAACCCTGGAGACCAGATTCTCTCCCCGCCCCCACCCCAGGATTTGTTGTTGCTGCTATGTTCGGTCTTTTGTTATTGTTGTTGTTTTTAGTGATTCTTCTGAACTAATTCTGTAAAGTCTGTATTCTTTGTCACGTGTGGCCCCAAAACCTCTGTCTTATTAGCTTATGGTCAGCTACTGATTAGACAGAGATTTCCTTAAAGGCTTCAGGCCAAAAAGAAATCTTCTGGTCTTTGCCAAGAGGCTCTGTGTGTGTTCACAGCACACCTTCAACACTCAGTCGGGTGGTCTCCAACTCTGCCTTAGCCTTCACTTCCTGCTGCTCTCAAGTCTGGAGGTCAGCAGGAGGTGAGAGCTGGGGACCCTCTCAGCCTTTCTTGAGGATATGGTCTTGAATATGCACTTGGCCTGATAATATTCAATTATCTTGAATAATTCAGAGCTTTCCAAAGCCCTTAAGGACATCTCGGTCCCCAGCCTTCCTCCCAAACTTTGATCAGTCTTCTGTTTGCCCCCACTGTTATCTTTTACCACTAGTGGTAGTCAGTAAACAGTTTTGACCAACGTCCCTGGGTGTGCATCTTTAGAACTAGGCCAATTCTGCGTTAGGTGGACTATTTTTTGAGCTGGTTTTCCAGAGAGTGCAAGACAAGTCAGAAATGATTGATTATGACTCTTTGTGAGTGAGGTCTGTTCTGCCTTCTCTAGTGTTGGGAACGTGGGCTCTTATTTTCATAGCTACTACTGAGCCGAAGAGCAGGGGATGGGACTGGGGTAAGTTAAAATGCCATAAAGTCCACTGTTCTTCCTGAGAATCAGCTACATTTCTTAAATAACTATTCCCTGGGTTGCTGCAAGCCTTTGGTTGATTTCCAGCGGGCTGTAGTGACGGGGGAAGGAAAGTAGATACCAACAGATTTTGCCTGGTTTTTTTTCATTGTTTTATAGAAGGGCAGAATTTAGAGTCCACCATTGTTGCTGACATCACCCCACACTTACTTTAAATCGCTGAATCATCGTGCTCAGGCTCTCATTGTGTTTTCCCATCCACTGATAATACCCAGCAATAGCCACCCAAGGCCATACATAGTCTTTATAATGACTGCTTCTCCCACCAAGTATCAGACGCTTGAGATATCGCAGTCCCTTCTACTGGTATGCCATCCCAGCCCACTACTGGACGAAGTTTTAACATTCGTGTCACTGTCACAAACCAGGCTCTGTCACTGCTTCACCTACAACCAGCCATTCAGCTCCAAAATCCCATTTTAGAATTTGCTTCCTGGGGCCACTTCCAGTATCAACTGCACGCTGCTCTTAACTGTCCTGAGTGCTTTCAAGTTTTGCATCGCCCAGGCCATCAGATGTCCCAGTGGCCCATGGAGGTCAGGGTTAGGGACCTGACCCTTCAGTCAGATTCTCTAGGAACCAGACTCTGAAGTGCAGATTGGCAAGCAGGAGGCTTACTGTGAGGCAGCGCCCACAAGGCAGTGAGGGATAGAGGCCTGGCCAGAGGGAGGCCCGCAGCAGAGGCTTCAGCTGACCGCACGGGAGGCTTTGCAGGTGGGCTGGCCCTTTGCAGTTTCCCCAGTTAAGACAAGGGGACTTTGTGCCCCATACCTGCCGGTCTAGGATGCAGGTTGCACTTGGATGAGGCGGCCCCCTTCCACCCAGGCAATTCCTGGAAAAGTACTTAGCTGTGAGCTGTCAGCAGGCAACAATCCCAGGAGCTTGGAGGACAGAGACCTCAGTCCTGAAGTGGAGATGTGGGCGGTGTTTCATCACAACCACCTCTGTGGTTTAGCCCCAGCCTGCCAGGAGGCCCCTTCTTCCAGGAAAACACCCTCAGACCCCAGAGGTGCTCATCTCTAGATGCCTCACCCTCCCACCTGGCCTTTTTGGCACATTTTGGACAGGTCCCTGTACTAAGTTCTCTCTGTTGAGCCTCCTGACATGGGCTCTGGCGTCCTTGCTGGCCCCTGGCTGATTATTAGGTGACTGCCAAGGCCCCCTCAACACTGATATTCTCAGCCAGGTTGCCCAGTGAGTTTATGGCAGGGTGGAGAGAAAGCCAGGCCTCCCACTTCCCAGCCTGCATGCTCTCTCATCCGGTCCTGGCTGGACCTACACCTGCTCGGCCCCTAAGTGGCATCCCTAGCCCTGACCTCCATGGGCCACTGGGACATCTGATGGCCTGGGAGATGCAAAATGTGAAAGCACTCGGGACGGTTAAGAGCAGCGTGCAGATGGAGACGAGCCGACTCCTGCAGGCAGATGTTGCTTTCCGTTTCCTAGATGGGCAAGCAGGAATCCCACCCCTCCTGTCCTCACGCTCAGGAGACCCTGCTCAGGCAGCAAGCCTGGAGGGACAAAGATGCTCTGGTTGGGTTCCATGCTTCCCCGAAGAACAGAAATTCTAGGGCTGGGCTTCTGAAACCCTCCTCCTACAGGGGCAGATGGGAAGAGGGCATGTCTGAGAGCGAGAGGGACCCCCAGGGGCTTTCTCTGTCCTGCCCCCAACGGAATTAGCTTTGCTGATGATAAAGGGAATACGTGCTTACTGTGAAAACATAAGTAATACATTTGAGCGAGACATGATGTGCGAATTACTGAGTATAAGGGCCCAACTAGCGCCCGCCCTGCAGAGGACCCAGGGAACGCTGGCCTGCGGCCCCTGGGGTTTTCACCGCCCCTGCCCAAATGCTGTTTCTGCAGCTGTCCTCGCTCGCCAACAGGGGCCTGGGGCACTGGCTAAAGGCCGGCCTTTCTAGTGGAGAGATCTGGCTGGGACTCCCAAAGTCACAGGCGGGGTGACTTTGCACCCCCGGGGGATGGAAGCAGCAACACTCGCCTCTCCGGGACGCAGCCCTGGACGTGAGAACGTGGGTAGAATGCTAAGCAGCAAGCCGGGCACTTGCCAGGGTCTTTGCCGACATTCCTGCTCCAGCCCCTCTGCCTCCAAAAGGGGGCCCAGGACAGCAGACTGTGGTCAGGGTCACTACTAGGGTCACCACTCCCCGGGGGCCGTCTTGGAATGGTGCACTTGGGAAACGCCGGCCAGTCCAGCCTTGCAGAAGGCGCCTAGGGAGCCGTCTCTGAACGGGAGAGAGCACGGAAATCAAACCCACAGGGTGGCCTCATTAGGAGCCAAGCTTCCTCTCGACTGAAAGCCCTCCGGCCTGTGGTCTAATCAAGCTCACCGCTGCCTGGGGCCTGGCTCTTCGGCACAGTTCACTCCCCACCAGGTCCCCCACTCCCAGCCTCCACCCCCCAGAAGGAGTGTGTCCCCCGGAAGGGAGGCGTCTACACCCCCCCACACACACACACACACTCAGCCCCACATGGACGTCAAACCGCACCAGCCCAGAAAGTTCCACAGGACCAACGAGCAGAGGGGACGCGGCTGTCCCGGCCTCCTTCGGCGACACTGGGCACTTCACAGAGAACTTTCTCTGCATTCCGGGCCCTTCTGCAGTGTGGACTGGGACCCCCTGCAGCCCTCAGAGCGGGAAGAGAGTTGCTTGAGTCTGGTGCCCTTGGAGGCCCAAGAAGGAGGCATTGGGGTGCCGTGGAGCCCCTGAGGCCAGCAGGCGGCTGAAAGTGGTGTGGGGGTCCCCTGGGTGGGAAGGGCTGGGAGAAGCGTGAGGCCCTGGCGGGGGGGAGCCACTGAGGCCAGGGTCCCCAGAGAAGACAACAGAAGCTATACACCCAGGCTCTCCCCCCACCCTCGAGGCTCTCCTCGGTTCTGGGGGAGGAATGGAGGCAAGGGTGAGCGGGCCCCTGGCCCCTCCCCACCACTCTGCCTGTGGGCTTGCCCCCAGCATTCAGTCCCACCCGCCCCGGCTGGCTTGGGCTATCCTGGGCGTGCTGTCCCCCAAAGCCACAACCAGCCCGTGAGCCCACGCTCAGCCCCAGCCCAGCCCTCACAAACCCCAGCATGGCCCCCGCTCAGCCGAGGAAACTCCAGAGGGAGGAAGTGCCCTGTGTCTGGTGGGGAGGCGGGATCCGGACCCGAGCCCAGCCCCGAAGCCGTGAGCAGGGCACCCCTCCGTCCCGGGTCTGAGCAGAAATCAGGACACGTTCAAGATGGAAAGGAAAACCCAGCTCGTCAGGTCCAGAGCTGGGCCGCCCAGCCTGGGGCAGGTCTGGGGCAGAGGTGGGGTGGACTGGGCCAAAGCCGCAGGGCAGCCAGGAGGGGCAGAGACAGGGGTCCAGGGCAGGCCCTTGCCCTCAGGTGGTTTGGGCAGAAGGCGCCCCTCCACTCTTCCAGGCTACAAGGGACTCAGCACTGGGGTCTTCCTGAACTTTGCCTTTTATTTCCATGGGGCATGGCGGGGGTGGGGGGGGCAGCCAGCCTCATCCAGGGCAGGGCAGGGCAGGGCCAAAGATGGGGATGCTGACAAACACCCTGATGCCGCCCCCGCCTTTCCCCCTCCTGTGGCTCCCAACTCCCCGGCACCCAGATCGTTTACTTGGTCCTTGCCATCCCGTGTTGTGCCTTCTGTAGGCACACCCCCAAGGCCAGAGTACTGGTGACTGCCTCGGGTAACCCCAAACCTGCACGCCTTGACCACGCTCACTGCTGTTTTTTAAAGTAAGCTCCTGCAGAACGGGGAGCTTGCAGACTGCTGTCCGTGTTCCGTGTGGCGTCAGCTGGCTGGAGGCCCCCCGAGGCAGGTGCTTACTGGCCTAGGGCTGGGCCTCGCCCTTGGGCGGGGCTGAAGGTCAAGCATCAGAGTGAGGGGGACTCTCCCCGGGAGCCTCTGTTTCCCAGTCTGGGCTCTGAACTTCCAGGAAGTCTCCGCTGGCTAGTCCTCCCCTCCGCCTGGGGACAGCCCAGATGATTATCCCCGTGCTACAGAAGGGAAACTGAGGCACAGTAAGGAAGTTGTCCCCTTTGAGCCAGGCTCATAGTGAGCACTGGGCTCTCCTGCCTCCCAGCACGAGGACGCGGTCCCTTTGGCACCACCTGTGGTCCGACCGCCCAGGCCTGGCTCAGAGACGGCCTGACCCGATGCCCCTGTATGGCCAGCCTGGGAGCGGTGGAGCTGGGCAGGGGCGGAGCAGGCGGCAGGTACTGGGGAGAACCTGGGCTGCCCAGTCATGTGGGGGAGGGGGGAAGGGGCGCCTCTGGTGTGGGGGAGGCCTGGCCAGCCCCCATTTGCCCTGCAGCCCCCCCACTGCTCCTCCCACCATGGAGAGTTTGCTCCTTCCAGAGAGTCTCCCTGGCTGCTGTCAGGAGACTTGGCGGGAAGGGTCGGAGCAGGAGGACCAGCAGGCAGGGCAAGCTCACCCCACCAGCGGCTGCAAGGGCCCTGGGCCGGCCCTCAACCTCCCTGAGCCCCGTCCTTCCACAGAAGGGCAGCACGGCCAGCCCACCAACAGGGACAGGGAAACAGCGGCTGGATTGGAGGCCGGCCCCCGGGGATTCCAACCCCTGGAGCCAGAACCACCCTGCAGCTCAAAGTGGGGGGGACGGCGGGGGGAGAGAGAGGCCGGGATTCAGCCCCCCCTCGCTGGAACCCACGCAGAGGGCGCACCGCAAAGCCCCCTCCCCCCACAGGGAAGTCCTTGGTCACGCTCACCCACGTTTGTTTCTGACCCCCCGACCCACTCCACGCCCGCTGCCTGAGACCCGCAGACCTCCAGCCTCCCTCAAGGCCCGGCCCCAGTTGTCCCCAGCAGAGGGACACACACAACAGCACGTGGGGGTCCAGGCCAGCAGGCGGACGCAGCACTGCCCGCACCGAAGGGCACGGTTCCAGAAAGGGCACAGTCACCAGGGCTCACAGCTGCTTGCGGCTGAGCCACCGCAGGCGTATTACATGCCCACACCTCCCCCGGGAAACCGAGGCCTGGTGCATGGGCCCAGCAAGGACACACAGCCTCAAGTGGCCAGGCGGGCTCCACGGAGGCCCTGGAAGCCACAGAGCCCAGGCTCCCGGCCCCCCACCCTGCACTGGGCCCCCACTCCCATCTTCTGAATCCAGTCTGCAGGCCATTTGAACCCAGAGGTGAGCTTGAAGAGAGATGACCAGAGGCTGATCCCTTGGTTTTTTTTCTGGCAAAATTCACAGCTTCCTGTCTCTCAGATGAAAGACAGGGAGGCCATCAGGTTGGGGGCGAAGCCCTTCTGATGAGCTTTGTGTGAATAAATCAGAAACAAGGTGGAAAGACCCCCTTGACCCCCTAGCATGAAGACGCAGGGAAATGCGTTAAGGACAAAACTCCAGGGCGCCTGGGTTGCTCAGTTGGTTAAGCGACTGCCTTCGGCTCAGGTCATGATCTTGGAGTCCCGGGATCGAGTCCCGCATCGGGCTCCCTGCTCGGCGGGGAGTCTGCTTCTCCCTCTGACCCTCCCCCCTCTCATGTACTCGCTCTCTCTCTCAAATAAATAAAAATCTTTTAAAAAAAAAAAAGGACAAAACTCCAGGGCGCACCAAGCTCCCCGGGGACCCCACAAGCCCCAGCGAGTTCTGGAACCCAGCAGCTGGTGGGGCGGAGGCAGGAGGGTGTGCAGCCAGCTTGGCCCACGGTGCCCATCAGGTAAGTCGTCCCCAGACTACTGCTGGCAACCCCGGCAGCCCACAGCCCAGAGCCACTCTCTCAGTCCTCCCGGGCCTCGGTTTACCTGCCTGTCCAATGGGCGTGCCGGCAGTTCCTGGACCAGCTGCAGGGGACCCCCCAGAGGCCAGCCACAGAGTGTGGGCATGTCCTCCACAAGGAAGGTCAGGGTCACCCGTCCTCCCCAGGGGGCTGGTCACCCGTGGTCTCCAGCCCCCAGCAACTCACCACAGACCCCTTTGCCTCCATCACAGTGACTCAGGGACATGGAAACCAAGCAATTTGTAGCTGCCTCTGTGGGCTCCACAAAGAGCTGACAGACACCCCTTGGAACTTCTGGGCGCCCCATCCCCACACCTCCACCTGCACCAGCCATGCAGGGCAAGCACGAGGCCAGCTGGAAAACACATCACCTCCCTGGGCCTGGCCCAGACTGGCTGCCTTGTTTTCAGGCTGGGGTCACCGGCCCATCCGATACAGAGAGGCTATGGGAGGGGCGGTTCCCAGAGCACCAGGCAGGTGGGCAGGACGGAGGAGGAGGAGGGAAGGAGAGAGGGGCAAGGCTAAGTGGGCGGTGGGGAACTGGGGAAAGAACGGGGTGGCGGGTCCAGGGTGTTTGCAGCCAAGGAAAGGGGGCAGGGAGGCCCCAGGCAGGGCCAGGACCAGACCCGGGGTCTGCAGCCCCCACCCCTCAGGGCCCCAGGCACAGGCCCCCGGGCTCCTCCGTTCCCAGCCTCAGAGAGGAAATTGCAGCCCAAGAGCGGGATCAGACATCCACGTGGAGCCGGGATGCCTGAGACGGGCTGTGAGTGATTCTCACACCGGCATGAGAGTGACCGCCGCTGAGCGTCCCGCAACCACTGGGTGGGGCTCTCATTTGGCGGGGGGCTAGTAGCCTCACATCTCAGACCTGGGGTGGGAAGGAAGGCCGGAGGCTTCTGTGAGCCATCCTGCGGCTCAGGTCCCCACAATGGTCTCTAGCCATTGGTGGGGTTGGGACACAAAGAGGTTTCTGAGGTCCCAGGGCAAGAAGTGGCCACTGGGGACGGGTCAGGGTGGCGTTGGCTGTGCTCCCTGGGTCACTGAGTGCTCCAGCCCCTCCACCTGGGCTCCCGCCCGGTCTCACACCCCAGGGATAGGGGCCCAGAGGCAGAAGGTCCAGGTCACAGGGGCTTTCCAGGGTGTACTGAGCCCAAGGCCCCCTGTGACCTCGGCCTGAGGCCCCCTGACCACCGCCTCTGCCCTCTGCTAGGGCCTGGACGCCTGGGTGAAGGTCACCGGTGACCCACAGCAAGCAGAGTAAGGTAGGGAGAGACGAGAGGAAGTGCCACTCCGCAGTGCCCTCGAGGGAGGGAAGTGGCCTCAGGTACAGAGGTTGGCAGGCCTCTGTCAAGGACAGGAGCTCTGGAGAGGTGACGTCTGAGCTGGACATGGGGGAAATGTGCAGTGTGCTGGGCACAAAGGGATGCCAGCCGACCAGGGGCAACGCAGAGGTGCAGAGGTATGGGGTGGCGGATGGCGGGCTAGACAAAGGCCGAGCCTCAGGGCACCGTGAGGTGGGAAGTCAGCCCCAAGGGCATCTCCAGACGGCAACAGGTAGACGTGCAAGGTTCAGATTTTGTGTGTTCTAGAAAGATCTCTCCAGATGCTGAGTGGGCAGGACAGGACAAGGGGCAGCCAGAAGCGAGGAACTCCCATGTCATCCAGGCAGAGCTGAGGAAGATGAGGGTCAGTGTTTCAAAGACTAAAAACGAGGACCGTTCTTCCTGCCACACATTTGGGGGCCAGCCAGGCCGGGGTGGGGGGGATGGAGCCCATCTCCCGTAACGGGGAATGGCCTGCTGTGGAAGGGGGCTGCCTAGTGAAGGAAACCACCCCTCCCTGAGAGGCATATGGGGTGGAGAGGGGCAGGAGGGGTCCTGTTCCTCTGATTTTCTCCGGGCCCCAAAGGAATCCACTTGCCCGCTCTGGAGCTTGGCATTCCCACCAGTTCCTGGCCCCGGAAAGTGGTGCGGGTGGGGGGCAGTGCCACAGGGCTGCCAGGGTTGGGGGGCAGATAGCTGCAGGAGGGACCCCAGCATGCAGGGGTGGCTGGACTGGGCACAGGCTCGCCACATTAAGGGCCCGCCTTCTGGCCAGGGATGGGGGCCTGTTGCAGTCAGCCCCGGAGCCCCAGCTATGGGCACCGGGAGGTGAGGGCTGAGGGGCAAGGGGCCTGCCCTCTGGGACTGGCTTTGCTGTTCCATCTCCTTCCCCTCCTGGGGGGCGGGGCTTGGCCTCGCCGGTGAGAATGCTGGGGGTAGTCTCCCTTGGGCCCCACCGTAAGTGTGGGACTCCACCCTGGAAGCCACTGGGGAAGCCGCCATGAGGAAACCGAGGCACAGGGAGGCAGTCACTTGCCCCGGCCACACAGGTCCCTCTGACTCAGGCCAGTGGGCTTACCCTCGAGCTGGGCTGCCCCGGGTGGAGGCAGGGGCAGGGGGGCAGCCTCATGGAGCAGCCAGAGGGACAGGTCCCGGTTCCCAGCAGACCGAGACCGCTTTTGCTCCCTCAGCCCCTCATGCAGGCGTCCTGCCCTCAGCACCGACCCTGAAGTCCATGTGAGCAGGGGCCCCGGAGCCGGGCAGGGCAGCCCCCTGCTCCCAGGACAGGCCGGGAGCCCAGTCGGGCACTCCAGGAGGTGGGGCCCCCGGAGACCTGTGCCCAACATCAGGGAGGCTGTGTCCAGGCTGCGTCCCCAACATGGGCTGGGTCCGCGAGGGAACACAGCAGACCCCTTGCCTCCGTCCCGGGTCTCCTGTGCCCCAGGATCAGGCCCATTGCAGCTGGGGAAGCTAGGGCTCAGCAGGTTCCAACCCTCCCTAGACCTGCAGGCCAAGGGAGGGGTGGGAGCATCCTGGGATCATTCCACACCTGCCTGTACATGGGGGAGCTGCTTCCTTTCTCAATGTGAAGCCACAGGGTGGTTTTAAAAAGAGAAAATGCACTCGGGGTCTGGAGGAGGGAAGGCACCATAAGGGCTGGAGGCCTCAGGCAGGGAATCAAAGGATTCCGCACCAGTAAGCCTGGAGGTGTGTTGGGGAGGGGTTGGGTGGATGTGCAGGGAGGCGCAGGAGGAGGTCTGGGGTCTGGGCCTTGTGTTCTTGGTGTCACGGTGGGCTGAAGGAGGCCAAGGACATGCCACACCGGGGCTGGTTCACCCTTTGTGTAAACAACCCTGGGAAATCAAGTCTCCCTCCAACCGTGGTGGGGTGGGGCGTCAGGCCCATGGCAGGGCAGGCGGCGGGGGCCAAGGGACGCAGGGAAGCCGTCTGGCTGGGCGGTGCCCTCTTTCCCCAGAGTGGGCCAAGGGTAAGGGACCCAGAGGTCCAGGGAGGGCAGGAGTTGTCTGAGGCCTCTGCACACCTAGGCTCTGCAGACTCAGGGGCCCCAAGTACCATCTGCCTCAAAGGTGCCCTGTCCCCCAACCCTCCACTCAGCCTGGAGCCCCACCACTGCTCTCACTCCTTGGGCTCCTCCTGCTGAAATGCAAATTCTCACATCTTCTTCAGAGCACCTGCCCTTCCAGGTCTAGATTCAGGATCCTCCAAATAATATCATAAAAGTCTTCTCTCCTGAACAGGAAGAGCCTCTCCTTGGTCATATGTCCCTTTTTGCCCTGGCTGCCAGGAAGCTCAGCACTGCACTCAGGACACCCTCTGCTTGCTTCCCCACCCAACCATGCCCTCTGGAGTTGGCCTTGTTGTTCCATCTGTCTGTCTTCTTTGAAATGCGTGTGTTCCTGGCAAACCTCCTCAGACCTTGGAGGAGAGAGGTGGATTTGGCCGACATTTGCTTGAAGTCACGTGAAATGGAGCTGCACCCACCAACGAGGCTGATGTCCAAACGGGCCTCGAGCTCAGGAGGCAGTAGGGCCTGGGTCCAGGTCCAGGAGTGAGAAGGGGCGAAGGGGAATGTTCTGCGGGGTCGCTCAGGAGCCCTGCTGGATATCAAGGGGCTGTCGCTGTGGAGGCCAGAACCCGGTGGGGTTGGCACGGGACCCTGGGCAGGGGAAGGGGCTCCGGGAAGAGGCCATGTGGAAAAACCCAGACCAGGGTCATTCTCCAAATCAGCAGCAGCTGGGGGATGGGTGATGGGGGGCTTGGACCCCCACACCTCCCCTCTCTGCAGCCCTCTGTGTCCAGGCCCACACATCCTGCTCTGGGGTGCACCCAGCTGTCCCTTTAAGGAGCTGGGGGCTGCTGCTGGCACAGCAAACCGTCGGCCAGTGCAGAGACGGGCACGTTCCTGATCCTTCTGGAAGGCTGGCTTGCAGAGGAGACAAAATGTTCTTGCTCAGCTCAGTAAACAAGCCTGAAGTGCTTTGAAAGCGTCTGGCGATACAAAGGACTGAAATAAAGGCCAGCATTGCCAAAGGAGGCCCAGCTGCGGGGAGCCGTGTGCACGGGAGGGCACCCAGGCTGCTTGCCACCCCGGCTCCCGGTGGGTCACCTCGAAGGTCACTGTGTGCGTGCCTGGGCTCCTGGCCATGGCCTGAGTGTGCAGATGCGGGTTCTGAATGTGAGCTGGCCAGGGCGCATGGGGACCTGCGTCCCCAGGTAGGAGCCTGGGAGCACGTCCTCCCCAACGGGGTGCCCCGTGTCCACACGTGTCGCTGCGGTGGGTGTGTTTGCACACACACGGAGTACATGCATGTGGGGACACACAGCTCTCTGGATCACCCCAACACTTCCTGGGAACCCAGCTGGAGGAGATCCAGCACCACCCTTGGAAGGGAGCAGGGAGCCCCGCTCCCCAGGGAGCTCATTAAGGGCCCGCGGAGCAAGGAGACCTGGCGTCTGCAGGACGAGGAGAGCCAGGCGAGAAGGCACGCTTGGGGCCCAGCCAGGTGTATTTTACACGGTAATCATGGTGCTGAGGGCAGAGGAGCTCCTATGGGGCTCCCGCAGGCGCTAGGGAAGGCAGGTCCCTGCATGGTACGGACGCCGAAGCCTGGCCTTCCTGGCAAAGACCGGCCTCTGGTACCATGTCAGCCACTCCCAGCTCAGCTGACCCAGGTCAAGTGGTTAAGGACTCTGAGGCTCCCTTGCCTCACCTGTAAAATGGGCAGAACCCTATCCGCCTCCCAGGGCCGTCGTGAAGTTTGGAGGAGAGAGGCTTTGGCCGGACAAGGGGCCTACAACAGAGAAACACGGCCCCCAACGCCCACCTCGGCGTCACAGCCGGGCAGAGTGTGACCAGGTCCCGGCCCTGCTCCATGACCGTGTTAGGAGCAGAGGGAGCAGAGGGTGTTACTCCCCGTAATGGACTCTTCCCCACCGTCGCTCGCCAACACTCAGGAGCCACCAGACCTGGCAGTCTGCCCCACTCGGGGCTGGGTGCCGGGGGGGACAACACACTCCCCAGGGCAGCTCACTCTGCTGTTGGCATGGCACCAGCCAGGGCCTGGGCAGTGGGAGGTGCCAAGCCGTGGGAGAGACACATGTGTGGCCTTGGGACCACAGCCGGGGCATCAGCCTGGCCTGGGGGGGGGCCGGGGGTAGGGAGAAGATAATGCATGAAGCCTGCAGGAAGGGGGAGAAGGGTAAGGGCGGACGGACCAGGAGAAGCGGCCAGAGGAACACCAGGCACGACAGTAGATGCTCAATTAATGCCTGATGAGTCAGTGGTGAAGCCCTGTGAAGCAAGAGAAAGCTGAAACCCAGGGGGATGTCCCTCTAAGGGCACAGTGTCCCCGATTTGCCTGGCCCCAGGGCTGTGCCCCCTCCCTGCTCGAGAGGCTGGGCTCCCCCCACCCCCACCCCCGCCTGCGCCCCGAGCGAGTGAGGGAGGTCCCACAGCTTGCACCTCTCCGCGTGTCGCAAACATCTCCCGAGGCGCAGGGCTCCTGCCCAGGAGCCCACTCTGTCCTCTGGTCTGCTGGCAAGCCGAGCAGCGCAGGAACGGCCAAGTCCCTAAATTCTTGCCCAAACCCGCGGGGCGGCCCCCAGGAGGCGAGGAGCATCCTCCTTGCCTGGCTGCAGCAGGAGACATCCCGGCCAGGAGGCCCATTTAGGAAATGGGTGGCGGGGAGCTGCGGGGGCGTGAGAGGCCACGGTTGCCAGCCAATGCCAGGGCTGCCAGGCCGTCCACCCCCCGGGCTCCCAGCGGCTGCTGGGGGGGACTCCCCGGCAGGGCCCAGCCTCTGGGTACCTGCCAGCCAAAACCACTCAGAAACCACAGGCCAAATGAATCCACTTTCTGAAGTGTCCGGGGAGTGAGGGAGACACGCGGTTTCGGTTCCAGCGCCGCGGCCCCGTGAAGCGTGAGGCAGCGCCGCCGTGGGAGGGGGCGGGTCACGGGCCCCGAGCTGCCCCCCATCCCGGGCCCTCAGCGCCCAGCCGACTGCGGGCCCGGGACGTGTGCTCAGGTCACCCTCTTGTCTGTCCAGGGCTGGTCCTGGCCCCGAGCGGTGTCGGAGAGCCCTGCCGCTGTCGGCCATGCCCGCCCCAGTCCCAGGACGTGACGGAGCCACCCAGCGTGTCCCGGGCCCAGGGTGAGGACCGGGTGACGAGGCCAAGCCGTCAACACAGTCTCACAGGGGCCCAAACCCTCGGCCGCGGCGGTGTTCCTCCCACAGTCTGGGTCCCCCTCCCTGGGCCCTGGTGTCCACACGGCACCTGCTGTCACTACACTGCAGGCAGGGGACCCCGGGTGGGGGGGGAGCCTCTGTGCCCCGCCAGGCGCGCCCTGCCTCATGTCACTGTCATCTGGGAACTGGGTGCCAGGACCACACCAAGTGAAGCTATGAAAGTCCACCTAACACGTCCAGGGCACATGGCAGGTGGAGGGGCAGGCCTTGAACCAGGGGTCTGCCTCGGTCCCCACGGGCTGAGCTGCTAGGCCACAAACGCTTGGCCGCCAAACCCCGCCTTGGGAAGGGAGGAACAGGGCCCCCCCAGCACCGAGAGGCAGGGAGGGGGCAAGGGGTGGTGAGGCCAGAAAGCAAGCAAGTGTGCCACAGGAGAGCACAGGGCTCCAGGCTGTCCTGGGGCGGGGCAGGGAGGGGGGAGCCTGCCACCCACAGAGGGTGGCGGCTGGGCAGGAGGCCAGAGCCTCCCCTCCCTGTCTGTGTGCAGGAGGAAGTCAGGGTGGGAAAGTTCGGGGGAGGGTGCAAGGGGCGGATGGTGCAGGGGAAGGGTGAAGACTGGGGAGGGTACGGGGGAGGTTGGTGAGAGGGAGCGTGCAGGGGGTGGAAAGATGGGGAGGTAGGAGGATTCGGGGTGGGGGCGGGTGCAGGCTACAGAAGCCCTAGCCCAACCCCACTGGCTGGGTGACTCTGACCCCTCAGCCCCCAGCTGGCCTCCCTTCCCCATCATGACAGAAGGAGAGGGCCTGCTGGAATAGGATCCTTCTCACTGGGGTCAGGGCAGGAGAAGCTCAGCAGGAGGGCACCCCCAGCTCATCAGTCCGTCGGGGAGCAGGGAGGCAGCCCAAAGCCTGTGTCAGGCTCCGGCATCCGTGCGACCCCAGCAAACATGAGTCCTGCCTCAGAAGGCCCCTCCGGTGACCTCACCCCAGGCATCACACCAGACACAGGGAGGACTTTCTCTGGTGCCTGGCATCCCCTGCCTCCCGCCCAGACCACAGTGGTCCTTGGGAGGAATGGATAAGGGTGCTGGGGCTGAGGGGTGCCCAGACGCAGGACTCCCGCACTCCCGCATGCCTTGCCCTCCCCCACGAAGCCCTGGCCTTACGGGGAACGGAGCTGGCCACGGCTGGACCCGTGGGGGCCTGGTGGGGGCTCCGAGGCCAGAGCCTGTGAAAACTCACGGGGGCACTTGGATCCTGAGCAAATTCTCTAAGCAAAGCCCCAGGGAGCCGCCGTGGAGAGAGATCGAAATGAGCTGAGCGGGGCCGGGGAGAAGGGAGGGGCGCGGAATGGCCCTCTGGGGACCCGGGGGCATCTCGAGACGGAGCAGCCGCGGAGAGGGGGCACCCAGGCCAGAAAGGGAAGCGGAAAGAAAGCTGACACTCTGAGAGGGGGCAGGAATTGGCTTCCCTATCCCCTCTCCCCCCACGGGCCTCCAGGGAGGGCAGAGAGGAGGGGGCTGTGGTCCTCTGGAGCAGGAGGAGCGTGGGCAGCCGTGGGCAGCCAGGCCACGCTGGTTTGAGACTCCACCTGCTGCAACAGAGATGCCAGTTCACTTGTCCCCGGGCTCCCGGGGCCTCTGCACCCCCAGAGCCCTTTTCCCGGGATACTGCCAACGTGTCCCAGAGCTGGTGTTCCAGGAGCAGCTTCTAGAAGCCCACGAGCAGCCAAGTGCCTTCCTGCTTCCCCCAGCAGAGCACAGAGCTCCATCCTCAGGGAGGAAGGGGCCTTGAGGTTTGGGGGTGGGGGGGCCCATGGGACAGAGCCACCAAGTCAGGCTGCCACCTCAGCTCAAGCCTGGCGAGCTCTTCAACAGGCTATGGCCGTCCAGGTCCCCCCACCCTCAGCTTCCACAGCTGGGCGTGTCTCAATGGGTTTAGTGGACACTTAAGAGCTTAGAGCCCCGCCTCCGCATCCCCCACCTGCAGTCCACCACACACTCTCTGGCAGCCTCAACTTCCCAGAATATGGGTGCTAGCCCATCACACGCTTGTTAAACAACCCGCCTAGGCCGCCCGTCATCCGAGAATGGAAGCGCTCATCGTTCACAGGCTCCATCTTCCTCTCCCAGTGCAGATCCCCACCCTGACGTCACACCTCCTCCTCCTGGGCCCTCTTCTCAGGGACTCTGAGGATGTGCAACTCCACCAGAAGCATCTCTGGGTCTGCCCCACTCCCCTCGCCACAGATGGCCTCCACCCCGTCCCATCCCTCCACGCGCTGTGTACAAGCTGGCTGAAGGGCTAACTCACACTAGAGTGGAAATGGCTGAACAGTGGGTTGCTGAGTGAATTTTCTCTGGAAATACATCACCATTGACAAAGAAGTCACTCTTTAGCCGAGGGCATGGAGTTTCAGAGCAGAGAAAGACCCCAGGCCCCAAGGTGGCGTGCTGTCTAATCCACCGTGCCACCTCGCAGCTCCTCCTGCCCCCTCCCTCCTCAAGGCCCACAGTGGGACAGCGACTTAACCGGCCTCAACTCGAGTTGGTGGCAGGGCTGGGTCAGGATCCCGGGGGTCTGGACTGCACCAGACCCAGCTGAGAGCAGAAGGCTGAGAGCCCTCTGACCCCCAGAAGCGTCCCCCGGTCGTGGGACTCCAGGAATCAGAGAAGGGTCCCACGGGAGCGGTCTGGTGGGGAGTGGATCCGTGGCCCCAATCACCAGGCAGGAGGGGAGGCCAGAGGCCTCCAAATTCCAGGCTAATTGGCGTCTGGCAGAACACACTCCTGCACAGCAGGCCTGGCTTTCCCACCCCGCTCCATGCTCTGACACCACCCCCCGGAACACCCCCCAAAACCCAAACTGACCCAGCCCTGCCCCCCCGGGCCACCCCAGGAAGCCTGACCCCAGCCCTCTCCAAGCCCAGAGGCACCATGGCGGCAGGGGCTGCAGGCCTGGAAGGAATGTCTCCCTGACCTGGGGGCC
Organism: Leptonychotes weddellii; assembly: GCF_054177405.1. Taxonomy (NCBI): domain Eukaryota; kingdom Metazoa; phylum Chordata; class Mammalia; order Carnivora; family Phocidae; genus Leptonychotes; species Leptonychotes weddellii. Next base: position 78,213,310 of record NC_138382.1, on the reverse strand, counting down.
TGAGCATCACAGGGAGCCGAGCCTGAGACAGACACAGGCTCCAGAGGCCCAGGAGATTAGAGCCAGCCACATAAACAGTGATAGTCGAACCGCGTCCACACTCATCCAGACGTGGCGATGAGGAAACCGAGCTCTGGGCAGAGCACGGCCCCAAAGGAATTGCCCAACGGGTCTGTTGCAACGGGGCTTGGATTCCAGGGCCGGACCGCCCAGTCTCCCTGCCTCCCAGCTGCCCTGAGCGCCTAAGGTTTGGGGACAACGGCTGCCAAGCAGGGTGAAAAGGTCAGGTGTCCCTGGGCCTCCACGCCCTGCTGTCTATGGACCGGACAGGATGGGGCAGGAGTGGAGCCTCCGGGGCAACAGTGGCTCAGAGCCGACCCTTCCCCTCCTGGCACGGTCCTGGGAGGTCGCCTGGGAAGCAGGGAAGGAGTGAGGCCTAGCGGCGCCCCCACGAGCCCTACCCCGGTGGGGCTCCCCGATCTTGCCCGCAGAGCACCGGCCCTGGGGAGCGGACCACTGACCGGCAGGAGGGCCCTTCACGGTGCCGCACAGAGCGCAGCTCGGGTCTCGGGAGGTCCCCTGAGCTCCGAGGGGTCCACCCAGACCGCCGGGCCGCATCCTTCCTGCCACCGTGGGCCTGCTGCGGCTTTGTCCTCCCAGGGGCAAAGGCAAGGCCAACCCGTCAGGCCCCAAATCTCTCCTTTTCCCTGCAGACACTAATTCTTTTTCAGTCTCGTGGACACTGACCGCGCACTTGCCGGTGTGGACGGGTACGCCGCCATCCCCTCCCCACACCTGCCCGAGAAGCCAGCACCACCACCCCTTTCTACAGGTGAGGACGCAGAGGCCCGAGGAGGTGAAGGGACGCGGCCAGGACCACACCTGGAGCCGTGGGGTCTCCTTCTTGTTTCTGGGCGGACAGCTGACCGGCAGCAGCAGGCAGCCCCTGGTGCGGCCTGAGGGGCAGATCGACCCCCTGTGGTCTGTGCTTCCCACGGCCTCCGTCCCCCTTTGGAAGTGAGGGTCGTGGGAGGATTCGGAACAATGGATGTCTTCCCGCAGTCTTCTGGGTCAGGCATCCCCCCGTTCTGCATTCATTGCCCTGGTGAGATGCCCACCATCCAGGGGCTCAGCCTCCCACCCCAGGGACACACCTGGCCTGGCACCCAGGGTTCAAGCACGTGACTCACCAGTCACGTGCCCCGATACCCTTCCAGAGACTCGGTCTCGCCTGCACAGCGGGAGGGGTGCCACGGCCACCTCGAGAGCCAGCTAGGAGACACGTTCTTGTGACGTGTGCTCAGCACGCAGCGGGCCGACCCCCTCCTCCTCCTCAGGGGGCTCCCTCTCCCCTGCTTCCTGGGACAACCAGCCCCGCCTTTTCCACACCCTGGCCCTCCGCAGGCTGCCTGGCCCGCAGTCCGCACCCCCGCTGGGAGCTTGCAGGGCGCTCGGCTCACACCACGGCACCACCCTGTGCTCCCTGCCGCCCGCCTGATGGGCACCGCTGTGACAAACTGGTCGCTGGGCCCCACCTCCCGACCCAATCCACCTCACCGTCGCAGAACATTCAGGAAGGCTCAAGTGACCCGCCATGGCTGAGAGCCCCAATGTCCAGCGATGGCCGTGCTCGGGGCGTGTCCAGGCACATCCAGCCGGCCCGTCCACGGCAGGACCCGTGTAATCTGCCCAAAGCAACACGGCTAGTTAAAAGTTTTATTGATTGAACGCCATTGAGTGTAAGTAGTAAAAGTTCTCCCGATGTAACCCACTTTTTCTTAATGGGTAATCTCAGACACTCGAGTCTGTATGTTAAAGGAGCTTTAGGACAATTTAATAGCTCATAAAATTTTATAGTCCCAGTTGAAATCAGAGTGATAACTCTGGTCTGCACAGCTATAGTTCTCTAAACGTCCCTCATCTATTTTTTTCCCTCTGTTTATTGGAAAGTTAACATCTGCTCTGCTATGGGGGGGGTGGGTGGAAGAAAGGAAAACAATGATCTATTTTTCCAGAAGAGAGGTAAGACATTTGGGCTCTCCTGGCAACATCCTATTTTCCAAACACATGGTTTTCCTTTAAGTCAGAAGGAGGTCTGATAAGCCGGCTGACCCGCAGTTGGCCCAAAACCCAGCAAGCACGGCGCCCCTGCGGGGACTGCTGATCCAGCTCTACTTAGGCCACGGCCACGGCCTGGGGTTGGCGGAACCTGGCAGGGCCCGTTAAGAGTCACAACCTGGCCCTTTATAAAGTGCCCACTGTGTGCACAGCCCGGAATGGGGGGGCACAAAGAACAAGGACACGCGTGCTCACACCAGCGCCGGCCCAACATGGTGGGGGCCCCCCACACGGCCACAGCGATGTCGCGATGTCCCCAGCGTGGGGAGCCTCAGAAATGTCACGGGGCGTGAAAGGAAACAGACGTGGTGTCAGATTCCTTTTATATGAAATGTCTGGAATTGGCAAATCTTTAGGGGCAGGAAGCGCACCAGTGGTCGCCGGGGCTGGGGGAGCGGGAAGGGGCTTCTCTTGGAGCGGCGAACACGTTTTGGGACATATACGAAGAGGTGGGAGACGCACAGCATCGCGTACGTGCTCAATGCCACCGAGCTACGCACTTTAAAATGGTTCCTTTTACCCTAGGTGAATTTCATCTCAATGAAACAAATTTTTTTTTGAAAGAAGGAAATTCAGACCGACAACGTGACACACGGGATGGTCACCGGGGACAGACCCCAGATGCCGTGCCTCGTTTACCCCTCCAGCCTGTGCAGAGGTCAGACCCCGGAAACTCGGAGCAGGGCGGCCGGTCAGTGGGGCCAGGACGGGGCCAGTGGGATCGAGGGCGCAGGCTGGCTACCCCGCAAAGTGCGATCGCAAGGCTGTGTCCCCGGACGCCGTGGGACAGGCTGCGTTCCATCGGAGCTCACTTAGGGGAGGGCACATCACGAAGAGCCCAGGTCAGCGCGGGGGACGGGCTCTCAGGCACCCCAAGGGGGCCTGCCGAGGGGCCCCCCGGGGGTCAGAGGACACGCTCAGCTGGGAGAACCACAGGGGTCAGGGCAGAGCCCCCACCTGCCCCAGGCGTCCCCATGGGCCTGCTTCTCCCCCACCTCCCTCAGCCACTCCCCTCCCCTGCAGTCTCTGGACTCCTCCCAGATCTCCCGTTCCTAATTAGTACCCAGGAGAGGAAGCAGAGCAGGAAGCTGTTCTGTGCCCTTCTCGGAGGCAGCCATGCCCTCGGTGAAAGGCTTCCTGCCCAGAGAGAAGGCCTGCCCCCCACCACAGCAGCCACAGAGGAGCCCTGGCCACACGTGGCCTCCTGTGAGGGGGGTCCTGGGCTCTCCCACGGACCCACCGCTCCCTGGACAGCCTCCTGGGCTCTTGCCCACCAGGGAAAAGGACAAAATGAGGGCACAGGACTTTTGTGTCCTGCCACGTGGGAACCCTCCTGCACAGTCAGGCAACACTGTCCCACAGACCTCAGATGCCAAAGAACGAAGCAGGTGTTCAGCCGGGACGGGACCCTGCTGCCTGGTGGGATTTGTGGGTTCGGGGAGGCCATGCTGCCATGCACACCCCAGGTCTGCCCGGGACTGGGCTGAGGCAACCTCCCAGGATTCGAAACCTCACTCGGCCTGCTAAGGAATCGGCAAATCTTCAAATTCATAAATGCCCTCCAGGGCATGGTGACCCCTTGAGATGCAGGCAGGTGTCAGGGAAAAGCGCACAGGGACCACCCTGCTACTCAGAATAATCCCACATGAGCAGGAGGGGCCTTTTCCGAGCACGTGGCTTTTCTTGGGGTGGGCTTGCTGTTTTCTCCGAGGGTCAGCTCTCATCCCCCTGGGGCCGCCCGCGCCCCTGAGGAGGGTCCGCAGCTCGAGCAGAGGGCAGGGTCCACGTCACAGGCCTGCGTGGAGCCCTTGCACGTGGTTGCCACAGTACAGGGCTCTGCTGGCCACCCCGGCCGGGTCCCCGGCCCCCCAGTCTCTGCTGCCTCTTCTGTCCAGAGCAGACGCCTGCCACTCTCCGTTCCCCCCATCTCCGCCTCCTCCACCTCCTCCTCGAGGCCTTCCCGATCCCACACCTACCGATGCTGCCCCCCTCCCCCCAGCCACTGAGACAGCCCCCTGTGGCCTTCCCTCGCAGCCCGTGGCTGTATTTAAGTCATTCTGCTCTGTGATCTCATCTGTGTTTCTTTTCTGCCTCGGCCTCCATGGGACCCGATGAGGTCCCGGCCTGACCTCCCGAGCCCGGAGTCCCAGAGGCAGGTAAATGTTTGTTGAATGATGCCTGAGTGTTGAAACGGAACATGCTCTGTGATCAGGACACCTGAGCTGGAATGCTAGCCCTGCTGCTGCCTTGCGCGGTGACCGTGGGCCAGTGACTTGGGCTTTGCTGTCCATGGAACAGAGAGAATGTCACAGAGACTGCAGGCCGGCCACTCCCCACCACTCCACTGGCCCGTGGATCTTAAGCACGAAAGGGTGTTCTGAGAGGTCTTGATGGCACCCCCACCCCCAAAGAGAGAGGCTGCCGTGCGCGCTGCCTGGTCTGCTCCTGGGCTCTCGGAGAGGCTCCGATGGGCGGGCACAAGCGCATTGTGGGCGCGAAAATAATCAGATTGCAGGCGGAGGGCGAGAGGGAAGGGGAAGATAATTGAATATCTGAGAGGAAGCTATCCTCAAGCCGGCCATATCGCGGTTCCTTCCCACACTTATGCTCTCTAAGAGCTCCCCCAAATGAAAGAGTTCTATTATTTTAGGACTCATAAAATATACGTTAAAGTTACATCACATCACAGCCATAATCATAACCACACTTACTGAACACCTACTATGCGCCGTGAAACTCTCAAGATGAGTCTGACTCTCCCACTCTGCAGCTCGGAAGACGGCGGTGGCTCGTGGCCAGGGCGCCCTGGCCACGGGGCCACGCTGGTCTCGGCTGGAGAGGCCGCCCGCTCCCAGCCCTTTCCATGCTCTCCGGCACCTGGGCTCAGCCCTATTCCATCATGGTGTGGCGTCATACGACTATTCATGTCCAAGTCTGGTTACTATAGACGCAAGATGAAAAATGAGCCAATCACACAGTAAATCCGAGCCGCTCAGCGTGAAACGCAATAAACGGAGGCAAGGCAGTGCCATCCAGACGGATTAAGGAGGCGTCGCCTCTGAGAAGTTGCCCTCTCGGGCCCCGGGGTGACATTGAAAGGGCACAGAGAGGTCTCACCCCGCCAGGTCGAGAGGGTCACAGCCTGGGCGGGGGCAGGTGCCCGGGACCCCGCTTCTGCCAGGACTCGCATGCACGACCCATGAGGGACCCCGGGGCCGCTGACTCTGCCCCTTAGTTTCCAGGTCTGCAAGACGGCGCGGCCAGCTGGGGCGGCCCTGGGACCCAGAGAACGCACACGGCTGGGAAGTTCTGGAACAGGGTGACGGCCCCAAGAACGCGCCCACCCCTGTGTGTGCCCCCGCATGATCTTGCTAATGGAATGACTACTTCCCGAGGGAAGAGGCTAGTGAAGGCGTTTCAAAAGGAATGCATAGATAATACAAGTCGCTTGGCCTTCGCAGGCTGCTTGCCCCCGCCCCAACCCCTGGAAAGGGTCGGAGGCAGCTTGACACCAGCTCCAGAATCATTTATCCCCCAGGGTCAGAGCTCCACTGACTCTCAGTCCTGGCTGAACCTCCTGGGGAGGGCTCTAAACGTTCACGCCCGGCCCAAAGATGCATGTTACTGGCCTGTGTGGCCAGCAGGCCAAGGACACTAGCCCAGACCCCTTGACCCCTATACTCCCCAGGGCACCCAGCAAGTGGGCCCCCTGCCTGTGAGCCCTCCTGAGGGGGCTGGGAGGCCACAAACCCCCCGAATGGGCCAGCACAGCCCAGTTCCCTAATGGCACCAGAGCCATGCGGCCATTTGCGTGAAGTTACACGGCTCAGAGGGAACTCACAGATCCCCACGAGGCCCGAGAGCCCGTGTGTTCCAGGGAGTCTTGGTGGAGCGTGGAAGCCAACGGGCCACCCCTCCCGGCCTCCTGCCTCCCATGTGAGTCTGTCGGACAGGAACACAACAATGCAGCCAAGTAAGACCCCTCCTTGGCCGGTCCCCGGCAGTGCGGCCGCGAAGGGTCTGGAATGCTCTGAACGTCACGGCAACGTGCCACAGGGCCACCCCGAGCAAGCGAACCCCTCTGCCCGGAGAGAGCCTTCCAGCGCCAAGTGCTCCAGCTGCAGCCTGCCCCGCGGAGGAGAAAGGGAAGGTCAGGAATAGTGACCCTCTGTATTTATTGGGTGTTTTGGGTATTTTGTTCATTGTGGATATTTTGAATTAATTTTAATGTTTAAAAAGATTGCAGTAAAGCATTATTTCTCTAGATTGAGGAGTTTCCTGGAGCCTGGCCGGTGTGCCTGACTTCCCTCACCCCGGTTCCAGCCCTGCGGCTCCTGCACTCTGTCACCTGGGGCCACCCCGCCTGCTCTCTGGGCCTCTGGACCCGCTGCCGGTCACGCTGGTGACCTGCCGGGCCCCCCAGCAGGTGAGACGTCCTCTGGTCAGGCTCCTCATGTCCCCCAAAGTACATCACGACGGTTAAAAGCTTCACCTCCAATGGGGCATTTTGGAGATTCAAGAAGTGCTCTTTGGGGTCATCAAATGACCGTGGTGGGGGGCAGTAAGCAGCAAGCGGGGCCCCTCCGTTGTGCAGACCCCCGCCAACCTTTCCTCTTGAGTCCCGTCCTCCTGAGTCTCACACACACTCTAAATGTCCCACCAGGCGTTCTGGCCCGTGAGAGACTGTTTTTCCCAAACCAGAAATCCCTGAGGGTCTTCTGTGCGTGTTTAACGACCACTGGGCTTCCCAGGAAAGCACCTACCGTTTGCTGAAGGCAAGATGCCTTGCTCTGTCTGGAGCTTTCCCATTTGGGAAGGGCGCATCACGGATACGGCCCACTGCGCCGGTGGCCCACACCCGTCCCCGCGGATCCGGGAACTGGGGCAAGACTTCCGGCAGAGCCCCTACTGGGGATGTCGTGGGGCACTCACTGATCGAAATACACATTATTTTATTACCCATGGTTTTCCTTTAACGCATCCCTTATGTTACAGTCAGAACACTCTATTGATTTTTTTCCGAAATTCTATGTGAAGCGAGTTCTATTTCCCATGATTTTCCTCTCAGACCGTCAGTTCGGGGGTCCAGACTGCCCCCACCAAAGCCCTGGGAACGTTAGAGGATGCTGGAGCCCAGGCCAGGATGCTGGTACACCTGGTCTGAGCAGGGGGGCAGGTGGGGGCAGGCAGGGGGTAGAGGGGATGCTCTCCTGCGCAGCCACCGTGGGGACCCTCAGGTGCCAAGCCCAAGCCGGGCAGGTGGCCCCGGCTCTGCTGGCCTCCGTTCCCTCATCTGTACAATAGAACGATCCGGATGCTGCCGGAGCCGGGCACACGGACACCAGGAGGCAGCTGCTCTCACTCGGCATCGCGGCCCCTGGACCGTGTGCTGTCCGGCGGCCTCACCACTTGCATAGCCTAGGTCCTCGGCGCGGAGCCGGGACACAGTAGGTGCTCATCCGACGTGTGCCACCGTACGTGAGGCTTCCCGGGGCCCACAGGGAGGTGCGAGGCTCCCATTCCTCCGGGGGGGGGGGCTGCTGGAGGCTCCCCCTTCCCACTGGGGGGAAGTAGCATGTGACAGGTGGCCAAGGGGAGGGTCTGTCTTGCAGACGCAGGCCCCCCCAGCCCTGTGTGAGCAGCCGTGTGCTATGAGGGCCATGGCAAAGGCTCATGATTCCCGCGGAGGGAGGGAGACCCATCTGCACTCCCTACTCCCACCAGCACACAATTCCCACAGGGGGCTGTCAGTGGCCGGGGGTGGGGGGGCGGTGATGGAGAGACCACTGGTCTTGCATGCGGCTCTGGAGCTGGGCGTGGCGGGGGAGGCCAGGCAGAGGCGGCGGGTCGGTGGGAAATGAGGGACAGACCCCTCCCGGGAACCTCCCTAGAATCCCAATTACTATCATGGAGAAGAAAATGGGAGGCCGCCCACCTCGGGAGAGAGCCCCCGATGCTTAATTAGCGCATTATCTTCCAGCCATCCAACTGAAATGGGAAAGCAAGCCGAGGAGCTAAGCGGCTTTGGGATTCCAACTCCGTCCTCCACCCTCCTCCCCCACACAGCATCTTTTGGGGGCTGGTTTTTTTGGGTGTCTGATGAAAGTCCCGGGCAGGCCAGGGAGGACGGGAAGCTGGGCCAGGGGTGGGATCCCCCCACGGGGGCAGACCACCAGCCGAGAGCCCAGAGAGGGGCAGAGGGACAGGAGGTCCGGGTCCTTTTCTTGTCATCACTGCTTTCCAAGCGGTGTGTCTGGCCTGGACCCGTCCCAGGCTGCCCACTGTGTCTGCTGCAAAGGAAAAGAATCTTTTTCTGTATTTTATTATGGGATCACTTACGCGCAGCAAAGCTCATCCTTTCTCGTGTTCAGTTCTGAGAGTCCTGACCCATGTATGTAGTCATGTAACCATCCTTCGTCCCTTCACCCCCAGTGCCCCTGTGCCCCCACCCCAGCCTCAGGCAGCGTCCGCAGCACTTTCTGGGCCTATGGTTCGGCCCTGGCCGTGGAACCAGGCAGCGTGAGGCCCGCGGAGCCGGCACGATGCACCTGAGCCTCACCCACGGCGCTGCAGCCTTATTACGGCCGAGCGGTGTCCCACGCAGGCGTGGGCCCAGGCCACTTGTCTGCTTCCCAGCCGAAGGACATCTGGGCTGCTTCCGGTTTTCGCTCAGCCAAGTTCCAGAAAACGGTTTCTCATCCCAGAACAGGCTTCACGGCCACCAGCCCTGGAAGAGAGCCCCTTCCACACGGGCGGCTGGGTGTGGACATCTGGGCAATCGTGAGGATTGCCGGGGAGCAGTGAGGCTTGGGGCCCCCAGTCATCAGACACCCTGCCCAGGACACCCCTGCACTCGGCAGTCGGGGTCGCCACAGACCACTGCCAACCACCTAGAGTCATGGGCCTTTTCTAAACCTGGGGTCCAGGGGAGCCTGAGGGTGGGGCTGTCACCCCCTCTGTGCACGAGCGCAGCCCCACCCCGGCCCCATGCCTGCCCACACCGGGCCCTTCCCAATGCCCTGGGCTTAAACTCAGCACGGGCGAGGGGGACGCGGGAGACACCACGCTGCCGTTTCTCAGCCCTGCCAGCCACGCGGTGCGTCCCTTTGTTGCCGAGGGAGGGCCGCTGGGTGGCCGGGCTCGCTGCCCCCTTGCGTCCCCGCCGCCCGCCAGCAAGGAGATCACTCAGGCGCTGATACGATCGCCGCGGGACAGGCGGAAATTGGAGTGTCCCCGGTGCTTGATCGCGCCCGCGCCAGCCGCGGCCACAGGGACATTAAAGGCCCGCGTAATGGCCCACATTCACTCCCCTAGCAGCCCCACCATGACCTTGGGCAGCTCGGAGCCCGCTGCTGTTTTAATGAAAAATCAGGAGTTGGGGAATGGCGATGGCTCAGAGGGGGCAGGAGGGGGGAGGGCTCTAGGCAGCTGCCCTCAGTCCATCTGTCCACGCCGGCCGCAGGCCCCTCCACCACAGGCCATCGGCCACGCTGGGCCCTCGTGGGGGCTGGGGACCCCTGAAGAGACAGAGAGAGCCCCACCCCGTGGAACACTGGGATGAACCTGTGAGCTGGGGAGAGGCTGGGGAGGGATACAGGAGCAGCTGTTAAGGGGGAGGGGAAGGGCTACCAGGCCAGGGCAAAAGGACATTCCGTCCAGGCTGGGCTGAGGTACCGACTCCGCTCACCGGCCTAGGTTTCCCCAGCCCCTCCAGCTCTCCTAGTAAGAACTGACAACTCTGATGGAGCACCTACGGGGTGTCCCCGCTGTCCCCACAGCACCCCGTGACCCTGGGCTGCCAATCCTGCCACCCTATTTTCAGATGAGGAAACAGAATCGACTGCCCAAGGTCACACAGCAAAGGGAGGGCAAGCCGCTGGGGCGCAGAGCCCTCTGCCTGGGCGGTGTCCGGCGGCCCCGCACATACCCTGGGCTATTTCTCCCAGCTCTTTCTAGAGGCCAGACCTGGCCTGCCCTCCCCAGCCAGGGCCCTGCCCCCCTCACCTCCCACCCCCAAGCCCTTGCCAGCTCCCCTGGGCTGATGGCAGACCAGACAGGTGAGCGCCTACCCTGGCTCTTTGCAGCCACCTCCAGGCCCACAGGGAATTCAAGTACCAAAGTCAGGGGCAGGGCTGAAGTGTCTCTGCTGGGGAGGCTCCCAGCCCTCTTTCCCCTCCCGGGGCCTGGTGGGAAGGCCCACCAGGCAGCCATCCCCTTACAAACACACACAAAGGTGAGCGACCCCAGGCTGACCCTGCAGTGGCCGGCAGAGCTGATGGAGTTGGGGGCCAAGCGAAGGTTCGCTGTAAGGGGGCCCCTCTCTCTGGCTGGGCTGGGGGTGGGAGGAGCCTTCCTGCACCTCCTGTCCCCAGAGGTGCAGACATCACCCCGGGGCGGAGCCAGAGAATGAGGCCCTGGAAACCCGGGAAATGAGGGGTTTCGGATTGGATGCCCCCACCAGACCCAGGATGCCGGCTTCTCTGGGCAGGGCCCCTCCAGACCGAACCTCCCTCCGCTGGGGCTCCTCCTTCCCACTACAGTCCATGGCTAGCCCACTGATAACCAGGCTATCTGCCTGCAGGAAATTTACTGGAAACCTTGGCCTTGACCCTCTCTTGCTGCCTCTTCGTTCTCTTCTCTCTCCTCCTTGGCCTCTCCTGGGATTCGGGAAGGCAGGTGCCTTATTAGCTTCAGCCACTCCAAGCAGGCTCAGGAGGGTCCCTCTCCTGGGACCTCACGACCCCCTCAGAACCCCAGGTCGGACCCCCTCTCTGAGAGGGGCTACATCGGAGCGGCTTCCTCGGGGACATCAGCCCTGCTCTGAAATCAGAGAGAGAAAACAAACGCTCAGTGATGATGGCAAACAGGTACAGAGCCCTCCCCAGGGACTGGCACACGCTAAGGGCCATATGTCTGTTCACGCTCCATGCCCTTAGCCATCACTTGGACCGTGACACTGAATACCACCCTCCCGCTACTTTGTCTTTCTATACGTCCCACGCCTTTTCAGAAAGTCATGCAGCTCTCGTTCCGTTTTCCCAACGTGACCTCGTGGGAGCCTTCCTGGCTTACCACCTCTCACATCCCACACCCCTGCGTAGCCTCAGGGCCCCGCCCCCAACACCACGTGCCCTGTCACTTCCACAAGAAGCCTTGGATGGTTCAACCCCTGCCCCAAGATGGTACCCCTCGAACCACTGCCTTCATTTTTCTTCCGTGCTCCTGGCACATAGTGCAGCAGACTGCCTGCAGTAGGTGCTCAGAAGTGCCGACTCGCTCCAGAACTTTGGAGTCACGGAGCGACTATACCCCATAGTAGAGCTGGAGACCAGGCGCCCACGGGTCCCGAGGGGCCCAAGGTGGGGGCGGGGGGCGCATCCCTTGCTGAGTGCTCTCGTGGCCCAGCCGAGCCGGCCACTCCGTCTGCACCTCCCCACTAGCCTGTAAGAGCTTCGTGGGCCCTCTGAGGCACATGGTCCCCGCTTACAGGTTAGGAAAATGAGGCCGTAATGGGTGAACTCACTTGGCAAGAGGCAGGGCTGGGGTTTGCACCTGGCCCTTGGCACCACCTGGCACTAAGGCCGTGATCCCTGGCGCATGGTAGGTGTCAACGGCCACGAGAGCACAGAAAGCCCCCTGCAGACTGCTCCTACCGTAAACGCAGCCCACACCTGCCCAAGCGGCCCAGCCCAAGGCCAGCCTGCAAGGGCACCAGCCACCCTGGCCCTGGCATCGCAGCGTTCAGAGCCCTGTGGGGTTTTTAATCAGCCCCCGTGCAGAGTGCCGACATGATTTATAAAGTGGGTCTGGGCCACGGCTGCCTCCACTCAGCTAATGAGCACCAGGCTTTGGCAGGATCCACCAGCTGCGTGTTGGGTTCGGAGCGAATCACCCCGGACTATCCCCACCACATGCCGGCAGCAACCAGTAGTCAAGTCACCCCTTTCCCGGGGTGGGCGGACACGACCTGGCCATCTCCCCCGGAGGGAAGGGGGGCTGGCAGTCGCTGCTGCCACCGCGGGGCAGTGATGCGGACCCTCCTCTGCCCTGGCCACCTGCCCCCACCCCCCGCCCCCCCAGCCAGGTGGACTTGGGGTCTAAAGCCAGTGAGGGCGGGAGGGCTGGGCGGGAGTGCGGCTCCGCCCCCGAGGAGGAGGGACGCAGGGAGGGACGGTCCTCACCAGAGCCATCTTCCCACTCCAGGGCACGAAGAACAGCAGCCCATCTTCTGGCCCGGAGTCACCCGCACCCCACGAGCATCCCCTGTCCCTCCAGGCACCACTGAGGTCACCTCTGATGCAGCCCACCTGGAGCTGTACCCTGGAGCCCACACTCTGCAAACAGCCAGCACCAAGTGGCAGCACCTCCCTGAGCCTCAGTCTCCTCATCTGTAAAATGGGCACTTTTGCCACAAGGTCCTGGTGTGCTTTCTGTGAGGTGAGACGGGTCACACAGTAGATCCAGAGCTGGGCTCGGGCAATGCCCCACAACCAGAAGCCGTGCTCATTAGTGTCGTCACTGGGGCCCGGCGCCCCATGGCCCCATCCAGAGCCGCCCACGTTCTCTTCCTGAGGCTGAGCGGCGCTCGCCTTGCTTCGCCACGCAAAACGTCCCAGATGTCTCCTTCCTTCGCCAAGCCGGCTCCACTCCACCCCAGCCTTCCAGGCCCACCGAGAGCTGGCTTCTTCTGGTGGCTGCTGGTCCCCAGGGACCCCGTTCTTGCCCCTTCCGCCCACACGGCTCCCGGCACGGGAGGCCCCTCGGAGCCACGGCCTACTTGGCCACATGTTTGCCCACGTGGTCGGGCTGGTTTGTGGTGGAAAGGACATGGGGCCAGAGTCCAGGGAGGGACCAACACCTCCTGGGAGCAGGATGACTTGGCTCAGCGACCGTGAGAGCCCACAAAGGCCTAGGAGGGGGAGCCAGCCACGCCGGAGGCCACGGCGAGTGTGCCAGAGGCCCAGGACCCACAGATAGCCAGGCACTCTGAGGATCTCTGCCCTGCTTGGAGATCAACTACGCCAACTTTATCCTTGCTACACCGTCAGCCAAGCAGGTTCCGAGCAGAGAGTTGGCGGGGACTCTTCAAGCTGCAGCGTGTAAAGAAGACAAAAGAAAGTGGAGAGTCAGCATTTGCCCGGCGCGTTTTCGGCCCTGGAGAGCGTTTCGGGGCCGGGACGTCAATCACAATGTGCTCTTGGGCCACAAGATGACGAAATGGGGGAGGGCGCCAGGCTCGGGCCCCAGCTCCCCCCGGGATGCTCGCTCCAGCTGCCAAAGGCCTGGCAACTGCATGCACACAGCTGTGGGAAGTCGTGGGGACTGTGGCACACACAGCAGCAGGACCACTGCCACGGCAGACGGCCCCAACCCCCGGCGCCTCTCAGAGGCTGAGTCCAAAGCAGACCGGCTGTCGGGGACAAACAAGACCAGGAGGTGTGATGGGAGCACTGATGCGCTGAATTTATGTGGCTCCCACTCCGTGGACGCTTTGAGATCCTTGGTTTTAATTACGATGATAGCGGGCGGTCGTGGGTTTTGTTTTGTTTGAGGGTCTTCACTCAGTAACGGAAGACGTTAGCAGCTCTGTGCCAGACCCCAGATGGCTCTGTGGACCTGGTCTGTCTAGGAGCCGAGGGACTCCAGCCCTCATGAGCGGTATGTTCTGGGCCATCCTAGGAGTCTTGCCTGTCACCAAAACCCCAGCGCCTATCTTTGCTATGAATTCAACAAGTCCACGTGGAACCTAGTCATGAGCAAGGCAGAAAAACCCGCTGCTTTCATGGAATTTCCATTCTGGGGAGAGAGATGGACAACTTGTAAGTAAATAAGGAACGTAGTTTCTGGGGAGTATACCGGATGTTACAGAGCAAGCGAGGAGGGCCAGGGACAGAGAGGGTGCAGAGAGGGAGGCAGGGCAGCCCCCCCGAGGATGGGACCCTTGACCTCACAGCTCATGAAGTGAGGGAGTGAGCCATAAGAACACTGGGAAGGCACTCTGGGCGGGGAAACAGCAGGTGCAAAGGCCCTGGGGTGGAAAGAACGACATGGCTGGCCGGCGGGCATGCAGAGGACAATGTGTCCAGGAGAGTCACAGGGTCAGCAGGGCCAGATGGAGAATGATGGCACCATTTAAGGGAGAGGTAGACACCGGGAAGATCAGGTCGCTGGTTTGGACATGCCAACTTTGAGCTGCTAGGTAATCTTCAAATGAAGATATAAGATGTCGTCATGTTGAGGCGTTGTGTGTGTGGTTCGATATACAGAAGTATGGATCTCAGGGTGGAGGTCAGAGGTGGACAGATCCGTGTGGGGCCATCTCCACACAGGTCGCACTTCACAGGATGGGTCCACGGGAGGCTGAGGGGGAGGGGCATAGATGGGACTGAGCCCTGGCACATCCAGGATTAGGACAGGAGGATGCGGAGCAGGGAGCAAGGGCTCCCGGCAGGCAGGAGAATGCCTTGGAGTGCTCCCGAGGGGCAGTTCCATCCCCGTGGGATGTGAGGAGGAGTTTGGAAGGAGAGTGGCTGAGGGGTGAGTGGGGTCGTGGGGTTTGGAGGTTGCCTGGAATGAGCCTGCGCAGAAGGAAGTCCACGGCCAGGCCCGAAGAGCTTTACAGCTGTCCTGGCCCCCACTCCAGAGACCAGGTATGTTCCGATTCCTACCGCCACCCCCAGTCATCCTTCAGGCCACAGCCAGAGGAAGCTGGTTTTCAGGGAACGCAGAGCATCAGGCCTCCTCCGCTGATGCCCGCAGGCTCCCCAGCACGCTCGAGGTGGAGGCCTGGCCTCCTCACGGCCCAGGAGGACGAGCTCTAGCCTTGCCCCTCGAAAGCCCCTCCAGGCAGCCCGCCCCTGTCCCAGAGGCTCACTCCTCACTGGGGTCCATTCACCTCCGCCCCCTAGACCTCGAGCTCCCCGAGGCCCCCGCTGTGTGGCCAGCCCATCTCAGAGGGGACACTGAGTCACGGCCACAGGAGCACAGAACGTGTCAGCTGGGAGGGACTGCAGTGGTCAGCGGGCCAACCACGCTCCCTGCCACCTCTCTCTTGCCTCTCTGCTGTAGTCATCTGGCCTTCCCTTGAATGCCCCCTAGGATGAGGGGCTCAGCACAATTAGGACAGCTGTGCCCCGGCTCAGGGGGCTGGCCTGTCACGGCCGCGAGTGGGGGTGCATGCTCCCCAGCTCGGGGGCCCTGCCCCTCAGAGGCCTGGACACCCACGCGGCTGCCCTTCACCAGCAGGAAGACTGCACCTCCGCGGACCAAGCTCCCGGACATGGGCTGTGACACACACCGTTTCATTGGGCCCCAGCGTAACCCAGTGGAAATAAAGCCTCTGTCCCCTGAGAAAGAGTCACACGGGTGTTCCCGAGTTCTTTCTCGGAGGCCCGCCCCCCATTCATACCCATCATGCAGGAGAAAATCACGTCCTTTCTACAACACACACCCTCTCCACGGAGGCGCTATAAATACGGAGAGATGACATCGCTGGTGGTGTGGTCCTGTGAGCGATGTCATCTTGGGGGCTGCCTAGCAACCCCGACAACGTTCGGGAGGCTCTAATTCTTGAGTAGGGTAAAGTCACATTTCTGCAGCTCAGTTAATCAGCTTCCTGGCAACTCCGACAAGATGATCTCATTTTATTCATGACTATTTTATGTGAAATGCACTTTTAGCTCTAAGAGAACACAAAGATTTAATTCAAGACCCGCTATCGCTTTATGTTTCCAGGGTGCCGTTAACACGGCATCCATGCAAATAACCATGGTAACACGTGGGTAATTAGTATATACAGCACGCGGCATTAACACGGAGCCAGGGCCAGCTCCCCAATCAGCGCAGATTACCGCACGTTATTACTGGAGTAATTACCTGCAGTAACACACAAATTGAACTAAATGGTCAATTGAAGTAAAGTGAATGGCTTTTTATTCTCGTCCCTAAATAATGTGTCTGCTCGGCTGAGCCGTTCAAGGTAAATAAAACTCTCCGACTGATGGCCTCCCCCCCTTCCCCGCCCTGCCCTGGGGCGGGGGGGTTGGGCCTGGCCCAGACAGGTGTGGGGCACCCCGCGGGCTCCCCAGCTTCCCCGCCGTCCCTGCGCCTCCGCAGAGCTCGGGCCCTTATGTAACACGCCCCCTAGGACGAGGATGCGCACACAGCTGTCGTACTCCTCCCCCCAGGGAAGAGGGCACAGAACTTTCCAGAGAGAGGATGGGGTGAAAAGGCAAAAGGCCTTCCTCCCAGGGATGTTGTTCTTGCCCCTCTGGTAGGTGGGGCTTCCTGTCGCAGGATGTGAGGGGGAGGGGAGGTCAAAGGTCAGTTCTGCCTTATTAACACAGCGTTTCTCAAATTCCATAAACTTAGAAGATCCTCAAACAGGAAGTGGCGCAGGCTCCTCCAGGAGTCTGAGCGGAGCTGCCCAGCCTTCCCGGGAGAGCGGGAGAGCGGGAGGGAGGCAGAGGCCCCGCAGCGGGTGGAAGGGGCCAGCAGTCCCGTGTCCTGCTGTCCTTCCCCGGGCAGAGGTGCGCCAACGATGGCGAGGGGGTCTGGGGACTTTGGGCAGGAAACGCCCCGTCCTTCGTGTGTCCTTCATGTGACAGATGCAGAGTGGGTTCTCTGCAGGCCTGGCCCCAGGGGCTAGCCCTCAGCACGACGGCCACCGCCCCGCAGGCCACCCGTCCAGGCAACGTGGAACCGTGAGGGCACCAGGTGCCACGAAGGCACAGGACAGAGCACCAGGGGCTCCTCAGAGGGAGCGAGGTTGACGGCGGCTGCAAGGGGGAGGAGGGTGGCCCAGCCCAGGAGCGTGAGCAAGTCTCCGAGTCAGGGAAACCGAAAGAAGGCCACTGATCTTATCACCACCTTCATGTGCCACGGACACATTAATACCAAGGGATATCGAGATGCAGACGGAAGAAAAACGTGACTTAAAAACCCACAGCCTTATCTGCACTCCACTGTGGTGGGGCAGACTCATCGCGGCGAAAGCTGCCGTTTTTCAGAAAACATTCTGAAAGGCTTTGGTTTTCAGGGTGAAGGCACCTCATCTACTCTGGATTGGAGAGGCCGAGACAGGCAAGGGCAGAAGATTGCACTCCAAATCAAAGG
>NC_138382.1:78134836-78195978 GCF_054177405.1 Leptonychotes weddellii | reverse complement strand
GGGGCTGTCTGGGCTCTTGGTACCCCCTGCAGGGAAGGGAGACCTAAACCTAGGTGGGACCAGGACACAGGCCTGTGGAAGGAGACAAGAAAGAGCAGGGCAGCCCCCACACCAAGGCTGAATGCAGACCATCACTCATAGACACGGATGCAAAAATATAAAATAAACTACTAGCAAATTGAATTCAGGCATAAAAAGGATAGTGCGTAATTAAGGAATTGTATTTATGCCAGAAAAGGAGATTTGGTGATCATCGGGAAACTGATCAATATAATTCACCATGCTGACACATTAAGAAGAAAAATCAGAGTCTTACTACATGTAGCAAAGACACTTGCAAAAATTCAACATCCATTCACAATTAAAACTAAAACAGCTCTTACAAACCAGGAACAAAAGGGAAATTCCTTAAGCCGTTTAAGAGTATCTGCCAAAGTCAGCATACTTAGTGGTGAAATACAGAAAGCTTTCCTTCTGAAATTAGAAGCAAGACAAGAATTTCTCCTCTCACCCTTTCTGTTCAACATTGCAATAGCAGCCCTCACCAGTGCAATAAGGCAAGAAAAATAAATGAAAGGTGAAAAGACTGGAAAAGGAGAAACAAAACTTTCACAAGTAACGTGATTGTGTCACAGAGGATCCAAAATGAACTACAGGTCAGTAATTAGAACTACTAAGAGTTTAACAAGGTTGCTGGATGTAAAATCAACACATAAAATCAGATTTATGTCTATATAATGGGAGTAAATAGATAGAAAATGAGAATTTTTAAATGATACCATCTGCAACAACCTCAAATGAGATCAGGTACCTGGAACTAAATCTAGTTCTGTGCACAAGACCTCTAGAGAATAAATAATTTTATTAATAGACATTCATGAAGACCTAAATAAAGGGGGGACATAGATCATGTTTATGGTTTAGGAAACTCAACATTACAAAGATGTTAATTCTTCCAAATTGATTATTTTCAAGTCGGGTTCACTGAAGTATAATGATCTATAGTAAAATTTTTCCTTTTTTAGTGGACAATTCTCTAAATCTTGACAACCTTAAATAATTGTGTAACTGCCACCATAACCAACATAGAGAACACATCCATCACCTCCCAAACTCCACGCCAGTGCCTAGCAACCTCTGATCTATTGTCCCTATAGTTTTGCCTTTTCTAGAATGTCATTTAAATGAAATCATGCTGTATGCAACATTTTGAGTCTGACGTCTTTCACTCAGCATAACTCATTTGAAATTCATCCCTGTTCTTGCATGTATCCATAGCTCATTCATGTTTATTGCTGAAGAGTATTTCATTAGATGGACGTACCACAGTTTGAAAAATATGTGAATTGCTTCCAGCTTGGAACAATTATAAATTGAGCTGCTATAAACATTCACTCACAGAGTTTTAAGTGATTTTCTTCACTCACAGAGTTTTAAGTGATTTTCTTGGGTAAATACCCAGGAGTGGAATCCTTGGGACATACTGTGAACGTGTGTTTAACTTTGTAAGAAACCGCCAGACTGCAGAGTGGCTGGGCCACGTTGTGTTCCCACCAGTGAGGTATGAGAGTTCCAGGTGCTCTGCATCCTCACTCGTTATCGTCAGTTTTTAAAAGTCATGATTAGAGGTTATAGTGGTACATCATTCTGCAATGACATAATGACTAATTACACTGAGCATCTTTTTATGTGCTTATTTGGCAATCATACGTATTCTTTTGATGAACTGTCCTGTAATGTCTTTGTCAGGTTTTGGTATCAGACTAACGCTGACCTCATAAAAAGTAGAATTGGTAGAATTTGCCAGAAAACTTACCTAACTCTGGAATTTATTGTTTTTGGAGGGTTTTAAACAACAAACTCCAATATATATGGGAGTTTAATGTTTTTTTTTTCTTGAGTGAGCTTTGGTAGCTTATGTCTTTGAAGGAATTTGTCTATTTCATCTCTAAATTGTAGAATTTGTGGGCACAAAACTGTAATAATATTTATTAACATTTTAATATCTACACAGTTTTGGGGCGCCTGGGTGGCTCAGTTGGTTAAGCAACTGCTTTCGGCTCAGGTCATGATCCTGGAGTCCCGGGATCGAGTCCCGCATCAGGCTCCCTGCTCAGCAAGGAGCCTGCTTCTCCCTCTGACCCTCACCCCTCTCATGTGCTCTCTCTCTCTCATTCTCTCTGTCTCAAATAAATAAATAAATAAAATCTTTAAAAAAAAAATATCTACACGGTCTGTAGTGATGTCCCCTTTTTCATCCTGATATTGGTGATCTGTGTCTTCTGTCTTGTTCTCTTTGTCAGTCTGACTAGAGATTTGTCAATTATATATGGTCTTTCCACAGAGGCAACTCTGGCTTCATTGATTATATTTTCCTCTAGCCTTTTTCTTTCCTATCTCATTGATGTCTGCTCATTACTCTTTCCTTCCTTCTGTTTGCTTTGAAATTAATTTGCTTATTTTTCTAGTTCCTTAAGGTGGGGTTTAGATCATTGATTTTCTTTTGCTTTTCTTTTCTTGAGTATATTTGATGCACAGTGTTAAATTAGTGTTAGGTGTACAACTTAGTGATTGGACAAGTCTACACATTATACTAACTTCACCACAGGTCCGTCTGTCCATCTGTCCCATTACATCACTGTTACAGTATCATTGACTGTACTCCTTATGCTCTGATTCTTGTTCCTATGACTTACTTATTCCCTAACTAGAAGCCTGTCTCTCCCTCTCCCCTCCCCCATTTTGCCCATCCCCCACCCCTTTCCCCTCTGGCAACCATCAGTTCATTCTTGGTATTTATACTTCTTTTTTTTTTTAAGATTTTATTTATTTATTTGACAGAGCTTTAATTAGCAATAATCGTGCCTCGGATAAACCTCATTGGCTATGATACTGCCACTGTGCAAAGCTTGACAGAGCTTTAAAGAGAGACAGCGAGAGAGGGAACACAAGCAGGGGGAGTGGGAGAGGGAGAAGCAGGCCTCCGGTGGAGCAGGGAGCCCGACGCGGGGCTCAATCCCAGGACCCTGGGATCATGACCTGAGCCGAAGGCAGACGCCCAACGACTGAGCCACCCAGGCATCCCAGTATTTATATTTCTCATTCTGCTTTTTGTTCATTCATTTTTTTTTTAGATTCCACTTATGATTAGAATCACATGGTATTTGTCTTTCTCAATCTGCCTTATTTCACTTAGCATTATACCCTCTAAATCCATCCATGTGGTCCCAAATGGCATATATCACCTCTTCTTTGTCCATTCATCTATCTATGGACACTCAAGTTGCTTCCATATCTTGGCTATTGTAAATAATGCTGCAATAAACATAGGGTGCAGATATCTTTTCAAGTTAGTGTTTTCCCTGAGTATACACCCAATATACTGAAATTACTGGATCATAGAGTAGTTCTATTTTTAACTTTTTGAGGAATTTCCATACTGTCTTCCACATTGGCTACACCAGTTTGCATTTTCACCAAGGGCACGAGGATTTCTTTTTTTCCATATCCTCGTCAACACTTGTTATTTCTTATGTTTTAGATTTTAGTCATTCTAACAAGTGTGAGGTGGTATCTCGTTGTGGTTTTGATTTGCATTTCTCTGATGATCAGTGATGTTGGGCATCTGTATGTCTTTTTGGAAAAATGTCTATCCAGGTCCTCTGCCCATTTTTTAATCAAATTGTTCATTTTTTTGGTGTTGTGATTTTCTTTTTCAATGTATTTAACTATAAATTCTCCTTTATAAATTTCCTACATATAAATTTTCCACAAATAAATTTAAGCTATAATTTTCCCTTAAACATTGTTTTAGCCGCATCACACAAAGTTGATATGCTGTATTTTAGTTTTCAGTCAATTCGAAACTTTTTGTCATTTGCCATGCTCTAACTTCTCCCCTACACTCGCTGCATGGCCCTGGGCAGCTGGGGCAGTCAGGGATTGGAGACCGCTGACACGGGAGAGTTCCGGCGGGGACTCTGGGACTCCGTGTCCGGTATCCTGGCAGAGACGACACTCGGCCCCAGGCCAGTCCCAAAGGAACTATTCAAAGGAGAGAGTGAGTCAGGGCTCACCGGCCACGCCGGTGTCCCAGCATCAGGGCCTCAGCCTTCCTGACCCTCTGGCTGCGGTGGCCCCCAAGGTCTACTTACCCCATGATCCAAGATGAGGGTCCTTCACCTCTGTGCTCCGTGTGCAGCGGTCCAAGTGCACATGATGACAGCAGTCAAGAAGCCCTCACAGGGAGCTGGGGGGGGGAGGGGGGGGCCGTGGGCCAGCGCTGCCTTGGGGACCTCCTGAGTCTGCAACATTCCTCTCAAGTGGAGAGTATTATGGCTCCTTTCCCATGTTCCCCGTGGTCACTGGGCCCGTGGGGTCCCCTGTCAGAGCAGAAGCTGCAGGGCCAGGGACTCACAGAGGCCTCCTGAGTGTTCGGGGAGTATTGTAGCAGGAAAGAATGAAACAGGGAGCCAGGACGGATATCGCCCTGCCCACCAATCCCCTATTTCTTTCCTTCAGTCTAGAAACCAGGTGGGTGTTAGTGTTTCTGAACCAAGGACATGGATGTCTGTGAGGAGAAATGCCAAGTCCGGAGCCAGCAGCTTCACCCCACAGCTGGCTGGGACACCCACCCTGGGGGCCGGCTCCTCCCAGGCCGGGCATGGGGGTGCCCCCCATGGTGCATGGGGTCCCTGCCAGGCAGATCACATTACGCTCGCCCTGGGCCCTCCTCTCCGTCCCCACAGGAGGAGGGCGAGCAGGACGTGGAGAGAGAGAGCACGCGGGACCCACCACGGTGAGCTCAGGGGGACTCAGGGGCAGCTCCCGAGGCCACTGGCAGGCACAGGCCTCGGCTCTGCCTTCACCCCGACCACTGAAGGAAGAGCTTCCTTTTCCACCAGCTGCCGGTGCCCCGCCCTGGCAGGGAAAGTGGCTGGGGGGGGGGGCTTTGTCGCCCCAACACCAGACCTCTTGAGCAGCATTCCGCCCTCCAGCCCCACCTTCTTGCTGCATCTAGAACAGACCTCATACTGTCCCCTGTTTTCTCCGAGATGCAGAAATTGCCAGTGGTGTCCGTGTTCTTAGACCAAATTAGCCACACTTAACTCAAGTGCCCGCCGCCCGCCCGCCGCCCGCCACCCGCCAGCCTGCCCACGTGCCCAAGCCCACAGCGGGCCTGACTCACTCGAAGTTCACAAGCAGGGAGCCATCGGCTCCCACCCGCCGCCGTGATAAGCAGGCTGTGATTACGGAGCGCCGGGCCCAGATCGGCTGCGCTGCTGTGTGGCTTGGGGCCGTGTGCTTCCCCTCTCTGGGCCTGGCTTCCCCCACCATAAAACAGGGTCTGGGGGTAAACCAGGCCTCTGTGCTCCCACTGAGCCCACCTGCCCAGGAGGAGCTCGAGCGCAGACGAGATCCAGCAGCCAGAGCCCCTGGAAGCATCCACACAGCCCGCCCCGCATGAGGCCTGTGCCCACCGCGGGCCGCACCCGGGGCTCCTGTTGAGGACCCGGCTACAGAGGGGCTGCCCCCTCCCAGAGAAGCCCTGACGTCACTAGGGGAGCGACAGAAAGCCTTCTGGTCAGGGCCAAGACACTGAGGGGTGGAAGTTGAAGAAAATGGGTTTGGAGGCTTTTGCGTGAGACCCGCCGGAGTTCAGGCCCCCGCTCCACCATGCTCTGGGTGTGTGACCTTGGACAAGCCTCTCCCCCTCTCTGGGCTCCGGTTTCCCCGCGTACAAGATGGGGACACTAATCCCCGCACCGGGGGCAGGGCATCTAAAGGACACGGTGCAGTGCGTGGCACCCACCGCAGGCTTTGGGCGTTTGCCGAACGGCCGAATGGAAGAACAAACGTGTGCGTGCGGGCTGATAGCGCTCTGCGTGCTCCGGCCCCAGCAGCTGGCGGCCTCGGTCCCCGGGGTGCTCCTTGGGGAAGGGCCCCGAGACAGTGCGTGTCTGTGCAGAGCGCACCGGGTTGAGTCCAGAGACCCGGGTCTGCGCCCGGCTTGGTGTCCCGCACCTGAGGCTCTGCCTCCCCTGATCCCGTTCGCTCACCCGCGGACCCAGAGAGTAACTCGGGGTAAGGACGCTGGAAGGGGGTAAGACCCAAGCTCCCAGCCGAGGAGGCTGGGCTGGGGCGCTATCTCCTGCCACCCCCCACCCCGCCGTCCCCAGCACAGAGACGTGATTCAGATAGACTCTTCTAACGCCTATGATCTGTTACATTTAAAAAATTATACAGGAAGAGTCTGTAACATCTCACGGACCTGTATACTTACAATTTACTCACTTGACTGTATATAAGTTAACCTTAATTTTTTAAAAAATATATTTTTAATATAAAAACACTAATTCAGCTCATTGGACACAAAGCCGTCATGACAGAATAATTCCTTGTCTCAGCACCCCCCCATTCCCATCCCCCAGAGGTAGCCAGGGTCAGAGAGAGTCAGGGAGGCAGGCCCAGAACCAGGGCAGACACCTGTCCCCGCTGGGGTGCTGGGGATGTGCCAGGGCTGCCCGGGCAGGAGGCTCGGGGCCTCCAGGAAGGAGGAAGGCCCAGCGACGCACGCGGGTGGGCAGGGCAGAGGGAGGCTGGCGGGGTTTGGGAGGGTGAGGCAGGCCGGCGGAGCCCACGCGGTGGCATCTCAGCCTCTTAGGCCAGAACGTGTCATTGCGCCTGCAGGTCCCGGGGCCCTCGGCCCCCCGATTCCAGGAAGCCCCCCAAAACCCCGCTGCTGAGAGCAGAGTGCATTCGCCGCGGGCCCTGGGCTCTCCACCTGGACCCTCACGAACCAACCGACCTTGGGCTGTAATGGGAAATGGGGCGGCAGAAGTCGCCAAGGCCCCCAGGAAAGGATAGCCGAGGGCTGGAACATTCCTGACCCCCGGCCCTTCTCTTCAGTCAGGAGCAGACCGGGACTTCGAGAAGGTGCAGGCCGGGGGAGATGGCGGGGGTGGGGGGCGGCGTGCTGGCCTCCACTGGCCTGCCTTCCCCAGGAGTTTCTGGGGTGATGCCACAGCCAAAAATGAGGGCAATTCTCCAAAGCATAGAAGAGGCACCAGCCTCCTTGACTTGATCCACACAGTCCAGCCCTTTGCTCCAAGTGACCCCCAACCCATCCTTCTGCTTCCTTAGCCCGCCTGGCCCAGGGCCCGGCAGCCGCGGGCACCCACCCACCTGGGCCTTCAGCCCCCCGCTCACAGCCAGCCGGCAGCCCCAGCCCCTCTGCCTCTCACCCGCAAGTTTCTGTGCCTGGTCTCCTCCCCCAGGTGACATCCATTCAACCTTCAGGAGCTCCCAGCTGAGGGTCCCGTCCGGGCATCCCAGAGCCCACGCTCACAAGCCCACAGGGCACGTTTGCCAGAATAACAGGCAGCCAGGTCCTAAGGGGACAGCAGACCACAGCCTTGTGAAGGAAGAAGGAGCAGCCTTGGCAGAGGTCCAGAGGTGAGGCGGAGCCGGGTGTCACCCCGCGGGGTCTGAGGGCACTGGGGAGCTACGGAGAGCTCGCAGCGGGGGGGGGGGGGGCCAGGTCAGGGACAATGGCCCAGGTACCTGCTGCTCCCGCAAAACCACCGTCCCATCCCCCCACCGCCACCCCCCAGGGCAGAGGGCAGGCCGGAACTGCAGGCTTTGCCTTGGGGTGGGGGTGGGGGGCTCTTGCTTTTTAGACAGTGTCCAGTTGGACTGACAGGCAGCTTCAGGGTCCCCACGCCCTCCCACTGCAAGGACGGGACAGAGCAGGCCACACTCACATCCCCCTGCTTTCCCAGGACCCGGCCACATACTCGGCAGCTCTGAGGCCAAAGGCCACCCGACGTGAGCCGGTGAAGGGGGTAAGGGTCCTGCCCCAGCTGAGCCACCACTGCTAGATGCCAACAGGGAAGGGGACCGCACCCTAATGACCACCGGCGGTAATCATAATCCCGGCAACTGGCCCCTGCCCCTGCTCCCAGCCCCTGAGCTGCCCCAGAGCCCCTGCAAGTGGGGAGTGCGGCGGAGGTGACGGAGCTGGGACTGTGGCCCTGAGCACATGGCTCTCTCTTCACACCAACCTCCTCCCTTCCCTCCGCAGCAGTGCCGGGGCCCCTCACCTGTCAGGGGAGGACCCCACTGGCTCCCTGACCGGGCTGTCGCCTGGACTAAACGGGGCACCCACACTCGGAAGGCCAAGGCCAATGCCAAGGCAGGTCCAGAGCCACCCATGCAGCACGGCCTCCTTGCCACGCTGGCCACGGAGCACGTGGCCCAAACGGAGACAGCACGTGTATGAAACACACTCCTGATTGCAAAGACCAGCCCGAAAACAAAAAACCACATGAATCCTTGTTTTTTCGAGGCACGTTGAGATGATCTTATACAGAGTACGTTTGGTTACCTAAAATATATTCTTGAAGCTAATTTCACCAGTTTTTCTTTCTTTAATGCGGCTACTAGAAAATGTTTAATTGTGTTTACGGCTCTCACACATAGGGTCGTGTGGCGCCCCAGCTGCAAGGGACCGAGGAGCAGAGACCCGCAGTCCCCTTGGGGGGCTGAGCGCGTTCATGCGGGACAGAGGGCCCGGGCTGGGAAGGGAGAGGACCGGCACACGGGGACATGCCTGGGAGGCCACCAAACGCAGGGCCGCAGGGTCGCAGGGTCATGGATCCAGCAAAGGGGTGTGACCGTGTGGAGCAGCTCCCCGGGCTCAGCTTCCCAGCTCCCTGCTCTGGGCTCTGGCCCTCCTGGCCTCCCTTTGCACCGGCTGGAAGGACGGAGGGGCCATCCCCCCTCCCCGACTGCCAGAGAGAAGAAGAACCAATTAGCACCTCCCTCCCCGAGCCCAGCGACCCCACCACCTCTCTCCATCCCTCTGGTTTTCTCCTCTCCCTGACCTCCTCTGCCTGCCTGCCCGCCCGCCTCTCCCGCCCCCCTGCCCACCCTCTCCCTCCAGCACCAGCCGAGTGGGGAACAACAGCTGCCATACACAGCAACAAATCTTCTGCGTTCCCCCCTCCTTTATTTACACCGGGCACACAGTAGCAATTCAATCTGAAAAAGGGCCGTGTTTTCGGAGGCGTGCAGCCCGAGAAATTGATGTTTGTGTTAATCAATCTTGTAGGAGCCTGCGGGGCTCAGAGAGGTACCACACGAGAGATTTCTTCTATTGATTAATTGGATTCCGAGAGGGGAGTGGTGGGGAGGAAATCAAATACTCCAAGCGCCTGGCAGCTTCGGAGACGGTCCTGTCCCCCACCCTGCACAGCCCCACATGTGTCTGGGGGCCCCTCACTCAGCGTCCGGCACCAGCTGGGGGTCAGGACTCCTACCTCCGGGGTCAGCTCTGCCTGACTCTCCCCTGTCTGGGAACACCCCTGCTCCCGCCGTCACCCTCCCACTGCCTGCCTAGGTGATCCCTCGCCTCCAGAAGCGCCAGGCCCCCCATCCTGACAGGAGCCCACGTGGCCCCATGGCTGCGTGCATGGGGCCCACAGCAGTAGCATGGGCCGAGGAGGAGGGCCGAGCCCCCCACGCCCCATCGGTGGCAAGTCTGGGCCCTGGCACCCACGTATTGGAGCCAGTCCATGCTAGCCGAGGCAGGCCGGCGGGCAATCCAGAGCGCGCGCCTCCTCGCTTCAGGAATCCGCGCCCAGGCTCGGGAGCTGCTTTCAGGAGCATGGGCTAACCCGTCCCCGGGTCTGGGAGGGCCAGGAAGTGGCAGGCAAGCAGTATGGGAAAAGAGTGCAATACTCTGCCTTCACATGAGGCTTGCAGGGCTAACCGAGACTGACCCTGCCTGGGGGTTCTCACCAACGGGGTGGGATGGACAGACCCACCTTACAGACATGGACACAGGGGCTCCAGCTGGAGAAAGACTGGGCCAGGGTTCTGCTCCGAGACACCTGGTCCCCAGGAGTCCAGCGACCCCGGGCCCGGACGCCAGCCTCATCCCCCAGGTCAGCGGTGGGGACGTGTGAGTAGGCCCCCCGCCGGGGCATCCCTGGGAGTCTGGCTGTCTGACGGCTCCCTGAACCCTTACACGTCTGGGGGGCAGGGGCACCAACCATCTCTAGAGAGCCGCTAGACTGTCCCTTCCTCTCTAGGCCAACAGCCTCATGGGCATCACCGACGCAAAACTGTCTCGAGATAGTACAAACCCAACCCTCTCTCGTCTGTCAGCATTACTGACTGAGCGCCTACTGCATGCCAGCGGCCACCATCTGATTCGATCCTTGCAATCACGACCCTTTGCTGGAAGCCTCTTCCCCGTCTTGTGCCCGCGAGCCTTGGAGCCCTGATACGGACGCGCCCGAGCGGCGCGCACAGTGTCTCTGCCTTCCCCGCAGTCAGGGGATGGCGGGGCAAGACCAGGCAGGAGCAGGAGAGGGGTCCCAGTCCCACAGAGGCCTCCCACGCACCGGGCCTCAGCTTTCCCATCTGCAAATGGGTCTGAAGAGAGACATCAGCCGTGACCCCACCAGGGCATCGTGCTGGGAAGCAAATGTGATCTCTAACCAACTGGATGGAATGCCCTGGAAACAGCCCAAGGACCCCATCCTCGCTGGCCTCGGGGGAGCCCCCGGGTGCAGGGTAGGGGAGCATTGGCCTGGACCCCCTGAGATCCCGTCCTCCTTGGACTGCCCAGTGCCGCCGTCCTCATGCTTGCCGTGTTCCATCCAGAGGCCTCTCCTGTGACACGGGGGGAGCCGAGAGCTCGGGGCGGGGCCCCCCACTGTTCTGGACCGGAAAGGAAATGGATTTGTAAGGATAGTCAAGGCTTTTTTTCTCTCTCTTTTTTTTTAACTAGTTAATTGAGTGAGTCTTACCCCATTTCCTACACAAGCTCGCACACACACACTCGCATACCTTTGATTTCCCAACAAACAAACAAAGCGTCATCTCTGTTACTGCACAGAATGTCCTGTTTAGGTTGACAAGAGCCAAAAGGGATGACCCCAAGCCGTCCCACCACAAAATGCATTTCCAGGAAGAGGTCGATGGCATGAACGCCTGACCCCCCCCCACCCCCACCCCCGCCAGAGAAAGGCCCCGGGAGGCCGAGTCGGCCCCGAGCCACCCTCCAGCCCACTGAGGGCTGCCCTCCCCACACCCCCAGGCTCGCCCTAAAACCACCCACCACACGCCGAGACCACCCTGATCAAGGAGAGCGACAGGACTGAATAGGGAAAAAAAGTAATGTCCCATGAGGAAAACAAACCACAGACAAAGCTGAAGGACAAAGGACAAATTTGGAAAAATATGTACAACATATATGGCTGGAAAAGGCTTTATGTTATTCATATAGACAGGGTTCTTTTCAAAATGTTTAACAAAATTCAAAAGTTAAAAGAACACAGACATCTCTTTGCCCATACCGAATTGGCTAGTGATATTTTTTGCTAACACCTAAATTAATAAGACGGCCCACCTACTGCCCCGGAAGGAAAAAGGGCAATTTCCACACACAGAGTGACACACGGCGTGCCCCCTGACCTGCCTTGCTTTCTCCATCAGAGACGTGGGCAAGGAGGTATGGATGCTGGTGTTGGCTACGGCAAAAGTAGTCAAAACGGTTCATGGCGGGGAGGGGTAAATAAATTGCTAAATCTTTACACAATGTGACACCTCCTGGGCATTTAAAGTCATGTGGTAGAAGGACCTCACGTTGGGACCTCACAGGAAAAGGTAAGAGAGAGGCAGCAGTAAGGCACAGTCCTGTGATGCTTACGTGCTCACGTGCACACGCACCAGCACACATGCCTGTGCACACACACATGCACATACACACACCTACACACACGCCCGTGCATATACACAGGCATGCACACACACCTGCACACACACCCGCACACACAAATACATGCACACGCACCTGCACACACGCCCGCACTTACACAAATGTGCACACGCACTGCAACACACCCACGAGCACACACATGCATGCACACGCACCCACACACATGCCTGTGCACACACACATGCACATACACACACCTGCACACACACCCACGAGCACACACATGCATGCACACGCACCTGCACACACGCCCGCGCACACACACGTGCATGTACACGCACCTGCACACATGCCCACACACATGCACATGTACACACGTGTGCACAAACACACCCACCCGCAGGCATGCACACACTCACACACATGCATGCTCGCATATGCACACACGGGTAAATAGTGCAAAGATGTGCACCCAAATGCCAACCCAGGTGGTCTCTGGGTGTGGAACTGATTTCTGCCTTGTCACTTCCCGATCCCTTCCGCTCTGTGTACGCGGAGTCCATCCGACTTTCTCATGACCACAAGATACTAGAACTTAGCGCTTTTCCTAAGCTCTGCGTGGAGCCCCGAACGGGCCCCGCAAAGGCGCGGGTGGATGTGTCTGTAAAGCAGCGGCGCCGCTCCATCCGGGGCCTCTCACCTGCGAGTACCTTACCTGCGGAGGGGCGGTGATGCCTGACCCACCCGCCCCGGGGTCTCTGAGGGTCACACCGGAGCATCGCTGGGACTGTGGTGGCCTCTGAAACCGCCTGCTGACCCCTCCCACCGGGGGAACTGAGACTCAACCTGCGGGACCCCGTGCCGTGGGAGCACCTGCCCGGGAGCACCCGCACAGAGAGAAGCCCACTCCCAGGGCCGCCCGGGCAGGCCATGTGACTCTCCAGGGACCCCAAAGTCGGAGAGGCCTCACCGGAGAGCTGCTTGCTGAGATGGAAGCCAAGCCTGCTCCCCTCACTTTCCTGGCCCACTCGACTCCCCCACCCCATTTCTCCCATCAGTCTGAGGTGGGACAGTGCGGGGGAGACTGGTGCTGCCTGGATAGCAATGTGGGGTCGTCGGCCCGTAGAAGGAACTAGAAGCCCGGCATGGAAGAAGCCTCTAAGGAGTGCAGACAGCTGGAGAAGAGCCCAGGGTCTGCCAGCACCCACCCCACACGGGCTGAGTAGGGGCGGGGGTCCTGGCGGGGTGGGGGTCCCCGAGGCCACGGGGAAGAAGGAAGGCTGAGGAGGAGCAGGGGTGAGGGTGTCCGATGTTGTGATGGTCCAGTCAGAGGCCTGGGACCTGCACCGCTGGCTGAGAATACGCGGAGGTCCCGAGCGACCTTAGGCGGGGGAGCCCAGCTCGGGTGGAGGGGTTCGTGGGCGAACGGGTGGGGGAGCGGGTGGGGCCCGGCCCCCTCGTAGCTCCAGCCTCACTGGACGCTCACCGGCAGCCGGATGCAGGCCGCGCAGGGCTGCGTGGACTGGCCCCTCGGGCCCACCCTGGACACAGGCCTGGAAGGAAGGGGAAGCTTGCAGACCAGAATCCCAAGGTCGCAGGGCCAAGTGTGGAGGATGCTGGCGCCCCACGGAGCAGAGGCGATGGTGGGGGTTACTCCAGGCTAAATAAATAAGCTAAGTGAGCAGGAAGACACCGCACACCCGTTGGTCCGTGAGCCAGCTCTGCAGGGAGCCTGGCGCGGCACCAGGGTGGGCTGCTGGAGGGGGCTCAGGAGGAGGGCCCCCTGCAACACGGCCGGGCCGAGGCGCCCTGGGGAGAGCTGCAGCCTGGCTGGCCCTCCTGTCCTGTCCTTAGACCCAAAGATTAGAGCCTGGCCAGCTCCCGTCCCCCCAGCAGGCGTGGTGCCGGTGGGCCTGCAGAGGACGCATGGACGCAGGGAGGAGAAGCCTGTCCTGCTCATGGGACATCGGAGCCGCCTCTGGGCTCTCGGCCCTGACACAGGTGGTCACAGAGCCCGCCCACCTGGGCAACTCTAGGACCCCCCCACGGCTGCCCAGTCAGGCTCCCTCTCTCAACTCTGCCCCTGCCACCTGGAGACCCTCTCCTCCCTGCCTGCTGCCCCCATCCCTTGCTCGTGAACTTGGCACAAGGCCCCCGGGTGTGCCCCCCCGGGGCCAGGAGTGCAGCAGAGGGGGAGACCAGGCAGACCCCCAGCAGCAGGCTGAGGCATGGGCCCCCTGCAAGGGAACGGTGCTGGGCTTGAGGGCGTCCTGGAAGGAGAGTGGGGGTGTGGTGCCGGCAGAGGGAGCAGCATGAGGGGGAAGGGACAGGGTGGGGGGCAGAGCCTTGCTGGCCTCCACATCTTGTCCTGGGCCTGATGGAAAGGTTGACTGTGTGTCTACGAGCCCCTGAAATTGGTGCACACACAGAGATGCACTTTTCAGGGGAGGGGAACAGGACCCCCCATGACCCCCTCCCCAGGAAAAAATCTTCCCATTTCCCAGATGCAGGAGCAACATCTCCAAGGTCGAGAAGGGGCTGGTGACAGAGCGAGGGCCAAAACCCAGTCCTGACGCCTGGGACAGGGCTGCTCCCCCTGGGAGGGGCAGACCCCTCTGCGGGTAGAGGAGGAGGAGAGCCGGTGAGCCAGGACAAACAGCGATGCTCATTCTGCCCAGCCCCATCCAGTCTTCATGATAACCCCATTTTACAGATGCAGAAACTGAGGCCCGGGCAGTGTGGTGGGGTGAATGTTGGCCCCACAAGCTGCATCTCCTGGAGCCTGTGAATGTGACCTTATCAGGAACAGGTCTTTGCAGATGTAATTATGCTGAGGTCTTGACATGAGGTCATCCTGGATTAGGGTGGGCCCTAAGCCCAATGACAAGTGTCCTCACAAGAGACAGAAAAGGAGAGGCCGTGTGAAGATGGAGCGGACTAGAGGGGTGGCCACAGCCCAAGAGCACTGGGGCCACCAGGCTGGGAGAGGCAGGAAGGACCCTCCCCCAGAGCCCCCAGGGGAAACGCGGCGCTGTGACACCTGGGTTTGGGACTTGCGGCCCCCAGAACGGGGAAGGAATACATTTCTATTGTTTTCAGCCTCCCAGCCTGTGGTCCTTTCCTACAGCAGCCACAGGAACCCCATGAGGAGACCACACAGGGGTTCAGCCATGCGGGAGTCCCAGCCCCACGCAGCCTCAGTCCACACCCGGCTAGCGGGAGGTCCCGGGACCCGCGTCGCCTGCAGCATGCCCGGGCGTTTGGCGTGTTTCTTGCCCCTGGTGGGCAGCAGGCCAGGCGTGGAGCCTGTAGGGAGCTGGGGATGTGATCAGGCCGAGGCTCAGCGGGATGGGAAATAGCAGAGGCTACTGGGGCCACGGGCAACATCGGGGGGCACAGGGGCAGGGGCAGGATGTTTGGGGAGCCAAGAATGGGCCGGGCCGGGCCCGCAGCATCCAGGCCTCCTCCCGGGCCCACCCTTCTGTCCAACCCCCCGTGGGACCTTCCCAGTCAGGCCTGCCTCTGGGGCCGTGTCCACAAAAAGTCTGGATTGGGGCCCAGGCACATAACTTGAAAGATGCCCCCCACCCCCTGCTCTGCTGTGATATCCCACCCTGCGCTTGCTTCCTCTCCCATGAATGGGAGCACACCCCCTACCCTCTGGCTCCAGGGAGGGGAGATGGCATAGAGCCAGCCCTGGGAGTGCACGCCAATGCCCCTTGACATAGTCTCGGTGGAAGGAGCAAATGAAGGTGGGGCAGAAGGGGGCAGAAGGCCCCCACCTCCCTCTGCAAGGGCACCTTGGCCAGGCGCCTCCTGCCTGGTCGTCCCCAGGGCTCCCCTGGAGCCTGGCACAGCGCTGGTCCATGCCTGGGCCAGAAGCAGCCAGAGTGCATATCCAGAACGGCCTCCCCAAACCCCTCCTCGGCTCCTCCAAAGCAGCATCGCCAGCATCCGGGGGCCAATACGGTCAGCGGGAGAGGGCTCCCTGAGAAGTGTGGGCAGAGCACACTCCAGCCCCCTCAGCGCAACACCCAGGGCCCCGACGAGATGGACGGGCAGGGCAGGGGCTGCTGGAGCCCTGGAGAGGCATCAGGGCGGCAAGCCAGCCAGCCCCACATCCCACCTAGGCAACCACAGTGACTCACTGGGCTGCCTCCTCCACGCTGCCCACCTTTGCCCTGTGGCATCTGATCCTCCCATCTGCCCCCTACCCCTGCTCACCTGCACAGCCTCCCAGAGCCCCACCAGCCTCCTGGCCTCTGGGCCTTCCTGAGCTTCTCCCCTTCTTCCAGTCTCGGGGCCACTCCTGCTTTTCTCCACCCCCAGGGGCCTTTGTACAGGCTGGGTCTTCTTCCCAGAGCCCTCCCCGCTTTCCCCGGACAAACTCAGCCTGTCCTTTCCCGGCCTCTCCTAGACAAATTCCCTCGGCCCCTGGAACTCAAAATCCAAGTCAGGAAACCTTTGTCTACTGCCGGCTTTCCTCCAAGAGGGTAGGCCATGCAGGGCAAGACACGCAGTAGGTCTTCAATACGCACAGGTTCCCCGGAGGGAGAGCATCAGAGACTAGTGCTCAGCAAGGTTTCCTCCATGCCCCCCAAGAGCTCCACGGAATGGGCCTCGTTTCTCCCCTCCTTTCACAGTTGAGAAGACGGTGCAGAGAGAAGGGGACTTGCCCTGGGGCCCTGCGGCTCATTCAAAGGGGGACATTTCGGACAGCCCGACCATAGCAGCTCACAGCAGCCTGTACCCCATCGGGCCTGCCCCCGCCCTGCCCCCGCCCCCGGGGATGGGCCATACCCCAGCTTGGAAAGCACTGGGTGAACAGAGGAGAGCAGACTTCTTCCATGCGGGACTTGTCAGAGCCTTCGCTGCTCGGCATGCTGGCCCTCCGGGAGAATCGCGAGCAGAATTTCCCAAACGTATTTGGCCATGGGTGGCACTGGGGGGTGGCGGTGGGGGGGGCAAGGGGTTGTGGCTTCTGATGGAAGTCTCAGTCCCTGAGAGGGGATGGGGCTAGCCTGGGCTTTGCAGTTACCCAGAGCTGCCTTCAAATCCCTCTGTTTCCTTCTAGCTGGCAGTCCTCTCTGAACCTCAGCTTTCTCCTCTGTCACATGCAGAAAGGAGAGCCCAGGTAGCAGGGGCAGAAGGACTCTTCTAAGCCCCTGGCTCCAGCAGGCACCCGGGGTGGGGGGGGGGTGGAGGCAGCTTTGATTGGCCAGACTGGGAGAGAGCTGGTAGCCCGGGCCTCCCCCTTCCTCCTGGGTCAGCCATGCTTTGGCAGCATTTTCTACAGTAAACCTTTTCCAGTGCGTGTTTAAGGAAGAGTTTTGCTGCCCCATGCAAAGGATTTGTCAATGCTTCATCGTGAGTCCCCCACCATCCCTGCCAAGCTGGGCCCAGGAGGACCAAGAACTAGGAGGGGCTGCGTCTGCCCCCCACTCAGGGCCTGGGCCCTGCAGTGCTGAGAACGCTCGGCCCCTCCTCCAGCACCAGTTTCTCCGGGTTCCAATTGGAGGGACCAGAACCCACAGCCTTTCAGAAGCATCCAGGGGACCGTGGTGGGATTTAACCCCCATGTGGCCTACACTGGTCACCTGAGCCTCCGTACCTCACCTGCGGGATGCAGGCCCCCTCTGTGTGAGGACAGGTGAGGGATCGGAGAACCCAGCACAGCACTGGCCACGCGGACCCTGTCGGGACTCGGTCATTTGTCTCCCCCTCCTGGAACCCGAGGCCCAGAGCCCCAGAGGGGCGCACACAGGTGTAGAGAAGACTAGACCGTTTTCCTGCCCTCCCCGTCTCTCCAGTCCCGGGCAGGGCCCCTCTTCTGCCCCAGCCGGCATCCACCAACGACCAAACCAGCAGGGGAGTAAAGCAGGGCCTCGCTGCCAGGCTGCCCCGGGGGCCCCCGCACACAGAGCCGCACAGCGGGGCGGCCCCAAGCCAGCTCCTGGAGGGCCAGGACCTGGGTCTCAGGCCCGCAGGGTCACAGGCCTGAGGCTCCTCCCTCCCTCGCCAGCCCTCTTGGAAGGCTGCAGGGGGCCGGTGCTGGGATATTTATATCCCAGAGGAAGGGCAGCCCCCGCACTTGGTCCACGCAGAACTTCCGGGCCAGGGGGCCATGGAGCCAGGGCAGAACCAGGGCGCTCTGGAGGCCTCCCAGTCACGCAAGGGAGGCCTCTGGCCAAACGCCAACCCTGGGAACACTCCGTCCCCTCCTCCCTCCCCACTTCCGGGGGTCAGTGGTCACTTTATTAATAGCAGCCCCTGAGGAGAGGCCTCACCCCTGGACGGTCATCGCTCTCCCTGCAGGCATGGCCGAGTGGCCTGGGGGCATCCCTGGGAGTGATGGCCAGGGGTGGGGGGGGGACACATCGTCACCCGGCCTGGAGCCTCCACGGATGTGCAGAGAAACAAAAGAAAAGCAGCTTTCAAAGGCCGCATGTTCTCTCTGCCACCAGCTGCAGGACGCAACATCAGCCCCATTAACAGCTCTCGGGGGCAGAGAGAAGCACGCTGTCTGTAGGGACACAGAGCAACACACCCACGCGCCTGTCCCCAGGGTGAGCGGGCACCGTGTCTGCACTGCAAGGAACGTCCTATTTTAAAACCATCAGGGCCCATTAATACCCAGAGAAAAATCTGGAAACTTATTTACCAAAAAGGCCTTATCTGGACCCCCCCCCTCCCCTGCACAAAAACCTCCTGACGGGCGGCCTGCCCGGGACGCCGCCCACCGACGGCAGCTCAAAGCCATCACAACTCTGCCATTTACAGGAAATAGGAAC
Source organism: Leptonychotes weddellii (assembly GCF_054177405.1). Classification (NCBI taxonomy): domain Eukaryota; kingdom Metazoa; phylum Chordata; class Mammalia; order Carnivora; family Phocidae; genus Leptonychotes; species Leptonychotes weddellii. Next base: position 78,177,459 of record NC_138382.1, on the reverse strand, counting down.
CTGATAATAATGCAAATCATTCTGGTCTGTAAAATGCAAAAAACTGTGCCCACCGACTGGGTTGTGTGGTCAGACCAGGGCTATTTTGCTTGGTGTGGCTTTAAATGCACACGCAATGAGCAGGTATTCTTGTGTAATAGTGGGAAAACGGGCTTCTGGAAGAACTAACGCCGTTAAGTGTCCAGGTTACACCCAACGGAGCATTTGCAGGTCGGGCACGTTCCAGGAACGCCACAAACCCACTAGCCTGCCTAGACTGCAGTCCCCACCGCCTGCCTCCCTGGGGTACCCCCTCCAGACATCCCGTAAATGCCCAGAGCCCCGGTTTCTCTATCTGGGAACTGGGATAGGAATAGCCAGCCCTCCTGAGCCTTCCCTGGAGCCAAGCCCCAAGCTCGGGTCCTGTCGGGGAAGGAAACCGAGGCACCGGGCGGGTTGGGCGACTTTCCCAGGGCCACAGCAAGCCAGACGGGGTGCTGAGGCAGCCGGCTGTGCTCCAGGGGCTGAGGCTTGGCGCAGGTTGGCCGCCGGCCTGCCCAGGACCTGGCGCCCGGTCCCGTTCGCCCACACCCGCAGCCTAGACGCTGAGAGGTGCAGGCCCGCCCTCTGGTGGACGCTCCTGGAACTGCCCAGCGAGGCGTCCCTCCCACAGACCGCAAAGTGCAGGCGGAGGGCAGGAAACCACCACCGTGGGGACAGCCCACCGGCCACTCCTAGGCCAGCAGGACAGGAGCCAGAGCACGGGGACACCCACAGGCCACGGCCTGCCCGATTGCAAAGGCCCCTGGTCTGTTTGGTGGCCGCAAGCAGTGGCCTTGAAGCTGACCCTCTGGGCCCCAGCAGTCACGCCAAAAAGGCTCATGATGGCCGGCCCCAGCCGGGTCCTGGGTCACCAAGGCCTTCCGTTCCAAAAGGCAATGAGTCCTCAGGGCCTGTCGCTCTTCCTGGGAACGTCACTGCTCTCCCCTCCCAGCTGAGAACCTCCCAGGAACCCGGAAAGGCCTTTGGGGCCGGCTGGACAGTCGGCAGAGGAGGGGAAGAGGCAGGGGGCCGTGCAGGTCACAGGCACCACCAGCAAAATGTGTCTCCAAGAGGAAGTCTCTGAATCGAGCTGTAGCTCTAATCTCCCCGCCAAACCCCGAATCCTGCAGGAGCTCTAACCCCACCGCCAAACCCCGAATCCTGCAGGATTGTGCTGGATGGCAGGTGTTTCCACTCTGCTCCCATCTCTGACCCTGCCCGTCCTCAGGGGGCCAGGAACTCCGAGCTATGAGAGCCGGGAGGCCTGGGTCACATGGCTGGGTTTCTGGGGGGGAGCCCATGTGGGGAGACCCCAGTGGCCGCAGACTTGCCACCCGAGTCCAGGCTTCTCCAGAACCGACGCAGAGATTTGGTCGAGGTCAGGAAAAGTCAAGCTCTCCAAAGCCACTGGGGCCTGGACAGGAGTATTGTAGGCAGGGCCGAACAGCGTTTCTGCTCTGAATAACGGGGAGCACGGCCTGAAGCTTGCTGAGCGCTCCTGGGGCCCCCTGAGAGACCAGACTCCAGCTGGGTCTGCAGAGCCCAGGTCTCAAAGCGCCCGGCCCGCAAGCCTGGACTTTGCCGCCAGGAGACGCTCTCGGGGTGAGCCCTAGGGTCAGGATTATTCCTCCTTCCTCCCCTCTGTCCATGCACGTGGCTTTGCTCCTCCTCTTGCTGCTTCCCCCTTCCCTGCGCTCTCTTCTCTCCCTCCTGCACAGACCCTCATCCCACAGCCCATCAGCCAAGACGCTGCGCCCCAGGTCTCTCTCTCCCATTCTCATGAGCTCCACGGCCCACCAGCGGGCTCTTCCTGTGGCGGCGGGGGGGGGGGGTCATGCAATTTTGTTTCACACAGAAGTTCCCAAACAAGCTTCTTCTCCACAGGGACAGCTAGTGGTCTCGTGGAGCACAGTGGGAAATGCCTCGTGGGCAAATGACTAAAGTCCCCTCTCCTGTTACCAGGGTTGCAGGACTGCGCAAATAAAGCTTCAGGACCCTCAGCTAAGTTTGAATTTCAGAAAAACAACAGGTAACTTTTAGCATAAGTATATCCCATAAAATATTTAGGACATACACAAAAACATTGCTATTTGATAAAATCCTGTATTTTATCTAGCAATTCCAGAGGACACTCGGAGAAGGGTCTACACAGGCTTGGGGCTTCACCAGGGCTAGAAGGAAACCCACATTCCCACTCACTTCCGCCATCTGGGGGTCGGGGGCTGGGTCCTCACCCCAAACACTAGCAACAACCCGCTGGGTGCCCTCGGGCAAGTGCCTCCCCTCCCTCCGTTCGGCATGTGCAAAATGGACAGGTCAGCAAGGTGAGCTCACCTTCTCTTACTTCTGAACCTTTCTCTGGGTGTTGTCTGATTTCATGTGGGGGCCTTTGGGGATGGTCCCTGGGGAGGGTCCAGTGGGTTCTGTCCCTGGTGAACTCGGGGGGAGTGAACAGCGAACTGCCCCCCTGTAGGTGAGGACTCCACTGGTCCATCCGGCCTCCCGCCCAGGACACGAGGCAGGTGGCCAACCTTTCCTCTGGCCCAGAGTGACCTGCTGGCCCAGGAGGGCTCTCCCAACCAGGGTCTCGCTATGTGGGGCAGAGCTGAGAACATGCCAGGACCAGGGCGGGAGGCAGGGGTCTCGCAGCAGTAGCCCATGGATTTATTCCACGTACACTATGGGATGCCCTTCGGTTCAAAAGCAAAGGGGACGGGAGGTGCCGTCTGGCCTCGAGTCCTGGACGCCCCCGCAGCAGACACCCAGAAAAGCAGCCTCAGTAAATGCAGCCTGGGAGGGAGCTGCCACCTCCTGGGTCCTTCCCGCCTGGTCCTCCCAACCCCACGAAGACCTGATTCTACAAACCCTTCCCACACTTGTCACTCTCGCTGGGTCCCCTGGAAGACGTGGCATCTCCCACCCTCCACCCAGAGCAGACAGGCTGCTCAGATGGGGAAGCTGATATGCTTTGTGAAATGCAGATTCTTGGGCCTACCCAGGCTTTTGATTCAGACTCTGGGAGGTGGTCCCAGGAACCTGCATTTTGATCCCAGATGGTTCGGATTCACTCTAAAGCTTGCGAGGCCTGGCCTGGGGTTCCCGAGGAGCCAGCTGCCCCTTGGTTCCAAGCCCACATGGACCAGGAGCTTGCAAACCCAGCGGAAGGAAGCCCCACGTGGCCGGCAGATGGGCAGGAGACGTCAGTGAGACCCAGCTGGCTCGTGTGGAGCCTGAGGTGTGCCCAGACCTGAGGGGCCCCGTAGGGCCAAGGCAGAGAGCCGGGGTACAGAAGCCAGCTGTGAGCGCGAGAGTCAGGCACAGGCAGACAAGATGAAACACGGGACTCCCTCCCGGTGACACCCAGTGTGACCAGGCCCAAACTACCCAACCGCTTCGGCCTCTACATCTTCAGCTATAAAATGGGGGCGCCGGATGGCCTCTTGCTCGTGGGAGCTGGGGAGTTGGAGGGCACTTGTGCCCAGGTCACACAGCTCAACCCGGGGCCCTGACTGCGGTCCCTCTCCACTGAGTGCCCTGATCACTCCCGGCTCTTCTCCCCTCAGGTGCTCGGCTAAAGTGGGCGGAGCCCCTCGTCCCACCCTAGGCGGGCTCTGCATCTGTAACTAAGGGGGCTCACCCCAACTTCTCATGGGTGGGCAGGTGCGGGGAAGCTGGCCTCCCACAGGCAGGGTCCACCCCGCAGCCCCCGCCTCACCAGGGGGGACCCACCACCACCCCTTCTCGGCGCCGCCCAGGGACCCTGGGCTCCAGACCGAGGGCGTAGGAGAAACTTAAGAACTGCCTCGACCAACAAACTAAGTATTGTCTTTTCTAATTAACAATGAGACCTCTTAGTTTTCTAATGCAGTTTGGGAAGCAGGCAACGGGACAAGCACAGAGAAATGCCCCCCGGGCTCAGAGCCCACAGCCACCCAGCGTCTGCCCCTGCAGGTCGGCGTTCCCCCTGGCAGTGACCCATCCACGCGCATGGACACACGCGTGCGACCGCACAGGAGCACACGCATGCTCGCCGCACACGCGTGTTCGGCCCCCGGACGTACCCGTGCTCACCGCACGCACGCACACACGCGTGCACTCATCGTACACGCACGCACACGCGTTCGCTCACCGCACACACGTGCACACGCACCCGGCACCCGTACGCACACACGCTCTCCCGCGGCACGCGCGCCGGAGCCGCGGAAGGCGCCGCGTCACGGCCGCGGGCTACGGTCCTGGGGGCCAGCGAGGCAGGAAGCATCGGGCTGAAACCTTCAAGCCCCGAGGAAAGGGCAGACAGGAGGCATGGAGGCCCGCTGTGCGCACACCGGCCCGCTCCGGAGCTCGAACCCGCGGCCCGCGGAGTGTGCGCAGCGGTCATGGAGCAGGCGCTGAGCCGTGCAAAAAAGGGCTCGGAGCATGCGCAGGCCGCGCCCCTGCACGCCCTCGCCTCCAGCACCCACAGTTCCAAGCGCAGGGCCGCGTCCGGAAGTCCGTGGAGCGGATCTCCATTCCTCGTCCTCTGATTCGCTCCAAACCACCTCCATTTCCGTAGGAAGTTCCGAGTCTCTGCCCGACCGTCCGCGAGGCGTGTCGGTGTAGGAAGTGCGTGCGGGCCCTGTTTTGTTTCCGGGGGAATCTCGTTTTCTGAGGGACGCTCAGGACTTCCGCATGTCCCCCCCAGCTTCTGATTGGCTGGTTTTATGAATACATTAGGGCAGGGAAGGGCTAGTTTTTCCACATGCGGCAGCGACTGTGGGGATTTGGGCGATAGTATACGAACAGTGGCGGCTCCGCGCTGTGGGAAGGCGCCCCACCGGCGTACCATTTCGGTACGAGCCCCTCCTTCGCCGCCCCCCCTCCCCCCCGCCTCAATCACCGTAAGCGAAAAGTGGCGCGCTTTCGGAGCCATAAATAGCGGGCGGCCGGCAATGAGGGTGTGTTGTATGAAAGGAGAGAAGGTTAGCACTCCCCTTGACAAGGATGGAAGAGGCCCTCGGGCCTGACAACACGCATACGGTTAAGGCATTGCCACCTACTTCGTGGCATCTAACCAACGTTTTTTTTTTTCGGTTCCCGTGTGCTGGGGGGCGGGTCGGCGGGGCAGGAGCCGGGGTCAGGGCGGGAGGGCCGCCCCAGGACTGGGAGACGCCGGGGACGGGAATCGGCGGGGTTGTCCCGCGGGCATGGCCACAGCACCCGGGACTTGTTACCCGGCCGCGGTGCGCTGAGAACCCTCCGTGGCTCCCCGCGTCCCCCGCGCCCCTGCCGCCGTCCGCTGGCCGGTGCTTCCCCCACAAAGGCCCTATGAGAGCCGGCCCGCCTCTCGGCTGGCAGAGCCATCAGCTGTGAGGATGAGGGCACGACGACCCTGAGCTAGGCGCCTCGCAGGCCCAGCGCAGGGAGCGGACCGCACAGAGGTGCGCACCTGCCCAGCGGCCCGGGTGACTGTCCCCGGGCTTGCCGGCCGTTTCCTGGGCAAGTGTGGTCAGCTCTCCTGTGGACTGCTTGTACCGTCTTACAGGTTTCCTCGCCGAGCGAAGTAAAACCTTTGGCAAGCATGCATTTGGGAGAGTCATGCTGTTTCTGCCCCCACCCAAGTCTCCTCCGGGGCCCAGGCAGCCCCTGGCTGCACCCTCTCCCCAGCCTGGGCCGAGGTGCAGGAGTGGACAGCAGGCGCTCTGTCGGGCCTCCGGCACCAGCGGCCCTTGCTGAAGGAACACAGCCTGCCTTCCTTCAGCAGAGTCCCGGAGTCCTTGGCGGCTCAGCGCCGGGCCCTCCCTGAGCCCCTGATGGGCCATCATGCAGGTGCCAGGCGACGGCATCACGGCCACGTGGCCGACGCCGCGTGCTCAGAGCAGGACCTGCTGGGTCGCAGTGCACACGCTCACTGTGCAAGTGACATCCTGACGTTCCCAGGGACCGAGCCCCGCACAGGGCCACTGCAAGCTCCACGTGTAGGGTTCACGTAAGGACCCAGGAAGCTGTTTGTCAAGTTAAATAAAAACCTGATCCACAGTCCCACTGTTAAAAGTGCACGCAGCACGGTCCACCTCACGTTCACTATGAAAAGCAAGTTCCCCAGCTTACCGGGAACCGGGGTCGGAGGCTGGTCCACAGCCCCTCAGACAACCTGCAAACCCACACCTGGGAGCCAACGGGACACATGGGTGTTCCGAGTCGTGGTGAGGGACAAATGAGGACACCTGGAGATTCTAGAGCTCAACCAACCAATGTGGGTGGGGGCCTTGCTGGGGCCCTGGTTCACCCCGACCCGCTGTGGAGCATGTGTGAACACGCACACGTGTGCGTGTGATGGCAGATGCCGTGTAGGGGTGTGCACGTAGGAACATGTACGTACACACAGGTACACATACACGAAGATATTAAGACAATTGGGGAAAGCTGGGCATCAGGTATTTGACTGAAGAACTTGAGGTGTGAAAATGGTTCAGTGCCGAAGCTTTTGGAAAATTCTCTTGTAGGGCCCATGTGTATTCACTGCTTCGATCATGAAGCGTCTGGGATTTCTACTAAACAAACCGGGATGGATGCAGGAAACAAGATGTGTTAACAGGTGAAGCTGAGGGGCACCTGGCGGGCTCAGTCTGCAAGAGCGTGTGACTCTTGATCTCAGGGTTGGGAGTCTGAGCCCCAGGTTGGATGTAGAGTTTACTTAAAAGTCTTTAAGGGGTGCCTCAGTGGCTCCGTTGGTTGAGCGACCAGCTCTTAGTTTCGGCTCAGGTCATGATCTCGGGGTCGTGGGATTGAGCCCCGCGTCGGGCTCTGAGCTCAGTGGGGCATCTGCTTGCGATTCTCTCTCTCCCCCTGAACGCGTGCTCGCTCTTTCTCTAAATAAATCTTTAAAAAAAAATTATTTGGGGAGGCACAGGGGTGGCTCAGTTGTTAGGCGTCTGCCTTCAGCTCAGGTCATGATCCCAGGGTCCTGGGATCGAGCCCCGCGTCGGGCTCCCTGCTCCGCGGGAAGCCTGCTTCTCCCTCTCCCACTCCCCCTGCTTGTGTTCCCTCTCTCTCTCTCTCTCTCTCTGTCAAATAAATAAAATCTTTAAAAACAATTTTAAAAAATTATTTTTTTAAAGTTGACTGATAAAGCCAGCAAGATTCTATGTTCATATATGCTTGAAGTGGTCCAAAATGGAGTTTATTTTTAATGAATATACTAGAAGATAATCCCCAAAATGTCAGTGGTAGCACGAACCCAGGTGGTTTATGATCCTTGCCTATTTGCTTTACGTTGTCAATAATTAACACAAATAGTAACTTTCATAGTAAGAAAAAGTAGTTTTTAGTAACTATGAGCTTTCTGCCAGAGTGGGCCACCCAAGCAGCAGAAGGGCCGGTGAGCTTCCAGCCCCCACCCCGAAAAGAGCTGCACATTAAGAAAAGTGAAAAAGTCTTATGGGACAAAATTACAAGACATGAAAATTTTTATTTTTAAAAGAGAGAATGTATTTTTACACAAATCTACAACAGAGAATTCAAACGTAGAAAAAATAAACTATATCCAAGGGCACAGAGCTCCGTGTCCACACCCCCCTGCTCCCAGGGGCGGGCAGCAATACCTTCGCGCTTCCTACCAAAATATGTGGCAAACCAGGCCCCCCCCACAGCCCCTCGAGCGCTGACCACATGTCACTCCAGCGGGACAGCCCACCTGCTGTCCACCTCCCGGGGAGAGGCCGGGGAAACAGAAGGAAGCCGGTTTCCACATGCCTTCTACCAGAATGGTCAGCGCTGTCCAAGTGACAGTGGCCACTGGAGGGGGCCCCGGAAGCCCGTCGAGGGCAGCCCCCTATTCCCCCTCCCAGGACTCAGGGCCTTAGGAAAGGCAGGGTGGGCGCGGCTCCATCCACAGACCCAGCACAGGCAGGGCCCACGCTTCAGCCACCTGCTGCTGGCGGAGGACGGGGGTGTGGACAGGGGTCCCGCGCCTGGGATCAGCACAGCACCACCCCCGCTCCCCCCCACCGTTGGCAACCGCGCTGCTGGAGGTTCCAACCACCACCGAGAGGCCCGCTGGAGCGGGCGGCTCCCAGTGCCGGCCCCAAGGCCCCCAGCAAGCCTGCGGGTTCCGAAGCCCAGCCTGAGCCCAGGCCTCGGAACCGGGGCCTCCCGCAGCCCAGGCCGGCTCCTCTCCAGCCACACTGCCCCGGGTTGTCCCCGGCCCCCGTGACGCACTCCCGACCTACAGGAGAGCCGAGTCCTTCCCGCGGCCATCCTCAACCTCCTGCCACCAAGGACTTCTCAGGAAGGGGCCGAGCACACGCGGGCCTGGCGGGAGAAGCCCAGCGCGGCGGCGAGACTCCCACCTCGTACCACAGCTGGTGGCCGTGCGCGTCGCGGACGCGGGGGGGACGCGGGGAGCTACGGCACGACACCACACTGTCGGCACAGGGACCACGAACTCCCACACAAAGGGTTTTTACACGGGATTAACCTTACAGTGTTCTGCGTTTTCCAGAAAGACTTTGAAACAACACTCGGCGCTCCAGCAGGAACCGGTGACCGCGGGCCGGGTCGCTAGAGCATCTACTGAACAGACGGGAGGCTGGCCGCGGGGGCTCACAGCGCTTGCATTGGGTGCTTACATACCGAAGAAGGGACAGAACATTTACTGGAAAAAAACACAACTCATGATAAATTGAACTTCACCCTTCTGTAATAAAAAATTAAAAATTTTTGTTGACTCTGAACACAATACAGACTACAAACTTCCCCAGACAGTGTGAGAGGGATCAGCAAGAAATGTCACCAGCAACTTCTAGAACTTTCCGGTGGTAGACACCCCCTCCACCACATCGTCCTCAGAGGCGGCTTAATCCAGGCCCGTCCCGACCCCCAGGCCCAGACCGAGGGGCGCCCTTCCAGACACCGCGCTCCTGCCGCCGGGGCACCTTCCTGACCGTTCCCCCCGCGGCGCCCACAGCGCCTAACAGTCACTCTTCCAGAGCTTGATGGTCTTGTCGTTCTCCAGCGCGGCCGAGGCGATGATGTTCTCTGTCGGGTGGCAGGCTGTTGAGATCACAACGTCTGAAACAGAGACCGGAGCCGACGTCTGCCCCCTGGTGCAGAGACCTGCTCTGCCGCCCCAGGGTCGCGCCCCCAACGCCCCCCGCCACTGGCCCCCAGCGCTCACAGCCCTGAGCTGTGCCACCCACCCCGGTGGGAAGGTGGCAGGCGGCATGACGCAGCGGCCTCCGAGAACACCAGTGTCGGCCCGCGGCAGCAGCGCGGGCTCGTGGAGCCTGGCCCAGCACCCAGCGCACTGGGTCCCGGCAGGTACAGACAAGCCTGGTCTCGCCGCGTGGACAACGTGCCCGCGCTCACCAGGACCAGAGCCCACGCTCCGGCCGCCCCCCACTGCTGCTGGGCCCAGGCACACTCCACAGGGCATGCTTCGCCTCCGCCAGGAAGCTCCCCACCTCCGCCAGGGATGTGAGAGTCCATGAGCTGACACCTGGGGCTACACCCCAGAACTTTCCCGCTTCCCGAACGGCTGCATCCCGAGCGGCTGCAAAGGGGCTGAGTGTCCTGCCCACGCAGCAGTGGGTGGGCCAGAAGCAACCGAGGCACGGGGCTGCTCCCGAGGAGCTAAGCCACGTGGGGAGACCACACAAAGTGGCAGCTGACCTGCAGGTCTAGGCCGTGTCCCCAGCGGGTAGAGGTGGCTTTAAGGGATGACAGTAGAGCACTCAAAGGATCGGACACTCTCCCCCAAGTGCAGGCGGGGAGAGGGGCGGCCTCTGGGGGCAGAGGGCCCAGCATGGGCGGCCGCTCAGAGTGCAGAGCGCAAGGCCCCCAGGGAGAAGGTGGGTCAGAGAGCAACCAGAGCCTCTAGCCCAGAGTGGATGTCCCCTGCCCCACGCTTGTCTCGACGCAGGACACACACACACGAGCAATGTCCGCACACGGAGCCTACATGGACTGTGAGGCCAGGCAGCCAGAAAGATGGCCATGGAGAGAAGTTAAAGCCGGACCCGGCCTTGGCCAGACGGGAGCTCGGGCAAAGCCACCTGCCAACCGCTCCAAAACGGGGCATCCCCAGGCCACCAGAAGGCCGAGGAAGAACACAAGAAGCAGGCGGCAGGACAATGCACACGCGCACACCGTCACTGTGTAACGTGGGTGTGCAGCCGGCACAGATCCCCGCGCTCACCTGTGTGGCCCTGTAATTTCTGTACGATCTCCTTGGTCTGCAGGTTCCAGATGTACACCAGGTTGTCCTCGGAACCAGACACGATCCACTAGGAACGGGAAGACGGGCAAGAAACACCCAGGTCGGAGCTGGCTCCTGGGCGAGAGTCCCTGTCCCCACATGTCCATGCCCGCCCCAGGGCGGCTCTCTCCCTCCCAGCACCGCCCAGAGAGAAACGCGAGGCCGCGCTCGGCCGTCGGGAGCCCTCTGGGACCTGCATCATTTCCTCGAATCACCACTCTCTCAGGGTCACGTCCGGGTCTGCCGAACGCCACCACCCACTCGAGTCACGTCCCGCCTGGGCGAGCACAGGAGTGGGGCCCCGCCTGGGCAGCAGAACCCTCACAGAGACGACACTGCGCCCCACACCCCGAACCCTCCGCCTCCATGAGGGAGAAGCTGACCGTCCCAGGCACCAGTACTTCGTTCTGCGGGCACAGAGGAACGCCCAAAGGCAGACAAGCCAACCTATGAGAGGGTCACCTCTCGGGAGGGACAGCTAGGAGGCCGAGAAGCTCCTGAGCTGGGAGAAAACTTACCTTCCCGCCAGTGACTGAGAAATTGGCAAAAATGCAGTATTTCTCATTCTTGTGGCCGGTGTATGTCTTCAGGCACTGCAAAGACAGGAATGTCAGTACGTCTACTGAGTCACGATCTCCCTGCACTGTGGACAATTCCCGGCGTCTGGAATGCGGGCACTTCACAGACAACTATCCTTAGCTCTGAGAGCAATCTAAACACCTAGGGCGCAAAGCCACGCGGTTGAAGCCTTCACCTGCCGCCTAGCGAGCTGCAAAATCCTGAGTCTGACAAACACACACCACGCCAACCCAATGAAGGTGGCTTCCGTTAGCCCCTCTTGCTTCAGACCCTGGCTCAGCTCCGCCACCAGCGAAAGCCACAGCCCAGGCCCTCGGCACAACCAGTCCCAGCAAGCCTGCCCCCAGCACTCACCTTCCCTTTGCTGTAGTCCCAGAGTTTCAGCGTGCTGGAAGGCAGAGGGGGGCAGTGAGTCACCTGCATTCCCGGGAGTCCCTGCAGTCACTGTGTGCCCCACCCCCACCATGTGCTCACATGCGGAGCAAAGCCAGGGGCCGGGCCCCTCACCCTCTGCAAGTGCGGGCGCAGGGCCCGCTGTTTGTCGGCATCCGAGAGCAGTGTGAGAACCCTGCACGTTTCTGCCACTAACCAGAGCCTACCGGGTGCCCCCGGAATCAGTCAGCGGCTCGTTCCCGCTACAGGAGGGAGGTGGGGAGGTTCCAGAAATGTCCAGAACAGAGTTCAGTGCAACAAACAATCCCCCCTCTTCCCTGGGCAGGAATTCGCTCTTCCCAAGGGTGTTGAGGAGAAGCGCCAACCACATGGCCCTCTGGCAAGCTTGGGGGCCGGGCTCGGGGCCCCAGAGAGCTGCCCGAAGTGCACACACGGCAGCCAGGGGTTGAAGGCCCGCCGAGAGGGGGCAAAACCAGCCCCGAGTCTGCTGGGGTGAAACACAGGCGCTCAGAGGCTGCCCGTGCCCCGACAGAAGCCGCAAAGAAACCTGGACCCCCAATCCTTCTTCAGCCCGGAGACCCGGCCCCCAGCACAGCATATGCATTCCGGAAGCCTACACCTTCCAGAAGCATGGACCACGTACCGGGCTTAGACATCTCATCTCTATGAGTGCAACACTGCTAGGAGACAGGTATCCCTGGCCCGCCCCGCGGGAAGCGGTGGCACTTACTTGTCCAAGGTCGCGGCCAGGATGTACTTGCCATTTGGAGAGAACTTCACAAACGACACAGGAGGATTGTCGTCATCTGCATGGGAAACGCAGAGACAGGCTGATGGGAGGAGCGCCGGGCCTAGGCCCGGGGAGGAAAGGAGGACAGCCCCCCATCACCACACGGGGCCATCCGAGCGGGGACGCTGCCACAGGTGCCCACACCACCACCTAGGATGGGTCCCCGAGGAGCCCAGCACACCCCCCTTCGCCCGTGCCTGGCACCGGTCACAACGGCCGGTTCTCCTCGATGTTTCTCGGGTCCCTGGTGGGGGCCTGACCACCCCCTCTGCCACGACGGCTTTAGAACAAGGGGCCTATGGCCAATCAAACTCAGGGTGCCTGGCCTTCTGCCAACATGGGGTTTGTAGGAGGACCCAGGGTCAACTTCTTCACGTGCAACAGTTTGCCAACGCCCCGCTGGACTGAAGAAGTATTGCCATTGAGGGAAAAACGACCCGGGTGAATCATCTCAGATGTTTTCTGCCGCCTAATTAGAGCAAAAGGTCTGTAAACCCCCTCTAAAAACAACGCTGCTGGCATAATACCTGCATCCTTGCTTCTATACTCGGGTGTGAAAGCTCACCCCGGGCGGCCCGGGAATGCTGGTAAGAGCCACCGTCCGGGCCGCCCAGGCCAAGGCCGGCATTTGCTGCTGCATGACAGCCTGTGACCCTCACATCGGGAGGAGCGCGCTTCCCCCCAGGTGAGAAGGACAGAACCGGGGCCGTGCACCCTGGTGCCGAGCAGGGGAGAGCGGCGGGCCGCATTACCACCTCGAGGGCCCTGGCCACCGCACGCCGGGGGCCGCTGCTCCCTCCGACACGTCCCAGACGCTGCAAAGGCACATGAAAAGGCGTGAGGCCAGACGGCCCTCCTCAGGGCACAGGGGCCACACCAGGAAGGCAGGCCCCCAACTCAGACAAGGCGAAGTAGTGCCGGTGTTTCTGACCCAAGCTCCAGGACCAAAGCGTCGCTGGGTCTGAAAAGTTCTAATCCTGTGGACCTGCCTTTAGAAACAGGCTGGGGACAGGGTTACGCACCGCCCCTTCCTCCCGCAGACGCCGTGGGGCTCAAGGCCTGGCGCTGGTACCTGCCTGCTCCCAGCCTTGGGTTAGTCAACGAGCCTCTCCGAGCCTCCGCTTCCCGCCCGGCTGTGGGGCGGGCTGGCCGTGAGGATTACGTGGGTTAACGTCGACGCTTAACACACAGCAAGCGCCAGACAGCTCCCGCGCGCGAACGATGGCACTTTCCACCCGGTGGAGGGGGCTGTGCCAGGCCTCTGGGGACACGGCGTGAGGTCACGTCATCAGAAGGGTAAACTCAAAAAGCAAAAACCGTACAAAGGCCACCGTCATACGCTGAACCGCATCCCTCTCAAACCTCCACATCGAAACCCTAACCCCGGTATCTCAGCTCTGTGTGGGGACGCAGCCTTGCAAGGGGTGCCTCGGTTAAAATGCGGCTAGTACAGAGGACCTTACTCCAATCTGACCAGCGTCTGTACAAGAGAAGAACTGGACGCCAGAGGTGCACACACATGGGACAACCATGGGAAGACACAGCAGGAAGGCCGACGAGAGACTGCAGGAGAAACCAGGCCCGCCCACGCCTGCATCTCAGATCGCAGTGCCGAGGATGCAGGGATAAATCTCTGGTAAGTCGCCTGAGCTGGGGTGCTTTGCTATGGCGGCCCCCGGTGACCCCAGCTGACGCATAAAGCCACATGCGTTCCCGATTGCCCGGGGAAGGGTGCAGAGCTTCGGAGGCGGCACCTCCCGGCAGGTCGTAGGCCTCTCCCCCAGCCCACAACCCAGTTCTCGCCGGCCCGCAGCGTAGAACTCCACCACTGCCCTATTTCACACGTAAACCTGAAACTGCAGGGACCTTCCAGGCTGACCCAAGGTGATCCACCTTCTCAAAATCCTCCCAGGGCTGCCTCCCCAACGCCTTCAGGGGCTCAGGCCCTACAGGGGCCCAGCACCCACCCTCTGGCCACATACACACCTGCCTCTCTTTGCACAACTGACCCCTACCCGTCTGCAGAGACCCCAGTGCCTGTCCCCCGGGCTCGCCCGTGACACCCCCGGCAGATGGGGTGCATTTCAGGGCTGGGGCTCAATCACGTCTGCTCAAGGAATGATCCAAGGAGAGTCCCCACCAAGGGTCTCAGGGGCTCACGGGGCTTTCGGAGGACACGGCCAGGCAGTCCCAAGCAAGGGCTGATGGAAGACAGCACGGGGCCCCGCCTGGAGAGGGGACGTCACGGTGCCGGAGGTCAGCAGGAAGGAGCTGCCAGGAGCTGGACCTGGTCCGTGAGGGAGGAGCCCTCCCCCAGGAAGCAGATCCAGGATGGAGGACAGGGGGCCTTCCCAGAAAGCACACATAACGGAGGGCAGGGAACAGCGACCGCCGCTGGGAGGGACAGCCTGCCGGAAAGCCCGCGCCGGCGGCACTCACCGATCAGTGTCTTCAAGCACTGGCCAGAGGCGGTGTCCCAGATCCGACTGCAACGCAAAAATAGCAAATTTTTACAAAGCAAGTCAGGACGAACAGCTCGAGGCGTTCCGGTTCCTAAGCAAATCCTGATTTTGAGACTAACACACAGTGAGCCATATTTCAGTTTTCTTTACTGTTCCGCTCCATCATTCCTGCGGCAACGAGGTCCCCCCGCCCTCCGGGGCCAGAACGGGTGCCGCGCACACCGCGCTCCCGCCGCACTCACAGGGCCCCGCGCACACCACGCTCACAGAGCCCCGCGTGTTCTCATGTGCTCAGCCACAGGAGGCGTGGTCACCACGATGGGGACAACAGAGACCACGGCGGAGGGCGCCAGGAGCCCAGCCTGCTCTCCGGCACGAGCAATCCAAGCATGCGGTTGGTTGCTCGGGAGTTTCCGCAGAACTAGAGCATCGTATGGCATCTTCTGGATGTTCCTCTAGTTCAGGAGCAAGAGAACGTACTCGAGGAGCTGCTGCCCCAGAACGGACGTGCCAGTTCGAGCGTGTCTGTGACTTTCGTCCACGCAAACGTCTTCAGCAGCAAACGCGCGTCGCCTGCCCCTCCACGGCACAGACACCCAGCAGCGAGGACACTGGTTCACAGGGTGCCACTTGACCTTCCTAACGTCCTCTCCCAGCTTCCCACCCCCACCGGGGGACGCCCTGGCCCGGGATGATATCCCGCATCACTGGCCGTGGGGCACACTTTCGAGCTGCTCTCTAACTCCCTGACCGCTGGGAGTGGGCGCGGGGCGGCGACCTGCTCCTAGGACCGGCTCCGCTCTGCCTGCCCCACCAGGCCCTTCTTCTGGGAGGGGACCCCCCCCCCCACCCCGGCACCAGGCGCTGTGTCGCATCCCGCAGCAGGCACCCGTTGGGGCTGGGTGCTACAGTGACCGGGCCTCAGGTTTGCTGTCCAGGCAACAGCAGGCCCCCGGCCGCCGGTTCTCCTCGCCCTCCCAGCAGCAGCTCGACTACATTCCCTCCAGGTCCTAAGTCCGCTTCCTCTCGCTGCAGAAAGGCCGAGGGGGGGCCCTCCGTGGAACTGCCCAGTCTCCCAGGCCAGGGTCCCCACTAGGGGACGTGCACACACCCCGTCCTCACCCCCCAGCTCGCTGCTTCCTGACCCTTTAGTTGCACCTTGTCATTTTCCCCACGTGGTCCTCCTCTTCCCTGTTAGACGTATCCTAGGTTCCCTCATGTCTCTGCCCCTGTTCCTGCGCGTCTGCTCACCGCGGACGTCCAGTACCGGGGAAGGCTGTCCGTTTCCAAACCTTCACCTCCCCAAACACTCAGTCATGGTTTGTAAGCAGCAGGGCCTGGCGGTTCAGAGCCGGGGCGCCGGAGCCCGCCGTGTGGCACAGATTCTGGCTGCCACCCACCCACACTGCTGGGGACAACCAGCGAGACTTCAGCCTGCCTCGGCTCCCCTCCTGCCGAGTGGGGATGGCTAGGCTGGGGTCGGTGCTGATCAAGTGCTGTGTCCGTGACTCCTAACTCTTGAAAAACAGACCCTCTACAAAGAGAGAAAGCTCTATCCCGTTAACCAGGAGCTCCAAACACCCTGAATAAGGGGCAGATGGGCCTGGTTTGCTCCTGATTTAACTAGAAACGTTTTTAGCACATTACTGCATGTTGTAAACGTTACAAAGCTTCTGGCGAACGGTTAGCGACACCGTTAGTCTCCACTGGGGGTGCCTGCCCGGCCTCTGCTGGTGACACGTCATGGAGGTTCGCCTTTGTTGACACAATTCATCAGATTACAGACTTCCTGATGTCAATCACGCTATCACAGCCCTCTCACAGTTCGAGAAACCCACGTGGTCGTGGACTACTGTTTTCTGAGGCACTGCTGGAATCAGCTTGCAAACGGTTCCTTTGGAATTCTGACATGGACATTCCTGAGCGAAGCGTCCTCCGTGGATTTCTTTACAGACTCACTGCGGAGCTTGGGGAGGAGGGTCACACTAGCTCCATCAGGGGCATCAGATCAGGGGCCCCCACCTCGTTCTGTGGTCGGATCAGCTTCCCAGCCTTGGAAGCCCAGGATCCAGCTCAGCTCCACTGACCATGAGCAAACCTTCCTCAGCCAACGCAGCAAACAGGAGCTCCCCGAACGTGCCCTTGTCCCCTTCCCTCCCCAGAGCCTGCTACGTCTGCACCCGCTGCCTCCATCCTGCTCATCTTCCCTGCTTCCTTACTGGAGCTTCGAAGGGTTAACTACTGGGCGGGCCTCAGTAAGTACACAGCTTTTTAAATTTTCTCTTCCTTCTCCCTCTTCTGTAGAAAGCTTTCAGAGCCTGTCCATGGACAACCCCGAGATCATTCCAGGCTCGCGGGACACAACGTATGCTGTGCTGCATACGCAGCAAATACACAGCCACGGCGTCGCTCGGGTCCGGACGCTCTCCTATCGACGTCTAGACGCGACGCGTCCTGCCTCACCGTCCTCGCGGCCCCAGGCCCCGCGTGCGCTCGGGGCGGCTGTCTGCGTCTCCTCGGGGGCGGGGGGGGGTGACGACACACGCTCCGTGTGTAAGTCCCGCTGACTCGGACGCTGCTCTGTGCTCTGCGCCCGCCGCCGCCGTTCGCCCACCCTTTGGTTTCCCACGCAACCTGACAGCCTGCAGCGAGGGGTCCAGCTGCCGTGAACCCGGCGCAGCGCGTTTCCCTCCTTCCGTGGCGTTTTCATTAGATGATTTATGTCACCCCCCTTCCTCTTGTTTCCTTTTTGCTAAATATAGACTGATTCCTAGCCTTGCTTTCGTTCTCCCTCGTAATTGAGAAGCTCCTCTCGGGTCATCATGCAGCTGGGGGCCGCTGCCCACCGGCCTCCCACCGGCCTCCCCGCAGTGAGCAGCGAGCACGCTGGACGGGCGGGACGCTGTCCCTGCCCGCGTGCCTCCGTCACGGCGTCTGCCGATTTAAACGGATATTTCCTTCTACACCCTCTCTCATGCCTCCGACAGAGTCCTCAACACTTAGGTTACAAACTCCGAGCTGTCCGAGCATTACTCAGTCCAGGCTACACTGCACATTCCACATGAAACCACGTCCCCCCTTCATCCTCACCTCCTCTGTGGCGGGATTTCCACGCCGCATCCTCCACGGGACGTGAGGCTGGTCCTGGGCCCGCATGCCCCCCATGCCCACAAGGAGCGGAGTCTGGAGCAGGAACGCCTCCCCAGCCTCCCTGCACCAGCAGCAGCCCCTCCGGCTGTGCGTCTGTCCGTCTGCCGCAGCCCACGACAGCAGAAGCCCCTCGCGGGGACAGGCTTCCTCCTGCCCCGTTTTCACTGCTGTCCCCCGGAGGCCAGAACACGGCCTTTGCACAAACAGGCGCTGAGTAAATGAAGTAAATGTCTTCACTTACCAGAGACCATCGTAGCTACTTGACACTATCAAGGATCCATCCCGATTAAAATGAACCTGAGAGCAGAGTGGAGGAAAAAAGAGACTTACTTCCAAGTGGTCCACACAGACTACGTGGCCCTGCCCACCTGAGTGGCCCCCTACTCACAAGTACCCTTGACAAACACATGCCGTCTTGCTAACACTGACGAAGAAACAGAGCCGCCACGCACTTCGAGCTCTACGGATTTCCTGCCGACACTGACAGATACTCGAGTGACACGGATAAAGTGATTCTTGCCAGGTGTCTCAAGCAACAGGCCCTTTGTTTCACGATGGATAACTAAACTTAGAAGGAAAACCAACCCCGAACACATCTTCAGCAACTAAATCGCTTACTACAAAATGTATCCTTGAAAAGAAACAGAGGGGACCAAGTGACCAAGCCCAAGGGAGAAGAGGCTGGGCCTGCGTGCATCTGCTGCTGCCATGGAGGCGGCCTGACCAGGGCAACCTGGCCGAAACCCACCTCCCCGACCTCACATTAAACCAAGAAAAACCCACCTGTTGGGTAACCACCGGAAGAATGCACGCAGGCGCGTCCCCCTGCCTGCCACGAGGACCGGGAACCTCAGGCACCCAGGCGCCCGACATCCAGGCCGCTCTGAGCCCCACACCTCAGAGCGGGGGTGACTCCCCCGTGGGCTGGTCCCCCGGGCACGACCGGCCTCCGCTCCCCACACCTCTGTCACCCGGGGGCCCAGCGCCCTCCACCCCCGTGGCCACACACACCTCCGGCAGCCGACAAGCCCCAGTCTCACAACTAAACCATCTTCGAGTTTTTTTCCTGCTTTCCCGGTGGAATCCCAGCGGAAGTAAAGGAACCACGATGTCAGATGAGACTATCGCCAACTTCTACCTTTTTTGAGTCCTGGGCAGAGTTTATCCAGGATAAGCCTTTTTATAACAACTAGCACCTTGCTGAAACCAGCTCGCTCCCTGCTTCGTGCCACGTTTTCCACGTGAGACTGCGCGACACAGGGGCTGGGGGTGGGCCCGTGGCCGCCTGCTGGGTCAATTGGCCTCCACCCTGGCGCCACCACCCCACCAGCCCAGTCTCTCCGGCCGCGGGGCTGCCCATGTGGCTGCATCCGCCCGACTCACAAGGGCCAGGCTGCCTCCAGACACTGCTGGACGTCCCCAGGGGCCAAGCCACGCGCCCAGGAGCACCTGAGAGCTCGTTCCACTGAGCAGCAGGCCCCAGAGCACGCCGCTGACACACCCTCGGTGGACGCGGGTGACGCGGGGCCAGGAGACCCGGAGAAGCTGGGGTCTAGACTCTCGGGCCCCGCCCGCCACGAGGACAATGCTCTAGTAGCTGCAGCAGGAAGGTTAACAGGTGGGATGAACTTGGCTTTATTTAACCCAAAGTCTCTACGGTCCCACCCCAACACGTGACCGGTGTCGAAGTCACCCACGAGACACTTCTGGCTCCCTCTGGTCCCACGGAACCGTCGAAGGCTGAGCACGCACAGCACACCTGATGCTCACGGCGGGTCTCGATCGGGGCTCCCAGCACTTCACGGGCTGCACCACAGCGCGCGGCTGGCGGCCTCTGTGCTGGACCGCTGGGCCCCGCATGCTCTCCAGGAGACACTCGAGAGGCTTTTCTGTTGTCCTTCCATCCCTACAGGCTCGCAGGCCAGCTATCTAACCAAGACCACCCGCTCGTCAGCCCCTCAAGGTAACGGTCTTTCTAACTCGCTGCCACCTGTCCAACCACGTTCTCCCTTTCTCTGGGTTTGCAAAATACTCTGTCACGGTCCATTGTACCAGACACTAACGAGTTGGCATGGGTCCCCGGAAGCTGCCATGCCAACCTCATACTTTGCCTTGTTCCCAACCACATCGGGACCTCCCCATTGGCAAACACAGCTTGGCTTTTCCATCCCACCAACGGTCAGGTGCGAAAGGCAACAAGGCCGCCCTACACGTCCCCACAGTCTAAACGTAAGCACTACGAAGACACGAAAAAGGCAACAAGTCAGACCCTAAGGGGAATGCCAAGTCCGCACTCAGATGACAGTCACTCAGAGACCTCCCTCCGGCGGCAGGGAGGGGCACACCTGGCAGACAGGTGAGCTCACGTAAAAGCAGCGAAGCAGGAAACAGGGTGAGTACAAGGAAAATCCACAGGCCGAGCGGCTGCAGCGAGGGCCCTTCCGGTGAGGAAGCTAATGCAGGAGGGAGTCCGGGCGAGAGAGGACGGGGGCCAGCGGAGTACCCGCCGGGAGGCTTCCAGCTGCCAGCCGCATCTGCTGGAAAGCTCAGTGTGCCTCCTTCACACGACCGTGACCGCCAAAAGTCCACCCGCAGGAACGGCACGCCGCGGGGTAAGTTGTCCAACGAAGATGCCCACTGCACTCCTGGCCGTGCGGTGCGACTTACAAGCAAACACCCGCCGGGGTGCCTGGCGCAGGGTGCCCACTACCCCCCGGGGTCTGGGCACAGACACCACAGATGCCCGAGAACCCCTCCCAGGGGGCCGCACGGCAGCTGTGCTCCACCCCCACCACTTAGAGAACATCCGGTGAAAGACACGGATTTTTAAAAAACCGGACGGCCTCAGGAGGAGGCAGGGACTAGCAGTGGGCCTGGAGGGTGGGGACTCAGGAGAGTGTGACTCTCTCCTCACTCCCTCTGTTTGCCTTTTCTTAAAGGAGTACATTTCACTTCAGTGGGAAATGCAACTTTACAAACCCTACGGCTGCTCAGGCTAAGTCCCCCCGCCCCCCAACTCGCACTCCTGCGACTCCCCGCCTTCCTTCAGCTCGCTTCCCGGGTCCTTCGCACATTCGCTGCCGTGCTCTCCTCGGACTGGGAGTCCACAGCGGAGGGGAGAGCGCCGGTCAGGCCGGGCCCCATGTCCATAGCGCACTGCCTTCCTCGGAGCCCCAGGCGCTGGCCAGGACTGTGGGCGGCAAGGGCCCCTGCAACCAGCGTGCGATACGTGTCCTCTACGTATCCAGGCTCTGCAAGTGGTCTCGGCTGGGCAAAAAAGCCCTTCCAAGGCTGAAAATGTTTCAAATCGCTCACCTACACGATTTCAGAAAGTGAAAAGGACCATCTGCTCAGTAAGAATAAGCACACTGTTTACACGATCCCTTCCCCTTTCCAAAAAAAGGCAAACTTGGCTAAGAAACAAGCCCAGGCTCTCTGCTGACAAAGAAAGGAATCTCCTGGCCACTTTCAAGTGGAGAGGTTTGTGATACAATGGATACTTCAAGCACCCACACTCGTCTTGCACACTGCTGGCGTGCACACAGGCAAGACGCGGAGCACACACAGGACACTCGTGGGGCTCCGCCCTCCACTGGCTCTCGCCCTCGGCCAGGTCATCTCGACCTCCTCCACCACCACCCCAAGATCAAAGCCAGCTCCACTCCAAACTCACTTCCCAATGCATGGCCCTCTTCTAGGCCTGGCCGCCCTACCTGTCCCACAGGATTCAGTTTCGGGACACCACACCCGGACCCTAGCCCGCCTGTCCTTTCATGGGCCCAGGACAGGGAGACCGTTCTCAGGGTCCCCAGTGTCCCCTCCCTGGCCATCACCCTGTCCTGCTGCGCGGTGTCCAGGGTTCGGTGGGACTTACAGCTGAAACCGGGTCCGAGTGTGCAGGCAGAGTCTTGAGACACTTCCCTGTTTTCACGTCCCATATCCTCACGCTTTCATCAAACTGAAACAAAAGAAGAGGTTAAGGCCATTCCATACAGAGGGGGAGATGACCGGTCCGCTGGAACCCAAGACGTGCCACCATCAGCCCCTCGTCCCCCAGCACGACAGAGAAGACTCAAGGCTCAACTCCCAAGCCCCTGGCTACAAAGTACCGCCCCCCACACCCGGGGGCATCACACTTACAGAGCCCGAGACGATGAGGTTGGACTGGGGGTTGAAGTTACAGCAAAAGACGTAGTTACTGTGCCCCTTCAGGGTTTTCAGACACTTTCCCTAAAACCAAGTATTGTCAGACTAAGTTACTCCCAGTGGTTATTTCTTTTTTTTTGTTTTTGTTTTAAAGATTTTATTTATTTATTTGAGAAAGAGAATGACACAGAGAGAGCATGAGAGGGGGGAGGGTCAGAGGGAGAAGCAGACTCCCTGCTGAGCAGGGAGCCCGATGCGGGACTCGATCCCGGGACTCCAGGATCATGACCCGAGCCGAAGGCAGTCGCTTAACCAACTGAACCACCCAGGCGCCCCCCCAGTGGTTATTTCAACACCGAGCCCACAGCGGCCCGATGGCACATCTCCCACCAAGCGGGGCCACCCATGATCAGCTGGTCCCCAGACCGCCCTCGGACTCCCACACCGTGCCCCCTGTCCACGAACAGGGGCTCTGCCGGGAGGGGAGCAGCTTACCGAGCTCACGTCCCAGATCTTTAGGGTTTTATCATCTGAGGCGGAAACAAGGAGGTTGGAATCTGACGACCAGGCCACATCTGATATCCCCTGGGGAGCAAAAACACAGGGTCACCACCTTGATGGGACAAAATGCAGTGAACCAGCAAAGGTCAGAACATCCGTCTAAAGATAAATAAGCACTATCCAAACCCTCTAGCTACTCCCGACCACACAGACGGAACACTACACGGTCCCCAAAGGAGAAGCGTGTTTTCTTGCAATCACGATGAAACTTTTCTGGGAAGGTCAAAAGTATTTGCTTAAAAAACAAGAGGCAAGGGGCGCCTGGGTGGCTCAGTTGGTTAAGCGACTGCCTTTGGCTCAGGTCATGATCCTGGAGTCCCGGGATCGAGTCCCGCATCAGGCTCCCTGCTCAGCAGGGGGTCTGCTTCTGCCCTCTTCCCTCTCGTGCTCTCTGTCTCTCATTCTCTCTCTCTCAAATAAATAAATAAAATCTTTAAAAAAAACAAAAACAAACAAGAGGCAAACAACTCAAAAAACTCGGGTTGGGGGGAAGCTTAGATCTTAACCTGATGAACCCTGGGGATGGGCCCCACCCCCTGGACCAGTGGAGCTACAGCGGCCCACCAACTTCAGCATGCAGGGCTCACACCTACCAGCTTGTGACCAGATATGGTTTTCTCAAATTTTCCGTCATACGCTCCCCAAATTTTAATGAGTTTATCAGCAGCTGAAAGAAAGGAAGACAAAGGAAATGGGGTGCTTCAGTCATCCTGAGTACAAAATCTGGGCTTCCCACAACAAGTGCCCTGGGAACAGTGTGAATCCCTCTGGAACCCACGTGAACAGGCTCCATGCAGAGGGAACAGCCGGTGCTCAGACACCTGCTGCCCGCGCCCTTCCCCTCTCCCCCAGGCCCATCACTTCAGAGCAGCCAAGCACCCCAGTTAGGGCGAGGGGCAAATGGCTTGCTGCAATGCCCCAGCGGCAGCGTTAGGAAGCAAGCCCTCCCGCTGTCCCGGGCTTCTGGTTGCAGCTCCGACAGCCCCTGGCAAGAGCTGAGGCCCTGGTGATACGTACATGAACTTGCCAGCCACTCCCCGTTCGGGCTGAATTTCACAGAGGACACGGCTTTCGTGTGGCCAGCCAGGGTGAATTTTAGAGCATAGTTTGGTTTAACGGGGGTAGGCTGTTGAAGAGACAGTACCAGTCATCAAACAGTAGCCACTGTGCTGGTTTCAAGCTCAGACTCACCTCCTGAGCTCCAAATCCACATTCCAAGGGCCTACTAGACTCTCTGGAAGTCACCTTCCAAACTGGACAGGTTTAAATCTGGGCTATTTCCCCTCCACAGCTCTGCTTCTCCTGTAGCCCCCTCTTCAGTGCCCCCACTCCACCAGGCCAGCTCAACACGGACGCCCCTCAAGGCCTCACCCCACCCTCAACGAGACTGGAGGCACCATCTGACACAGCCGCAGCCTTGCTCAAAGGCCCACGTGTGCTGGCTGGTGTCCACCAAAGGGGTTGGCAAACCTGCCTGGGAACCAGAATTGTGGAACCAGGGAGGGGGCTTCATGAGAGGCTTTCTGGGTCCCGCAGAGAATCTTACAATCGGGACCAAGGATCTATGTTTTTGATAAAGCCCCTTCCCCAGGGAACAGGTCTGGGCATCCCCAGCACGGTAAACAAGCACCGAGTAGGTATGTGCTCGATGAATAAAAAGGCAGTGTCTGAGGGAGAAGCATCTCCAAGGAGTGTTCGGCCTAGGCGCCCCCTGACAGTTCCCCCAGAGCCCTCAGGGACATGCCTTGCTCTGCGCGGCCGAGGAGGAAGGGGTGGGCTGTGCTCTGGCGGCCTCTGTCTCTGGCTTCTTCTCCTCCGTTGCCATGGTTCTAAAGCCCACCAGGTAGGGGGACGCGGGCAGAGGAGTTCACAGCTCCAGTCGAAGACTCCCAGTGCAAAGAACTGTCTGCTAATCGAAACCTACAGGGGGAACTGAGGCCAATAAACAAACCATATTTTACAAGTTAATTCCCAGAAAAAAGGATGAAAAACCTTTGCCCACCTCGCTTGGCCCCGCAGCAGATACACTGTTCCAGATGAACCTATCCTATCTGTGGGCCTAACTCAGCACTAACACTCTTTAGATGCTAAGACAGCCTGCCCAGGCCCCTTTTGTCAACGAAATCCAAGGCCCCATCTTCAGGGGTGCTCCCTACTGTTATCCTTGTCAGTAGGAATGCAGCCGGTCTAGGCAAACAAAACACAATTTTCTTCAAAGAGCCCTTGAAACGTAAAAAAAAAAAAAAAAAAAACAAACCAACCAACCAACCAAACCAACCAAAAGTGCAGGAAGACTGAGCTTCAGGGTGTAGAAATTTGGGAACTCATCCAAATCCTCACAAGTGATGCAACAGGGCTTAACTGCCATGTTTGAAAATAGACAAGAGGAGACCCCCAGTGCTCTGCGCCTCCCGGGGACTTCCCTGTCGCCGGGTGCAGACACAAGGCTGCCTCCCGAACCCTAGCAGCTCAAAAGGCGCCCTGTCCCTGGTGAGGCGACTACAAGACGCAGCCGGGAAGCGCGACCTGGGGCTGGCCGTGCCTGCTTGCTGAAGCCTGAAGTGTACACAGATCGGCTGCAAGCAAGCCGGCGCGCTGCAGGAGGGGAAAGACTGCAGCTCAGTTAGGTTTCAGCGTGACAATGGGCGCTACCTGAGCCATACAGCGAGCGACTCAGTTTGCTGTAGCACAGGATTCCAGAACCTGGATGTGTCTCCTAGAAGCACACCTGGTGACTCTGAAACGGGTTGGGCGGTGGGGGAGCCACCTCGGACAGCATCCTCGCAGACATCGCTGGCCATCCAACCCAGAAGTGTGCACCACCGTTAATCTAACGAGTTTACAGTGTAAATTCTAGCTCAGCGCTTAAAACTGAAAGCCTGCACGACTCCTTGTCACACCAAGGGAAAATGGAAGCCATCAAAAAAGACCATGTCTCAAAGTCTTCATCCAGGAGGAGGGAAGAGCAATTACAGTGCAACACAGCCGTGTAGAGCACAGATGTGGCCCCTGCTGGCTACCTGTAGCGAGGACTCCTACCCAAGGATGGATCGAGCTGCACCCAAAGCCCAAGTACTAGAGCGGGGGAGGGGCAGGTCACATAATCGCACCCAGGGACAAAAGTGCTGGCACAAATGCTGCTTGGTGATTTAGTGCAACCTGGCAGTGCCAATTAAGCCAAGTGCCAATTAAGCCAAGTGCTGCCCTCCCCTAGGTGGGATGGACAAGTGGGCTGGGGGAGCTAAGGAAGACAGCTGGAAAGACTTTCACAAAACCTAACATCTGAAGAAGGTATCAGCAGGAGCTAAGTGAGGTGTGGGGGAAAAACAGCAATGGGGACAGAAGAGGCTTCCTCTGGGGTAAACAGGGCAGCTCAGGGAGCCCAGAGCTGCTCCTTTTAACATAAAAATTGAGACCCACCAGGAGGTGGGGTGTGACTCCCAGCAAACTACCTGCCCTCAGGTGAGGACCAAGGAATAGATCAGACCATTTCACAGAAAAGGCGTCGAACCCCTCCCAGCTCAAACCCAATCCGCCAGTCCCTTGGGCTAGCAAAATATTAACATGCAAAAAATCAGGGGGACCATAAAGAAGACAATTTCTGGACTCAAGGCCCCTGGTTTCCACTTGAGAGGGAGAAAAGCCGTGCATTTTCCATTAACACTCAGGTGATTCTGGGGAAGCAACTGGACGGCAGGGTAGGGTCTAGCTCCTCAAGGAGTCCAAGAAGGTAAAGGCAACTGTGCCGTGGGGAAGGCCTCCAGAGCACATGCTACCTGCCCCCTCTCGACACTCACAGGTCTCTCACCCAGGTGTGCCTGACCACCCAAGGCTGAGCTTCCCAAACCTGAGCGCTCGCCTGCACTGCTTGTAAAATGCAGCTTCCCGGACTCCACCCCAGAGACTGGGCCCACAGGTGAGGTAACCTGATGACTTGCAGGTGGTCAGACCAAAAGAGTGGGGGGGGGGAATGCCTCTCTCCCCACCTGTTCTGCAGCCGGCTTTCATCCTAGCTTACCTATCTGCCTTCTAGGGGACCGGGCCAACCTCAGAGGCAGCGTCTGGCACAGCACCTGCCAGTGTGTCTGAAGGGCTTGATAAACGGACCTAGGTGGGTAGAAACCGACATGAGAAGGCTAGTAGGGAGCGTCTTGCCATCAGCCAAAATGGCTCTGGCACACCAGACTGGAGGTGGTGCGAGGCGCTATGGAAGGAGCCGGGGTCTCTCGCGGCGGGAGGGCGAACCGCAGCAGGTCGGGGTAGGGGGCGTTTCTGCAGAAGAGGAGAGCAGGCTGGTCTGCGCGCCACGGCCAGGCACCAGTCGGTGGGTCTGGGGTCTTTCTTTGGACGAGCAGCGGAGAGCAAGGGGAGACGCGCGCTGGCTGCTGGAATAAGTCACAGTCCCCGGGCTGAAGGCTTGTCACCCGGCCGCAGGGGGAGCGGAAGCTGGGGAGTGGCCGCACGGGTGGGCGCTGGGGGGGGGGGGGTCGCCGGGGGGTACGTTTGGGGAGGGGCGCCGGGACCCGAGTACGGGGAGGGGGCCGCCGCCGCCGCCGCCGGGGGCCGGGCGCGAACGAGGGGCGGAGAGCGGGCACCCGGAAGGGAGGCGGTGGGGGCGCGGGGCGCCTGCACGGGAGGCCCCGGCGGCGCTGGGCCGGGACCTGGGCCTGGCCCGCCGGAACACGTGCGGCGGCGGGGCGGCCCGAAGGGGCAGCCGGCGTCGCCCCCGCCCGCACCCCGGGTGCGGTCCCCGGGCTGGCGTCCTCGCTTACCTGCCGGCCGCGGCGGCGGGGCGGGCACTCGGGGCGTCGCGTCGCCGCCGCCTGGGCGGGAGCCGGGCCGAGCTGGACGAAGCGGCGCGGGGGGGCGCCGGCAGTGCGCGTGCGCGAGGGGCGCGGCGGCGGCGGGGCGGGGCGAGCGCACAAAGCCGGCCTCTCGGAGGGGCACTACGGGGAGCGGCGAGGGGCAGAATGCCTGGGGCAAGCCCAACGCCTTAAAGGGACGCTTGCGGAGCGCGCTTTCCCCTGCAAAGCGGTAACCTCAAAGTTGGCGGGTGTAGGTCGTTCTTCTCGTGCACTTTCTAAAAACGGAAGTATGATGATACCTCCAGGAAAGTGCCAGTGTGCCCCTCGAAAGTTCACCTCCTGAACTCGGCCTGCAGCGGCGCCCCCAGAAAGCAGCAGGGCCCGCCCCTGGGAGTCGAGGGGCGGCAGGTCCCTGACGTTTCTTGTGGGACCCTCACTCAGGGACCGCGGCCCCCCTTCCCCGTGGCGCACTCAGCTGACGGCGGCAGCCAAAGCGTGCACAGCTGCCAGCGCGGGCTGGTCTCTCCACGCATGCCTGGCAGCTCGGCCGATAGGGTCCCATTCCGCCCCCCTCCCGGAAGCGAGGACCCTGAGCCCGCAGAGTTGGGGGCGCCGGCCCCCGCACTCCGCCTCCCGGCCTCCCAGCCCTCCCGCATGGCCGGCTGTCCGCCCGCAGAGAGCCCCGGTCAGGGACAGTCCGTACTTGCAGTCACCGCGTGCAGGCAGCTCTGCGGTCTGCAAGGTGGGGTCCCAGACGGTATGTCACCGCCAGCTACAGATGAGGAAGGGGAACCCCTAGAGGGGAGGGCTCGGGCAAAAGGAGAAGCTGGAGCCCGTGTTCTGGCCCCCCGTCCTGTGCATTCTCGTCCGCCGCCCCCACTCCCGCTACCCATGTGGGTCTTACAGTCTTGGAAGTGGTCTTGGTCTCCCCAGCTCCGCGGCCCCAACCCAAGCTGCGTGACCTGCAGTCTCATTTCCCAATTAAAGATGGAAACACTGAATATGTCCCAGGAACCCGTGCCAACAAAAGGACAGCATTTGAAATGGAAATGCCCAAGGAACAAGGTGTGTGGTTATCATGGACACAGGAGCTGAGACAGGCGCTCCAGGGGCCCAAAGTCTCTGGCCCTGGCACAGCTCTGTGTGGATCTGGGAGCCACCTTTGTTACAGAAGTTAACAAAACCAGCGCGGGATGAAGAAGGACGTCTCCCTCCACCTGGCCACCTGGCCACTTGGGCCAGAACCTGAGCCCATCATGGACACCCCTCCATCACCTCTTGGCTGTCTCAGCCATCCATTTCTCTCCATTTTTGCTCCAGGTTTTGTCTTCCAGAGGGCCTTTTCCAAACCTTTCTGAAGCACAGTCAGAACTAAGACCCCCGATGCTGTGATGTGTCACCCCCTGATCTAAGCCTCAGAGCCAGCTTCCCATTGCTCTCACGTCCAAATCCAACATCTCCTGGTGGAGTTTACCGGACTCCCCCCTCTAGCCTAGCAACACCCCCAATCCATGCACCCCAGATCCCAGCCCCAAATCAAATATACCTCCAACCCTCCATACCCCAGAACTCAGAACTCAAACCGGGTTCCCAAGGAAATTGGTCTTGCTTCCCTCCCCCCAGGAGACAGAGCCTTCCCGTGAAAATGAGGAAATCCTGTTAAGTGCTCTTGCAACCCATCCTTGCAATCATAGCTAAAATACTACAACCAAATGACACAGCAGGTAAAGCAATTTAGCAAAAGCAGGAGATTTGCTTTATGGGCTAAGTTTTAAATCCTTTTATATCCCTTCAGAAATGTGGTCGGGCTCAGAAAAATCACAGGTAGAAATGGAAGTGAGGATAAAAGCCACAGAGAAGGGGAGAACATTTTGGAGATTTGTTTTCTCCAGAACATTAACTGTGCTTTGGCCAACGGGAGCTAGTTGGTAAATGAACCTGTTTCCATGAACAGTTTTTATAAAGACAACGTTTCTCAAGACTGTCTCATCAAGCAGAGAGTTTGGACCGGTCTGGGCACCCTCCCCACTCGCCCAGGTCCCTCCACCAGGCACACCACAGCACTCATGGCCGGTGGCGCTGGGAAGAGAGGAGGAGGAGGACGACGCGCGCCTGGAGGCTCTATTCTCTGCTAAGTTTGTGGCATGTGTTATCTCTTGCACCTTCACAACAAGCCTGTGAAGGGGGTGCCTTTATTCCTTTTCCCACTGAGGGAACTGAGTCTGAGGGGTTGAGAAGCTGCCCAAGCACCCTCAGGCAGTAGGCACAAGCATGGAAGTCAGTCCTGGCTCCAGGCAGAGCGCACACTCCCGGGCAGCACACTCACGATGCACACTCGGTGGCGGGTGGATGGATGGGTGGAGGCTGGATGGACACGTGGATAACCAATGGGGAGATGGATGAGTGAATGAGTGAGACGCACGTGCTGAAGGGAGAGCAAGCTGTGTCAATGGAAGCAGTCAGGTCAGCAAGGGTTGAGGACGGAGGCAGAGCTGAAACCGCCGACATCACTTTCTTAGAGGACATGAAGCTTTTGGAAAACCATATTTGGTCACCCGGTGATAAAGATTTCACCAGGCACCGTGCACTGCCAGACTTGGGAGGGCTTGGTGGGAGGCGGCAGGAACGCTGTGTGCTCCCTGGTGTGGGGGGGATGGGAGGGAAGGAAGCACTGGTCCTTTAATGGCCAAGCCCAGAGCTTTGGATTCCGACGGCAGTTGATGAGGGAGGGTTGTGGAAGGCGAGGGACAAGGGGATGCCTGGGACCCAGGGCTTCCAGGAGCTGTTCACCAGCTTTCCAGACTAGCCGGCCCACCTCTGCTGGGCCACCATTCCAGGGGGCTGCTGACACTACCCAGAGACCCCAAGGCTCCCACCAGCCCAGGTCAGTGGGGTTTCTCCTGGTAACTATGCCAGGGCAGCCGGTTTGGGAGACTTAGGTCCCCATTTCCCCTCCTTGGGCTCTGCTCTCCCTTCCCCTGCCCCTGTCCGTGGTCCAGCAGGACAGGTGTTTTGCCCAGCATCCCCTGGGTCCCAGTGGGCCTTCAGCTACCCTGAGTCAGAATGGCCACTCCCAACCCCAGTCTCCAGAAAACCGTTTCTCATCCTGGCTGTGCTACCATCCTCTCCCTCCCCAGTCTGTTTCCCAGGTACAGAGAGAGCAGATAGGACTGGGTCCTAATGTCAAATTCCCTCCTTCTTCGGCCTTTGCCCAGTGTGCACCTCCCCTATGTCCCCTCCCTTCACTCCCTGGTCCATCCCTCCTGCAGGCTACTAACCACCTCAGCCTCTTTACCCTGCATCACCTCCCCTCCTGGTACCACCCTCCCGAGGGGGACAGAGAGCCCAGTTTGCCTGGCCATCCCATTTTAGAAATGAAAGCGCCCATTCCCTGCAGGCCCCCAGTGCCAGGGTAGCCCAGATAGTCACAGGCCCCGTCCCCTTCCTCGAGGACACCAGGCTCAGCCCTAGGTTGCCCACAGTCCCTTCCTGTCCCTACCGGCGTCCCTACCGGCACCGTGGCCCCGGACCCACGTCAGGGTCCATTCACTCATCCACCACCCTCACTGTGGGCTCACGGGAGCAGGGACAACCCGTTAGGGCCTCAGTGCCTGCTGGGAGGGGCATACAGCAGGTACCCAATAAAGACGCTCTGAGGAATGAATCCTGGAATATCTGCTTTCACTTCCTGCTGGATTTAAGTCTAACCTACCGTTGCGTCAAAGCCCCCACAACTCAATCTATCTGCCCTCAGCTTCCACCCTATCTGGGCCTGGAGGTCTCCCGGGAGGGCCCCCTCCAGGTGGTGCTGGGTGCAGAGCACCCGTCTGGCCCCCAGGCCAGGCTGGGCGGGTCGCCTAGCAGGAATCCCTGGAATGCGGCTCAGACTTCCAATGCCAGGCCCCACCTGTTCCGGTCTGCAAATCCCCTCCCCACCTCCCGCTGGGCTAATCCCCCCTGGTTAGAGAGGGGTCCCGACCAGCGAGTGAGCAGGGAGGATTCAGCTCCTGTGACAGGCCCGATGGAAATCAGGGGTCTGAAACACGGGCTGGTTTCAGAGGCTGTAGATGGGGGTGGGGGTGGAATTAGGCACCAGCGGTTTACCGGGTCTTTTCTCTGGAATGTCAGTGTGGCTGCCAGCGATCCACCTGTGTGGCCCTGTCACGTCCAACTGTTTCCATTTGTCCAAGTTATTAACCCCCCTCCCCCGCAGCTGTTCTTCCTGAGCACCTACTGTGTGCCGCCCTCGCCGGAGGACTTCAAATGCGGTCTTGTACATTCCCAAACGTGCTCGTAAGGTATTCTGATTTTTACAGATGAGGAAAATGAAGGTTCGGAGGGCCTCCTGCCTTGCCCCAGGCGACCCTGCCAGGAAATGACGCAAGAGCAGCAGCTTGACCCTGCTCTTCTGGCCCCAGAGTCCACCCCGGCACCCCCTTGTACCAGACCTGCAGGGCCCTTTCCCTGGGCGGTTCCACAGAATGCCCATAATCCTGGCGGCTTTGACTGTGGTTCCGTCTCCCGATGACGGCTGTGGCTCATCGCCCCAACGAGCACTTTCCAGTCTGTTCCCCCGGCCACAGAGAGCCCTGGTAGCACGTTTGGGCTGTCTCCGGGGCTTCATGACTGTGAACATTTCTGTGGGACAAGATCCAGGAGCCCCAACTGGGTCGCAAGGCGGGAACATCGGGGTACGGCCCTCACCTGGGCCTGGAAGCCCACAGGGTGAGGAAGCGGGCCCAGGAGCCAGGGCCCCAGCGCCCGCCTTTCTGGGTTGCCAGGCGGGCTGTGAATCCCCTAATGGAGGAGCCAGCGGCCTAAAATAGAAAAGCTGACACCGGGAAACACCAGGGGCCAAAGTCCGGGGGCTGTGCCCAGCTGCCCTCCCTGCCAAGTGCCGCGGGCTCCCGCCGTCCCTGGCTCCCCCAAGGAGCCTCGGTGGTGGCCCTTCTTTCTGCCCTCCCCTTCTCTCCAGGGTCTTTAAATAGACACACCCTCCTCCCCCAAGCTAAGGGCTGAATGTTCTCAAGGAATGAAGACCAGGCTTCTCCCAGGCTGCCCGGAGGCCTGGGCTAACACAGCTGTCTTCCTGTGTGAGCCCCACCTCGGGGGGTCAGAGTTGGAGGCCTGGCCCCACCATCAGAGCCTGGAGCTCTCCGGCCGCAGGCAGCTGGGGCGGGTGCTGTCCTCTGTGCTTCTACTTCGGGAAGTGAAGGCAGGCTTGACACGGGGGCTGTTTGGTTGTCTGGGCCAGAGGAGGCGGGGTGTGGATAGTTCTGGAGAGTTCCAGGCCCAGACTTAGATTCCCTATCCATTGCGGGGTCTCATGTTAAAGCTGGTGGGGACCAACGGGGGAGGGACTACGAGGGTGGAGGAGGGCATTTAAAAGAATAGAAACAGTGGTCCCTAAAACCGCAATGAGAGACCGACCTCAGGGACCATTTGGAACACACAGCCCCTGCGGCCCTTCCTCCCGGGGATCTCTCCCTGGGAAACGGCTGCAGGAGGCGGCTCAAGGCTGCAGAGGGTGTTCACGGCAACATTATTTATAATGACGAAGTCATTGGAGACACTGTGTATGTCTCTCTCTGGGGCAAGAGGTGAGTCGGCCATGCTCCATCTGCTGCTAGGACATTCTGCAGCCACCAAATGAGGTGGCTGGGGAGGTCGTGCCGTGAAGGGGCGGCGTGGCATTTTGAGAGTGAAGAAGCAAGTGATGGAAGAACGTGCATCGAATGATACAATTTCTGTGAAACCACTCTGTGTGCAGAGAAAGAGGAAGAATCTGCAGGAGCAGAGGCTCTGGAGGGCGCCCCAGGGGAAGGGACTGCGGGGAGCCTCTTTCAACTTTGCTTGTATGTCACCCATATCCGTCCAACCCATGTCCTGCTTTGTGACTAGAGTAAGTAAGTCTGGGTCTCGTTCATTTCCACAATGGGAGAAGGACGCTGGGTTCAACTAAGCCATTGCAAATACTCTTATCTCCTGTCAAGCCCATTACTGGCCCTCACTCCCCCACCAGCACCCCCGGACGGGACCTCTGTGCCCAGGGTTGCCAGGAGCTGTGGACCTGAAGCTGGCCCCACGTGGTCCCTGCCCTCGGGGAGCTCTCTGCCTGGGGAAGGCACACCCATGCGCCAATGGTCACAGAGCATGGTGCCAGGTTCTAGAAATAGGCTTCTAGCATGGGCAGGTGGGTTGATGGACAGTCAAGGAAGCCTTCCCAAATGGTGTTTGACCAGGGGCACCTGAAATGCAGGGTTTACCCCCAAAGCAGGATGCAGGCATTTTGGGGGGAAAAACAGGCCACATAAAGGCCAATGGTGTGGGGGAAGCGAATGGGAGGAGGTTGAAGGAACAGGAGGCAGGAGGCTGGGCCTGGAGACATGAGTGGAGCCCAACCAGCAAGCAGAGGGAGAGCGTGATCTTCAGAGGCAGACCAGAGAGTCGGGAGATACTCCCGAGCTGCCTGCACCCTGAGGCTGGAAGACAGCTCAGCTGGGATGTGCAGAGGGTGCCCTGGTGAAGCAGCCACCGGAGGCCCTTGGCTGCTAAGCTCCTCGCTGGGCGAAGGGCATCTCAGACTTCAGGGTACAGCAGAATCCTATGGGCCTTACAATTCTAACTGGCCACCTGTAGGGTCCCGTGTCTAGTCCTGATGTGACTGGGACACTTGGAGAGTCCATCCTGCTGTCTCACTCATGGGCAGAGACCTCAGCCAGGCCTGGGGTCTCCCCTGCACCCCTAGCTCCTAATGCTGGCCAGCCTGGCTCTCCCATGCCACCCCATCCAGCCTCCATCTCTCCAGCACTCCCAGATCCCCTGCCCAATGGCAAGCCTGAGGGAGGCCCCCTTTGGTCAGTATTCCCCTCCCCTATGCCCTGGGGGTAGGGAGGGCCTGCAGTAGCCCAGGGGGGGCTGGGTAGCAGCTGTGCCGGGGCTTGGGCCTTGTCCTGGAATGCACGTCCCTCCTTCATCCTGCACTTCGGTCCTCGCTCCTGATGGTCTTTCGGGTGTCAGAGTCCACACCTGCCACAGACATCTTCCTAGTCTCCGTGAAGTGAGTCCTGCTGCCCACATCCAGCTCTTAACACTAGGAACCGCAGTGTGAGCATGGTGGTTGATTTTTACGAGGCTCTGAGCTGCAGTGGCTGAAAGTCTGAGGTCTGGAGTCAGATACTCCCAGGCACCTCCCTACATCTCAGTTTTCTCATCTGTAAAATGGGAATGGTCAGACCGACTCATGTGGGGTTTTAAGGATGCTTACACCAATAATGTGGGACACTCAGTGCAGGGCCTAGAACCCAGGAAGCACTCGGAAGGTACAATTATTCTCAAATCTTTCTTTTCTCCTGTTCCTTTTGAAGTATGTCATAAAAATGAAAGGGGGAGTCTACATAGTTGTGCGAGTCATGCACACGAATGGGCCAGGGTCACCAGCACCAGCTTCGGGACTGTCAACTTCCAAACCCCCAGGTCCCCTCCCGCTGCCCCTTGGCAGTCAGATCCTCCCCCTTCCCTGGCAGTCACCAACCTGTTCCAGGTCCCTACGGTTTTTGTCTTTTCCAGAATGGTCTAGAAGTGGAATTACACAGTGGGTGACCTTTGAGACTGGCTTCCTTCAGGCAACATCATGTCTCTGAGGGTCACCCAGGTGGTCCTGTGTCAAGTCTGTCCTTTTTCACTGCTGAGGGGTGACCCCTTGCGTGAACGGACCACCTTTAACGGTTCCCTTGCTCAAGGACATGTGGGTCATTTCCAGGTTGAAACGATCGTGGACAAAGCTGCTACCCACATTTCTGTAGACGTTTTTGTGTGAATATACACTTTCATTTCTCTTGAGGCCATACCGAGGAGAAGGACTGCTGGATCTTTTGGCAAAACTGATTTTCGGCTAGGGCGGGTTTTCTCGCCGCCCCTCCCCCATCCCTGCTAGTAGATCTGTAGTAGTTTCTCACTGTGGGTTTGCTGACAACACTTTTTTATTGTGGGAAAACACACATCACATAAAATTGACCATTTGGCCATTTTTTAAGCATATAATTTAGTGTGGCATTAAATACAGTCAGCACATTGTGCAGCTGTGAGTATAGTCCATCTCCAGGACTTTTGCATCATCTTGAACCCCACTGGTGAAGCAGAAACTTCCTATTTCCACCTCCCCCATGCCCCAGCCCCTGGTAACCTCGCTCCTACTCTCTGTCCCTATAAATCTGCCTGTTCTAGGTACTTCATATAAATGGAATCATACGGCATTTGTCCTTTTGTGTCTAGTTCATTACCATAACATCTTCAAGGTTCATCCATATGGTAGCAAGTGTCAGAACATCATACCTCTTGATGGCTGAATAATATTCTGTGGTGTGTATAGACCACATTTTTTAATCCATCTATTGAGGGACAGTTGAGTTACTCCCATCTTTTGGCTATTGTGAAAAGCTCTGCTGTGAACTTAGGTATGCAAATACCTGTTTGAGTCCCTGCTTCCCATTCTTTTGGACATTTCACTATGGTTTTTATTTACAATCCTCTGTGGCTAATGGTGTGCTTGTCTGTAATCTCTGTATCTCCTTTGGTGAAGTGTCTGTTGAAATATTTTATTTTTTTATATGGGTTGTTGGTGTTCTTATAGTTGAGTAGTGAGAGTTATTTCTAGAGTATGGACACCATCCTTTGTAGGACGTACAATTTACAAATGTTTTCTGCCAGTCTGTATCTCATCTTTATTCGCTTAGCTGAGACTTTCACGAAGCAAAGGTTTTTTTAATTTCATGAAGTCCCCTCTATGATTTTTTTCTCTTATTAATTGTCTGTTTGGCATCATAACTAATGTTCTGCCTAATCTGTGGTCACAAAGATTTTCTTCCAAAAAAGTCGTAATTTTGCATGATATATTCAGATCTATGATCCAGACTGAGTTAGCGTTTGTATTAGGGGTGAAGCATAGGTTAAGGCCCAACAATTTCTGCATCAGGTACTTCAAAAGTCGGTTGTTACATGCATAGACATCTAGGATTGTTATGTCTTTGTGGTGAATTGACACTTTGATCTTTATGTCATGTCCCTCTTTATCCCTGGTAGTTTTCCTCGCTCTGGACCCTACTATGACATTAATGTGGCCACTCCAGATTCCTTGACTAGTATTTATGTATCAGTTTATCCTTTGATTTCTTAACCCACCTTTATCATATTTGAAGCTCATTATAGACAGCCTATTGTTGGGTCATGGATTTTAATCCATTTTGACAATTTATTTTTATTCTTTCGTGTGTTTAGACCATTTATGTTTTATTTTGTTGTGCAAAGAACACTTAACATGATATCTACCCTCTTAACAAACTTGTAAGTGTAAGGTCTATTATTACTGACTATAGGGAAGCCATTTGCATTTATTTTTTTGACAGATATTACAGCATTTTATTTTTATTTTTTTTTTCTAAATTTTTATTTAAATTCTACTTAGTTGACATATAGTGTAATATTGGTTGCAAGAGTAGAATTTAGTGATTCATCACTTACATACAACACCCAGTGCTCATCACAAGTGTCCCCCTTAATCCCCACCCCCATCTCTCCCCTCCCCCACCCACCTCCCTCCATCAACCCTCAGTTTCTTTTCTCTTTCTTTTCTCAGTTTCTCTTGTGGTTTGTTTCTCTCTCTCTTTTTACCCCTTCCCATATGTTCATCTGTTTTGTTTCCTAAATTCTATGTATGAGTGAAATGATATGGTATTTGTCTTTCTCTGATTGACTTAATACACTTTAGCTCCATCCACGTCATTGCAAATGGCAAGATTTCACTCTTTATAATGGCTGAATAATATTCCATTGTGTGTGTGTACATATACATATGATATACATACACACACACACACACACACCCCACATCTTCTTTATCCATTCATCAGTCCATGGACACTTGGGTTCTTGCCATAATTTGGCTATTGTTGATAATGTTGCTATGAACATTAGGGTGCATGTATCCCTTTGGATCTGTATTTTTGTATCCTTTGGGTAAATACCTAGTAGTGCAGTTGCTGGATCGTAGGGTAGTTCTATTTTTAACTTTTTGAGGAACCTCTATACTGTTTTCCAGAGTGGCTGCACCAGTTTGCATTCCCACTGACAGTGCAAGAGGGTTTCCCCTTTCTCTGCATCCTTGCCAACACCTGGTATTTCTTATGTTGCTAATTTTAGCCATTCTGACAGGTGTGAGGTGGTATCTCATCATGGATTTCATTTCTATTTCCCTGGTGATGAGTGATGTTGAGCATTTTTCATGTGTCTGTCAGCCATCTGTATGTCTTCTTTGGAAAAATGTCTATTCATGTCTTCTGCCCATTTTTTTTTTTTAAAGATTTTATTTATTTATTTGAGAGAGAGAGAATGAGAGAGAGCACATGAGAGGAGGGAGGGTCAGAGGGAGAAGCAGACTCCCTGCTGAGCAGGGAGCCCGATGCGGGGCTCGATCCAGGGACTCCAGGATCATGACCCGAGCCGAAGGCAGTCGCTTAACCAACTGAGCCACCCAGGCGCCCCTCTTCTGCCCATTTTTAACTGGATTGTTTTTTGGGTGGTCGAGTAAAAATATGGAATACTTCGCGAGTTTGTGTGTCATCCTTGAGCAGGGGCCATGCTAATCTTCTCTGTGTCATTCCAACTTTAGCGTATGTCTGCTAAAACAAGCACTACATTTAATGTAATTATTGGCATGTCTGGATTTGTTCTACCGTTGTATTATTATTTTCTATTTGCCTTTTTTTAACCTACATTTGTCTTTTCCTGCCCTTAAAAAATTATCTGAAAACTTCTCAGTGCTCTGTTGTAATTTATCAGTTGGGTTTTTTGACTATGTGTTTTGTGCATGCACTTTTTTAGTGGATTGTGTGGGGCAAACAAGTATATCTCTAAGTTTACCTCATAATCTACGTCATGTCAATATTTTACCACTTCAGGGCGCCTGGGTGGCTCAGATGGTTAAGCATCTGCCTTCGGCTCAGGTCATGATCCCAGGGTCCCGGGATCGAGTCCCGCATCGGGCTCCCTGCTCCTTGGGAGCCTGCTTCTCCCTCTGCCTCTCTCTCTCTCTCTCTCTCTGTCATGAATAAATAAATAAAATCTTTAAAAAAAAAATATTTTACCACTTCAGGTAGAACATAGATCCTCACCAGCATGTTCATCCCTTTCCCCGCTGCCTTTATGTTATAGTTGTCACAGGTATCAGGCCCAAATACACTGAAAATCCCACTAGACAATGCAATTTTTTTTTGTTTCAACTATCATGCATATCTTTTAAAAATTAAAAGGAAAAAATTTGTGTATTTGCCTAGCTATTTATAATTTCTGTTGCTTTTCCATCATTCCCAACATTCCGAATTTCCCTCTTGCTTCATGTCCCTCTTGCCTGAGAACTTCTCTAAAGCAGTTCTGCTGGTCACAGATTCTTTCTTTTCCTTCATCTGAGAAAGTCTTTATCCTTCTTGAAAGATATTTTTGCTGAATTGACAGCTTTTTCTTTCAGTGAATTAAAAAATGTTATTCCACTCCCTTCTGGCCTCCATAGTTTCCAATGAGAAATCTGCTGTAATTCTTTTTTCTCCTTCAATATTTTTTTGATAAGGGAGGTTCCTTTCTCACCGCTCTCAAGATTGCTCTCTTTGTGTTTAACAGTTGGAGCTTAGACTATGATGTGTCTTGGTGTAGATTTCTTCAAGTTTAAACTGTTTGAGGTTCACTCAGCTTCTGGAATCCGTGGGCAGGTTTGTGTCTTTTGCCAAATTTGGGGAGTTTTCAGTCATCTTTCCTTTGACTAATTTTTATGCTCTGCCCCTCTGTTCTCTCCTTCTGGGAATCCAGCCAATATCATGAATGTTAGATCTTCTGTTAGAATCTCATGGGCCCCTGAGACTCTGCTTCTTGTTTGCATTTTTCCCTCCTTTGGTCTACTTCCTCTCTGTTGTTCAGGATGGGTGATTTCGTGTGTTCTATCTTCCAATTCATCATTCTTTCTTCTCTCCTCTGTATTCTGCTCTTGAGTCCGAGCCCATCCATTGAGTTTTTAAATTTCAGTTATTGTTTTTTTCAGTTCTGAAATTTCCACTTCGTTCTTTTTTATATCTTCTCTTTCTTTGCTGAGACTTTTTTTTTTTTTTTACTTGTTTTGAGTGTGATCGCAACTACTCACCAAAGCCATTTAATGATGACCGCTTTAAAATCTTCGACACATCATTGGAAGACCTCTGTCTCATTTCAGTGTTAACATTTATTACTTGTCTTTTTTCATTCTCTTTGGGATCTGCCTGGCTCTAGGTATGACCACTGTTTTGTTGTTTGTTTGTTTGTTTTTTAATTGAAACCTAGACATTTGGGGTATTATATTATGAGGCTCTGGGTCTTATGTGAACCTGTTTTAGCTGGCTTCCTCTGACTTTGCTCCGGTAAGGGGATGAGATGAGAGGTACCATTTCATTGTTGCTGCCTAACGGAGAAACAAGTCCAGTCCCCACCTGAGGGAGCCGCTCCTTGTTAGTGCTGGTGGTCAGAGTTCCAGCTCCCCAGTGGGCTCCCACCAATGCCTCCCTGGCTAGAAGAGGTGGGAGTGCCTTGGTCTTCCTCCCCACATGGCCTCCACATACACTGCAGCAGTGAGGGGAGGGAGTCACCAGCCAGCAGGAATGAAATTCCTGGCCCCCTAATTGTCCTTCTCTGATATAAACCCAGCAAAGTGTGTGGAGGTGAGGTACCCCAGTACAGCCTGGTGAGGGAAGAAGTTTGCTCCCTAATTGGCCTTTTGCTGGCCGGGGCAGTGTGGTGCCACTATGGTTTTGGTGGTATTGAGCTGCAGAAGAATAGTTATTGTCTAAAAGTTTTCTGTCTTGTTAAGCTGTCCCTTTTCTGGTCCTTTGGCTCAAGGCAGCAGGCTTTTGTCGAGTTTTTGTGTCCATACCCACTGTTCATTTCCAGGTTGCTGGCTTTTCAACTACAATATAGGAGGCCAAAGGAAAACCTGGGGAACTCACCACCATGGCATTCCTTGGGTCCTGAGATCCACAGCAGCCTTCTTCTCTCTGCTTTTTTGGAGTCTTCTTATGTTTTATGTATAATGTTCAGGGTTCTTAGTTGTACTTAGCTGGAGGAATACAGAGAAGTATGTCTCTGCTCCATCTTCCCCAAAACAGAAGTCATTAAA
This sequence comes from Leptonychotes weddellii, assembly GCF_054177405.1. NCBI lineage: Eukaryota > Metazoa > Chordata > Mammalia > Carnivora > Phocidae > Leptonychotes > Leptonychotes weddellii. The sequence goes on along the minus strand of NC_138382.1, from coordinate 78,137,126 downwards.
TTTGATAAATACCACCAGTAGCCCTCCAAAAATGTTGCTGGTTCATCTTTTTTTTTTTTTTTAAAGATTTTATTTATTTGACACAGAGACAGCCAGAGAGAGAACACAAGCAGGGGGAGCGGGAGAGGGAGAAGCAGGCTTCCTGCAGAGCAGGGAGCCCGATGCAGGGCTCGATCCCAGGACCCTGGGATCATGACCTGAGCTGAAGGCAGACACTTAATCATCTGAGCCACCCAGGCACCCCTGGTTCATCTTGAACTAGGAAATGGTATACCCTGAGTCTGCTTTAGACTTAAGGACTTAACCAACATCCGGTGCCTGCCTATTGTAGTTAATCAGTGATGGATGGATGGATGGATGGATGGATGGATGGATGGTTGATGGTTCGATGAACGGAATACAGGAAAGGCCATCAGGAGGCCAGTACACAGTCCAGACAAGACATCACAGCATCAGCATCAGCATCATCATTATGATGGCCATAATACAAATAACAATTACTGAGTTCTTCTACTTTGCCAGGTAAACATTTCTGCCACATGATCTCATTCAATCCACAAACGAGATATGTCCATTGAGAGAGGAGGAAAACATGGGCAGAGAGACATGGTACTGAGCTGAGATTCAAGACCAGAGACCCCTGGTTCATGGACCCAAGATGCCCCCACTGTTCTCTCCCACTCAGTTGCCCAACTGTGAGAAGGTGGTGTACTGTAACTTCCTGGGAAGACACACAGACACCTAGAGGACAGAGGGGAGGACCCACCTTACAAGAAAACGCAGGCAAAGGGGATGTATGTCAGATGACCAAGCCAGAACATCCTGCTGATGACCAGAGGTTTTCCTGCCCTGGGGAATGTTGGTTGAGCAAGTTTCAGAATCTCCTCCCTGAGATGGAAACCCAGGCTGTGCTGTATTTGTGTATTCAACAAATATCAATCAAGAGTTTGCTCTGTGCCGGGTGCTGAGGGTATACTGTAAGCAATGGGACAAATGCGATTTTTACTCCAGGGACATCACAGGGTCTGAAATCACCCTCCCCCACCCCAAGTCCACCCTGTTGAAAGCAGAGGGGCAGAACCACTCCCTGGTGCCCACCAGATGCCCTGCCCCACACTCAGTCCCTCAGTCCCGAAGATTCTATGAGTAGCAGTGAATATCAGTGGTGGGCATCCAGACCATGGGAAGGGGAGCAAGTTGGAGGCAATGTCCCTGGGGTTTGGGGGACGCTCAGCTCTGGCTCTAGCTTAGGGTCAGAAGAGAGAAAGCCCACGCCCCCAACTTAGCACACCCAGTCTGTGCATTTATGAGGTAGACTCATGCCATCTGTAGAAACTCAGCTGCCAACCAAGCCAGGCAGCTGGGTTTCCTGGGGGTCCTCAGGCCTGCCTGCAGCCCTCCTCTGACTCTGTTTCCCCAACTATTAATAAATAAGTGCATACATTCCTCCTTCTTTTTCTCTCTTTCCTCCTTCTTTCCTCTCTTCTCCTCCATTCGGTGAAGTTGGGAGGCAGTGTTTCCCCTAATACCTGAGGCTCTGGAATCTTCATTTCATTTCCAGGGAGTGAGCATCTGTCCTGTGCCAATCCCAGACTCACCATGTGTGTTGATATCTGGGTACCGAGGCCCAGCCTCCCACAGCAGCGCAGAACACCAGCCCGCCTTGTATGTGGCATTGCTAGCCAGCGCTGAGTCCCCATTCTGGCATTGGAGACTGGAGTGGGTCCGGCAAGGGCTGCCAGGATGGGAGGCTGGTCGCCGTGGTGATGTCACTCCACCAGCACTACCGTCCCGCCCTGGGGCCACTCAGACAGACCTGTATGCAAGTCCTCTTCACTGTCCTAGGACCCCCCACCCCACCCCCTGCAGCATGGGGAAGGGTTCTGGAAAGGATCTCTGCACACTGTCACATGCCACGTGGTCACCAAGAGGCTTGTGATGGTGGCTTGTTCCAAAGAGTCAGCGTAGAGCCAAGATTCACTGTCTCCGTCTACCTCGAGGGGCTCCAAACTTTCCCGACTTCCTTCTGCATAGACCTCATCACCGTTTTAACTACATCGGTGCTGCTACAATTATGGTTTTGGGTCTCTTTGGCCCGCTGGAGGGTATGTTCTGTAAGGGCAGGGCCCTCCTCCCAGCACGTTCTCCAGAATCCCCCCAGCTGGGTACAGCCCTGGAGACAGAGCGGCGGCTTGACCAACTGCCCTTTGCCGAACAGAAGGATGGACCAATATTTTACGAGCACTGACTTTACTCCTGGTGCCATGACAGCAGTGGGTGTAGCAGGAGG
>NC_138382.1:78115573-78134336 GCF_054177405.1 Leptonychotes weddellii | reverse complement strand
CTGCTGGAGCTCTGAGCAGAGTGCCTGGTGCTGGCACATGCTCCCTGACGGCCAGCGGTCACTACAGGCCACAGGAGTCCTTCCACAGTGGCCCAAAGCGAAGCCTGCCTCCAGCTCGACATCACCCACCCCGGCAGAGTCCGTGAGGCTCTGAGGAGACACGTGCAGAAAGGGCTGGGCAGTCTCCAGCACACGGGTGCCCACACTCTGCAGGACTGACGGTGAGGAGCCCACCCCCTTTCGGCAAACACTCCGCTGAAACAGGGCGGGACCTCCCTCCCCCACCCAGACCCCTGCAAACACCTGGGGACGGCCGCAGGGCTCGTGGTGTGCTCTCAGGGTGGCAGTGTCCAGCCCTCTCCCTCCCTCAGAGCCCAGCAGCCCAGGCACCAGCTCCTCGGGGTGGGGGTGGGGGCAGCCAGAGCGTAAGGGGTTGGGGGCCCCTCACAAGCCCTGCCATCCCAGATGCCAGGACCCACCTCTCAGGAGACCAGCAAGGGGACGGTCAGAGAGCCTGACCCCTGTGAGCCGCCCCGGGGAGGGAAGACGCTCAGAGAGGCTCCCCCGGCATAAAACTGCACAGGTCACCGAGCACTGTCCCCTGTGGGGTGGCAGGCAGAGTGAGTGGTCGTGTCCCTGCAGGAGCACGCACACCATCATCTTTCAGACAGAGGCCAGGCCTGGGGGTCAGTCCTCTGCCCAAAACACAGCGGGATGGCAGGTCCAGGGCAAGCCGAGCTATGGTGAAAGCTGGCCTTGCCTTTCTCCCCCGGATGCTTCTCCAAGCCAGAGAGTAGTGTGACAGACACTGCCGAGCACGCAGGAGAGCCACAGGCCACCTTGGGAAGCCCCCGGCGGGAGGCAGCGGACAGAAAAGGGCCTCCTGGGGGCCCACAGCCAGCAGGCACCAAGCCCACGCCACGCACGCCAGCCCACGAGGACAGGGGCTTTCACCCTCGCTTGCGTTTCTGAACAGGTAGGTTGTGTCCAGAACAGGCTTCTTTCGCGAAAGGAAAAGCGTGCAAAGTTATTTCTAGTTTGAAAATCTGCTCAAGCACAAACCAACCCAACCCTGCATTCGGTCAACGGCCAAGTGTTTGCAGCTTCTGTTTCTCCTCCTCCGAGGCCTGGGGACGCTGCCCGGGGGTCAGGGGGAGGGCTGAGCAGCCCAGCGCGCTCCCTGAAAGGGAAATCCTAGGACCACCATGAGTCCAAAGTAGGGACTTGCGCTCAGCAGCACTGCCAGCCCCTGGGATGCAGGTGGCCACACCCAGATCGCCCGGACAGAGCCCACCTGTCAGTGCAAAGCACAGAGACAAACAGGAACCAAGGCATGCCACCCACGGCTCCTGCCACTCAGCCTGGCGACACGCAGACCCACACTGCCGTCCCTCAGCCTCCCCGGTCTGGGTGGGCTCAGGGCTGCGTGCTGAGACCAGGAAGCAAATGGTGCTTCCAGAAATCAATTAGAACTGAAACAGACCACTAGCCGACCCTCTCACAGGGCCAGCTATGAACCGAAAGTAAGGGACAGAGTGCAGAGCGACAAGGGGCTCCAAACGGTGTGAGGTACGGCTGTCATGGAGTCACACAACACCAGCTCTCGGGGGTCCGCCTGTCTCCCCAGACGCCCAGAGCGCCCTGTGATCCTTCGGTGTCCTCAGGAACAGCCCCTCCCTGTGACGTGTCCAGCACCCACCTCATGCCTCGCCCCCTGTGATGGCCCCGCCACCCTCGGGCCCGGTCCTCACTGCTGCCCTCCGGGGTCAGGCCGGTGGGAGCTGCCGTGGCAAAAACACCAAGAAGTATGTTGAGTGGCCACCCACGGCCACAAGTCTCACCCCCGTGTGACCAGAGGTCAGAGCGACCGTGTCCACTCACAGACGACAACGCTGAGGCTCCTCCCCCCTCGGGGTACTCTGGGCATTTGGGGACATAAGCTACGGTGGGGGGTAGGCAGCTGAAGAAGGAGATGGCCCTGCTGTCACCACACCAACATCAAGAACACCGGCAACGGGGGCCATGCAGAGGGCGGCAAGGAGCACCCACTGGGCCTGCCACGCCAGGGTTCAGAACTCGGCTCCTCCCACTGGCTGACCTCCAACACTGCTGTTACCTACTGAGTGCTCCCAACCCAACCCCACAGACAGAGACACAGGTGCCGTGGCTTCCCACCCACAAGGATGTAAGGGGCCAGGGACATCCTGGCCAATGGCTAGGGAGCTGGGTGACATGGGCATGCTGGGCTGGAAAAGGAGCTGTCCTGGTTCCCAAGTCACCTGGGGAGCGGACATGGCACAGCCAAGGGTCCGGGACCAGAGCCCGAGGGTCTCTGTACGCCCATTTGCAGGCACTCTGCAGACATAATGAGGTCTCACGTGCAACAGATCATTAAAACAGGTCTACCTCAAACACACTCAGCCTTCCACCTCGCCTCCGTGTCCCAGCAGAGCAGGACCAGTCCCTCAATGTCCTCCCAACTGCACGTTAAAGCCAGCCACGCGGGAAGCATCCTGTCAGAGAAGTAGAAAGGCTCTTGCTGCACCCACTGCTCTCCCCTGGGCCTGTGTCTCCAGGTGGGGCCCCTCTTCGGCCCACCAGGCTTGGGCTCTATGCAGGAACACGGGGCCCCCAGCCCCGCCCCTTGGCCATGCCAGGCTGGGAGAAACGCCCGGGTAGAAGCCTGGCCCCGTGGCAGCCGGCCCAGCCGCACTGGCTGGGGACAGACAGAAGGAGAGACAAAAATGGCCATGGGGCCACCTTGGCCTGCTCCTGTGTCTACTGCCAGGGACCTCCAGCACCTGCTCCTCGAGGGAGTCCCCGGGGGGTACCCCAGGGCCCCCATATCATGAAGGAAACAAAGGGAAATTGGGGCCCTGAAAGGGTCTGGCCCCATCTTGTGCCCCAACCCCGTTGTGGTTGGGTGGGGGACACCAAGAGGGGGATCACAGGAGGGAAGAGAAAAAGCCCAGCTGGGACCCCATTTCTCAGAGTCCCCCATCAGCCTATGGCAACATGTCCTGGGTGCTGGTCACGGAAGGGAAAACTTTGGCCCAGGGTGCTCAGAGCTAACAGGTGGCACGGCCAGCTCAGAGCACTCACACCACTGCACAGCCTCTTGGGCAACTGAGGCCCCCATGGGCACCCCCACCGCTGCAGACAGCCCGAGAGCCCCAGGGACACCTGACCTTGCCTCAGCTCCAGCACCCACCCCACTCAGGACACAAGCGGGAAAGCCCGCAACCACCGTGCCCGGCTAGGAGTGAGGCCTCGCGGGATGGACCAGAGTCTGAGGCTGCTCATCGCCTACTCCCCCCCGGGAGCCAAGCGCGTCCGGATGGAGTCTGTCGGATTTCAGAACCCAGCGAGCCCACCATTCCAGGGGGATGGGGGATCTCACACACCCCCCACCCAGAGCCTGGGATAACGTCCCAAATCAAACACAACATTCCGCAAGGAAACATACAAATTTTCATCCTAAGGATAAATAAGGATCACAGATGGCCTTTTCTCCGCTGCCAAGGGTCAGGTTTTGCTGCGAAAGAATCAGGGAAAAAAAGCTCCATTCCCAGAGTTTCTGGTGTCCAAGGTAGAGCCGAGGATGGTGGCCGTGAGGATAGCTGCCCGTCACTGGGGTCAGCTTCTACACCCAGCCTGGGACTCTAGCATGTTACACGGGTCCAGCAATCACAGGTGGGTGAGGGCTGGTGGGCAGCGGCCCCTGGACTCCAGCGCCTGAGCCAGCTTGCTAGAGATGCCTGCTGAAAAGTGAACGCAGGGGCATCTACTTCAACACTGGCCATGTGATAATCTTTCGGATTCAATGTCAACGCTTTGAGGGAGATAGTGGTATTGCGGTTATAAGTTTTCTAGAGCCATTACCTTTTAGAGACAGGTAACTCAAAGTCTTCCGAATGAGACCCGCAGCTTGCTTCCCGATAATGGGGGTGGGGCTTGAAAACGAGCAGGGGTCTGGAGGAGACAGGACAAACCAGAAGCTGAGCGCTCTGGGGGCTGTGGACTGCCCCTCCACTCCTGTCTGCACTGAAAGCTCCTACAGCATCAGAAGGAAGAGGGCGAACCCCGCCTTCCCTTGGGTGTTCGGGGCCCTGCATCCCCCACCCCTTCACAGGAGCTGTGAGATCTGGGGAACACGAGCTTGCTCCCCACTCCCTGGGTGGAAAGAGGACCCCCATGCACGGGGTGGGTAAATGCAGGTGCCAAAGAGACCCCAGCACCTGAGCACTAGACACAGACTTAACAAAATCTGTAAGCTGCAAGGTCTGCCCTCACCCCCAGCTGCCCCGGGGGAGGGGGCGTAGGTCGTGTCTCCTGGGGTAAACACACAGGAGCAAAACGTACAGCTCCAATTCACTGACCTCAGAGCCCACAGGCCCACCTCGTGCAAGCTGGCTGGAAACCATTCTTCTAGAACGTGGGCCTAAAGGTTTGTAAGCGCACATAATGCAGGAGCAATCACTTTCACCGTGAAGCCTCCCTGTAGCCAGGGAGCCTCCAGAATGTGCGCACAGGGCCGTCAGAGCACAGCGCCCCCCCCCACGCACCCGCGGGTAGCCACTTCACTCCAGAAAGCGATTTACTGCAGACGACACCCCCCTGGCGCGGGCTGCCCTCCCGGTCATGGAGCGGGGCTCCCAACGTGGCGACAGCCCGCAGGGAAGTGGCGCGCCTCCCAGGGACAGCCAGGAAGCCTTCGCCGAGCGCCCACTCTGTGCGATGCACCGTCGGGCAGGGATGGAGCCCAGTTTCTCAGAGGGGGAGACTGAGGCTTAGACAACCCGCCCCACTTCCCAGGGGGACACCCGCCAAGGCAGGAAGGCAGCATGTGCAAACTGGGTGAAGGTCAAAGTGCAGACAAGCTGCCTTTGACACAAGAGGATCTGAAACTGCCCAGAGCGGAAACTCAGATAAACCACAAAAACCCTCAAACACAAGTGAAAGCCAGAGATCAGGAGTCCTGGCAAGACCCCGAAGAGGGTTTCCGAAGTGGGCAGCCGGCAGGAGAGGGCAGGGGACACTGCCTGGTCACCCCACCCTCCGGGGCCATACACGCTCCACTCTGAGGGGCTCTGTGCCCCCTGGGGGGTGGGAGGGGGGCCCCCGGCGCTGTAGGCTGCGAAGACGGGCTGGCCTGGAGGCAGCGGGCCATCTCCCCACCCCTTCTCAAGGGCCTGGACTCAGCCTCTGGGACTCCCTCCTCCACGGGGAACTAGAAACCTGGAGAAAATGCAAAAATCCACCCAGGGACTCACTCAGCCCACGGGAACATCAGGAAAGACCTTGTTCAGGGTCCCTGGACAAATGAGGAGTGGGGGCCTCTGTCCAGTCGCCACTGTGGAAAACACCCCCACGACTGGGCAGCTGCTGCAGCAGCCCTCCCGGATGGGGGGAGGGGGTGTGAGAGACCCTGCCGCTGAGCCACAGGCGGCACCTGAGGTGGGCTGAGACGGATGCTCCTGGACATCTGGGACCGAGGCCGGCGGCGGGTGAAGCACCTTCAGCCTGGAGAGGACGGGGTGAAGCTGGGAGGGGGGCAAGGTATTTCCAGGCTGGCCTGGCCAAGAGCGAGGAGCCCTTCTTTGGGTCTGGGGCAGGAGAGCCCCAGCTTTCAAAGGGAGGGTCGAGGGGCCGTGGGGGAGGGACAGGATGGGGCAAAGCTGCACAACTCTGCAGGGCCCTGGACCGCGGAAGGGCAGGGGTCGGTGGAGGTCCTCAGGAGGCTCCTAGTGTGGGGGGCACCTGAGGAGCATCTGAAGGGAGACCGTGGCATGTCCTGAGGGGAGAGGAGGCACCTGAGGACGCTGCCACTGAGGGAGGTGATGGGAGGTAAGAGTGAGTCCCCAGTCTTGGCTGGGGAAGGGGACAAGGGGCAGGGCTGAGCTTGCCTAGGTCCGCCTCGTCCTGATCAGATCCACTGTTCAAAAACTCAGTCTCCTGAGGAGGGTGTGGGTGGGCTCACTCTCTCTCTGTGCCCCTGGGGGTCTCCGTGCCTGTGCGGGCCCCCCACTGCCACACTCCGGTCCAGGTCTCCTTGTAGTTCACCCTGGCATGGCATCAGTAGGGGTCACACGAGCTCCATCTTCCGGGTGGGGCCAGACACTCAGAGGCGAAGGGGCACAAGGTCGCCGGGCCAGAAAGAGGCAGAGGCGGGCCCCCCCCGCCGCCAGACTCCCAGCCACCACCTCTCAGAACCGTCTTACCCACCCAGCAGACCGCGAGCTGAGTGCCGCCCCAGAGAGGGGCATCTCTGCCCCCAGGCAGCCGGGTGAGCCTCCACAGGGTGCACGCTGACCAGGGGCCACCCTGGGGCTGGCCATCCGGGTCTCAGGAAACAGGATCCATGAGGCCACGGTTGGCTTCCATGACAGCCGGAGTCAAGTGCCTCCTCCTGTGGGGCCAGGGGAGGGGACCCTAGGGGAGCAGACGGGCAGGCTGGGCCCACCGCCCGCCTGACCCTGCTGGCCGCCACCTCCTGCCCACACTCTGGGACCGTCCCACCCTGCCCAGACAGGGAGCAGTGCGGCCCCGGCCAGGGCCCCGAGCCCAAAAAGTCTAGGTCACACCTGCCGTCCGGCAGCACAGGACCCGCCCCCAGCTGGCCTAGTCCCATCAAACGTGCGGGCACTCCACCGGGCCTCTGTAGGACTGTCACAAGGCCCCAGGTCTGGCGGGCAGATGGACTCATGCTGTGCTCCCCTCAACTTCCTGATGCCCCGCTGTGTGCTCTGGGCTCTGTACCCACAGCACGTGCGGGGCCCGAGCCCCCAGCCCACCTCACACGCTTCCTCGACCCCGTGTTTGCTAACGTCCTATCCTTCTCCCCAGCCCACTGGCCCTCCTTGAGGAAGCCAAACTCTGAAGGCTCCTTTCTTGCCCGAACATCAGCCCCAACTCGGACCTGAGACCCCACTGCAGGAGGCGCCTCCAGCCCTGCCAAGCAGGGCTCCTGGCTCAGCCATGAGGGGCCAGGCCAGTCGCACCCACTCACCTCGGTGAGGCTCTGTCCCCGTAGGTCTTTTGACCTCTCCCCTCGCGCCCCAGGAGAAAACACAAAGAGACATGGTACAAGGGATGCCTCTCAAGGGGTGTGAGGCCCAGGGAATTGGGGGAGTTACGCACGCTCCGAAACACTGAGTTCTCGCATCATTCATTGGGAGAGTCCCAGCAACACCCATATGCACCCCTGCAGGGCACCCCCCCAGGCCAGGCCACAGGCTGCACTGAATGACACCTTCCATGGGTAACCCACAGCTCAAGGGAAGCGGTCCTCAGGGGACAACGGGAGAAGACCAGAGTGACCGGCATCTGCGCTTGGGCCTGGAGAGGGGACGGGTGCTCTCTGGGTCAGTAGGTCTCTCTGAGGACGCTAGAGGTCAGGTGATCCTGCACATGTATGGATGTGGGGGACCTGGCCCTGGGAGCACCACAGTTCAGCACGCCCGCGGCTCCCCCTACCCAGCAACATCCTAGAGCAAGACTCTGGCGGGTCTACCCAGTGTGGCGTGCGGCCCTCAGGCCCTGGTGCGATCGATCCCAGGGAGACGGGAGCATCTCTCCTCTTAGATGGGCTGACGGGGACCAGACCACGTCTCAGATGGGCGCCACTTTACAACCACCACGGTCCTGGACTCCCGGGGCAGCACTCCGTGGACGCACGAAGGGAGCCCAGGGAGCCGACTGTGACCCCTGACAGGTCTGAACCCAACACGCCTGACTCAAGCTAGAGCTCGGCCTACCAGGGCCCTGCCTCTGCCCTCCAACCTGTCCACTCAGGAACACAGAGCGCGAGGGGCGGGGACCTCAGGAGTGTCTGGCCACCCGTCCTCGTAAACTGGGTGTTACTACAGCCCCCCAAACTGGAAATACTGCCCACAGCGGGGTGTCACTACGGCCCGGAGTCACTGACGTCACCGCCCAAGCGGGGTGTCACTACGGCCCGGAGTCACTGACGTCACCGCCCAAGCGGGGTGTCACTACGGCCCGGAGTCACTGACGTCACCGCCCAAGCGGGGTGTCACTACGGCCCGGAGTCACTGACGTCACCGCCCAAGCGGGGTGTCACTACGGCCCGGAGTCACTGACGTCACCGTCCAAGCGGGTTGTTACTACTCCTTCTCCTTGCATGTGTACCAAGCTCTTCTGCAGGCTCTCCTCCCCCTACTCCCTCATCCGCTCCTGATTGGCCTACAGGGGCGGGGACTCTGTCTTCATGGGGGACAGTCACATCGTGTTCTGTGTCTATCCCCAGACCCACAATCTGCTGGGCCAGGACAGCCTGGCGGCAGCGAAGACAGTCCAACCCAGACGGGCGCGTGCCTTATCTGTGAGTGCACAGCCCGCGGAGCCCAGGCTTTCACGCCCGTCCCTGGCACTCGGCTGGCACCGCGAGCACCCAGTCAACGTCAGGGCTGGCAACGCAAGCCGACAGCAGTAAGCTGGGGGGAGCACCCCCTTCCTGAGGCCCATACCACTGTCTGCCCCTTACGCCCACACCGCACCTGTGACACTCCCCGGTCACAGTCATTGCACAGGGAAGGCGTCCCCTCAGCTCTGAGTCACAGATCTGAAACGGCTCCTCCTCCTTCTGGTAACCTTGCCGAGGGTCCAGACCCATGAACTGCGAACACGGTCCTGCCTGTGGGCAGTGGCCTCTATGACAACGGCCAGCAGGTGAGGACACTCCCACCTCCCCGTCCTGGGCTCCAGGTACCCGGGACCTCGAAGGGGGCCCCAGAGTCCCAGCTCTTGTGACATGGTGCCCCCACTCCAGCCACCAAGCTCGACTTTAATCACATGCAGAGAAAATGGACGAGGGACATCTGAACTGTCACTGCACTCCGGGTGACATTTTTCAAGGACTTCCGAACACCTCTTTAGCTCTGGACGAGGTCCCCCAGAACTTCTGGGGCCTGTGGCAAGGAGGGCGGGGGCTTCCTCCAAACTGCGTCTTTCAGCTGGCTCTCACCAGAGGTCATAAAGGCCCTAAAAAGGAGGTCAACTGAGAGCAGACTCTCTTCTAGAATAGTTAAAAGCTGGCAAAAGAAATAAACACTCACCCATAGCACTGAGCCCGCAGAGCCAAAGGCCTCTGGCCACAGGCAGGTCCCCATTATTCCCACTGTATCCAGGACCCAGACTTCTAATGTAAACCACCAACGTGTGAATGATCCCGAAACATGACACGTTGCCTCTAAGAGCCCCCAAGCTTCTCGGATGGCAGGAACACAGGTACCCAGGGCGGGGGTACAAGCGCCAAAGCGCTTCGTGGACACACCAGCCACCACCTGGGCACCTGGGCACCTGGACAGTGACCGGTGTCCCCTGACCCAAACACACCAGGCAGCCCAGGGCTGCTTGGCCACCTGTCGGTCTCTCCTGCCCAAACAAAAGGGCAAAGCCTCAGATGGGAGAGAAGGAGCGCTCCCAAGAAGGTGCAAGTTGCTGGGGCACCCCCAAGTTCCCAAGCGCAAGTATGCAGCAAGCAGGGTGCCGCCTTCTGCCATAATTCACTAACATTTCCTCGCGAAACAGCGCCTCAACGGGCTACCAGCATGCTGACTCAAGGGATACAGGGCCCGCCTCTGGGGTCCCACTGGGTATAGTTCAAAGGTCAGCTAGGGAGTGAAAAAGGGAGGACCGGGCTACCTGCCCATCCACACTACTGAGCCAGTTGCCTGAACTGCCCCCCAAATCAACAACCTGCAGAGCGCCTTCACGCACGTTTCCAACGGCAGCCGCTTGGTGGGCTTGGGGTCTGGGTGGGCCCCCACTCCTGGCCCAACCCCTCCTTCCCATGGATCTACAGAGGGAAGGCTGCTCTCCCAAGGAGAACAGGGCCACCAGGGGTGGACAGAAAGCGAAACAGACACCATGGCCGGGTACTGAGGCTGGGTCCTGTTAGTCCGGTGCCAACCACTCCTCTCCAGGGGCCGGGGGCCAGCGCACCCCAAGGCAAGCTCCGCCACCTAGAACCAGGAAGTGGCCATGCACCTCCCCACTTGCTGGGCACAGGGCTCTGGTGTTTGGCAACTCGCCAGCCTGCAGGAAGAGGGCACAGGAAGGAGTCGCTGGCTGCAGCAGCGCGCTGGGCTGGGCGGTGCACGGGCCCCCCCTCCGCTTTCACTTTCTGCCCAGGACTGCCCGTGAGTCAAAGGCGGGAGCAGAATGTTTACAAATCCCGTCCTTTATTCAAAGCTCACTTCCAAAGCATGCGTGAGCTGCTGCTGAAGGAAATCAATTACTTTACTTCCTAAAAACAAAACAAAAATCAACACGGTGCCGAATGTCCACCCCGAGAAAGCGTCTTAAATCCCTCCTCCCTGGATGTCCCCATGGCAGGGCTGGGACTGGATCTAGGCCTCTGAGGAGCTGCTGGGAGGCAGCTTCCAGAAGCCCAGGGGCCGGGGCATGGCCCCTACCCCAGGTCACCAAAAAGGTCAGAGAGAAATGCCCCTGGCCTCCAGGCATCACCTCCTGTCCCTCCCACCCCACAAAGCCGTGTGCCCTATCTTTCCTGATCTGTAACCACCAGCACACATCAAGGCCTCAAGACAGAAAAGGGCAAACACAGAGCTTTATTTGCAAATGAGAGGCCACATTCAGGGCCGCTGTGAAGGGCCCCTGGACAGAGGGGAAGAGGTCCTTAACTCCTGAGGACTGACCCCTTGCACAGATTCAGACTTTTTCTTGACCACTCTAAAGCCAAAACTACTCCCGGTAAAAGACGCCAGGCCAGGCCACTTTCTGTAGACTTGATCTCGCAGGGCCACGCCATGGGCCCAGGAAAAGAACCCCCATCTTAAAGGAAAGAGTAAGGGAGACAGCAAACAAAACTCCCTTCTCGATCCTCAGTGGGGTGGGGGAGCATGAAGACGAGCGGGGGCGAATCCTTCCCTCGCTTTCCTCCTGTCCCTCCAGCCCGTTAGTTTGCCTACTGATGCACAATACCCACCCCACACCCACCCCGCTAACTTTGCAGTCCATAACCAAGTTAACACACGAGGGAGGGACACCAGTTCCGCACGTCTGGGCGGAAAGCTTTCAGCCAAAATGAAGGGTCGCAGGACACTCAGGGAATGGGCCCAACAGAGGGAACTCACAGGAGGAACCCGCCCCAACCCCATTCTGTGTCCCGACTTTCATCTTTCCAAAACTGTCCCTGGGCCCCAAGGGAAAGGAGGCCGCCCAAGGCCTCCACGCTAGCCCTGCCCCCATAGGAGCAACCGGTGGAGAACTCCGCCAGGCCCCCAGCTTTATTCACCGGGGAGCCCACTAGGGCCACGGAGACCTTCGAGGTTTGCGTGGCGGGCATTCCTCCCCGACGGGCTTGTGCCATGGTCACTCCGGTGCCCACCCGAGGGGAACAGAGGGGAAGCACCCCGCTCCTCCCACTCCAAGTCGCCCTCGCCCGGATTAAGTGCTTTTCAGGCTGATTTCAAAACGGGAACTGGGTCTCCTCCTGGCCTGGCTGCAACGACCCAGTAACTCGAAGAGGCTCAAAGTCAGCGCCGGGACCCTAACTCTGGGAGGAAGCTGCCCCCGCGCCACTCCGAGTTGGGCCCAGGCCTGGTCTCGCCCCCCGCCCCGGCAGCGGCGCCGGCCCCCAGCGCGAGCCCCGAGGGGCCCGCAGCCAGAGCGGGCGGGCTCCGGGAAAGTGGCGCCGGGGCGCACGGCGGGCCCGGGACGCCACCGCGCACCTTCCCCTCCGCGTCCTCCCTCGTTCCCCCCTCCGAAAGATGGCGGGCAGAGGAAAGGGGGAAAAAAAAAATCCCTTCCGCGAGGGAAGGCGCGGGAGGCCGGGCTGGCGCGGGGCGCGCGGGCCGTGCCAACTCCGGGCTGCGCGCCCCAGCTGCGGCGACGCCCCCAGCCCGGGGCGCGGGCTGCCGGGAGGGCGCGGGCGAGGGCGAAGGGGAGGGAGCCCGCGCCGCCGCCGCGACCCCGGGCGGCCGCCGCGCTTTGTTGCATCGTGGCCGCGCACAAAGGCGGCGGCGGCCAGGGCGCCCGGCTCCCGGGACGCGCCGGCGGCCCGCGCGGGGCGCACGGGGCCGCGCTCCCCGGCCCGCCCGGCCCGCCGCCGCCCGCGCCGCCCGCCGCCCCGCGCGCGCAAGGAAGCAAGAGAAAGGCGTACTTGGCCTCGGCGGCTCCAGCGGCCGTCCCTCCCCGGCCCGCGCGGCCGGCTCCTCTTTGGTTCGCCGGCCCCGGCAGCATAATAGACGCGCCGGAGCCGAGCAGGGCTCATGCGCTGCGCCGCGGCGCCTGGCGGGAGTCGTAGTCCGCGGCCGGGCCCGCGCCGGGGCCGCCCAGGGGAGGCCGCGGCGCGCGGACTACATGTCCCGGCCCCGCCGGCGCCGCGCCCCGCCCCGCGCGCCCCCGCCCGCTGCCCGCCCCGCCGACCCGGCCGCGAGCGGGCCCGGCTCGGGGGGCGCGCGGGGCGGGGCGGGGCGGGGACCCCCGGCGGCCGCCCCCAGCCTGGGCCCGCGCGGCCCGCCCTCCGTCCCTGCCGCCCGCCCTCCGGCGCAGGGAACTTGCGCCTACGGGCGAATTTCCTGGTGCCCGCGGGAGGCGTGGAAAAAGCAGGAGCGCGGCTAGCACCGGCCCGCCCGCCGCCACTCCCGCCCGGGGACCCCGGAGCCCGGGGTTGGGGGGCGCCCTCGAACCCCGGCTGCGCACCGTTGGGGCGGCGCGCACCTGCGGAGCCCCGTGTTTGTAAACAAACCGCGCGCCTAATTAGTCCGGCGGGGGCGCGCGGGGGGGGCGGGGCGTCGGCGCGCGCGCAGGGGCGGCCCCGCCCGGGGAGGAGCCGCGCTCGGCCGCGCCCCCCTCTATCTACCCACCTCCGACTGCGCCCGCCACCGCGCTCGCATTCCCGGGGTGCGCGGGGCCGCGAGCCCAAGTCAGCCTTGGTGGGGAGGGGCAGGGGATGTGCCGAGCCCTGCCCAAAGACCGCGCCCGCCAGCCTCAGTTTCCCCGTCTGCCCAGTGAGGGGCTGGAATGAGATGAAGGCCCCCATCCTGAGATTCCAGGAGTGGGCCACAAAGGTAAAAACAAGGAGGCTTGGCCCTTCTGTATTTTGAAAGGCTCAGCTCGTGGGCACGTTTCAGATCTTGTTTTGGATGGCCATTCCTCAGGTGTATACATAAGTACACTTTTATCCAGCTGTAATGTAAGGTGGACGCATGTTGTGTAAGTTAGACCCCTATAAAAACGTCTAAAACAAAACAAGTTTTCCCCTGTGCTGGCTGAACCTGCCAACTGGAAGGTCGAGTTTCTTTGTGTGGTCTGGACCCATCCCAAGTCGCTGGGGTCACTGGGTTTATTTTCAGGGTGAGCAGGAGTTCTGCCGCTGGAAATGCACACATCTTAATAATATTACAGTGAGTGCGGGCTTCGCGGGGCCCACTGGGCCACTCTGTCCTCCCAGGCTCACAGGTGAGGGAACTGAGGCTCTGGGAGGAGCAGTGACCTGCCCAGGGTCACAGAGTCAGTAAGCAGGAGAGAGCTGAGATGCCAAAGTCCCCCAGACCTGGGAAACAGCTTGCTGGAGAGGCTGAAATGTTCTCCGACCCTACACGCTGCCCCTTTGTGTGTAAGAGCTCAGGACCTCTTACACACCCCAGGTGAGACTCCAGAGCAAGGCACTGGGGGGTGAGGGGGTTGGGGAAGACCTTGCCTTTCTAGTTTACAAACTGGGAGAAGGTGGAGGAGTGGATGGTGAGAATCTGCAGGCTGACACCTCAGACCCAGGGTCCTGGTTGCACCCCTCCCAGAGCCCTGATTTGGTACTCCGGGTTTACAGACTCCTGTGCTAGTCACCCCCAAGGCTACATTCCTTTCCTGCCATCTGGGTCTCATCCTCTAGGACATCCTAGGCACTCACCATCAGGATGATCCCACCTCACTCATCAGGCCAAAGCAAAGAGCCTCTCCACCTGGTCTTGGCCTTCCAGAGTTTGGCTGGAGTCCACAGAGGGTGCCCCTGACCAGCCAGGCTGTCAAGGCTGCCGACCAAATGCCCAGGACCCTGATGAGCCTCCATGGGCCTTATGGTGACCCCAGAAGTATCCCACGAGGAATACAGCAGGAACCTGGGCCCTCCCTGGGGACCTCGGCTTGTATGCAAAGACCCAGGTCCCCACCTTTCCCTTCCTTGTGCCCACTGGTCCTGCTTGCCACTCGCGTTGCCCACGTGGCTCAGTGGGGTAGCCTTCTGTGAGGCTGGAAGTCTCTAGGAAGCAGAATCAGCAAGAGGAATGTGACAGAGACTGGCCTTTGGGCATCTCAGCCCCTGGCTAACTACCTGTCAGGCCTAGTGCAGGGGCTCCTCCCTAGGGCCTCTGGAGAGGCAGGGCTGCCTTGGGAAGAAATTCAGGGTGGCCCCGATGCCCGACCCCCTACCAGCCCAGGCTCCTGGAGTTTCAACACCACTGAGGTTGGGCCTCTGAGGACTGCTGAGTGCCCGGAACAGAGTCACTTAATCTCCCCAAGCCTGGTTTCCTCATCTGTCAAAGGAGTCCAAAAATAGGACCTGAGTCTCCTGCTATGGGAGGGGGAAGGGGTGTGTGCCAGAGGCCTGGCCTGCGGCCCCCTCCCTTGGTCACAGCTCCCCTCTCCGCCTTCGTCTCTCACTTACAGGGTCTGTTGATTGGCTGATCCTGCTCCACTGTGGCAGCTCCATGAGAGCAGGGCTCCATCCCCTGGGCCTACAAGGGGTCTGGCGTGAATGAATGAATTTTCTCTTCTGCACCCCTGTCCGGTCCTCCAGCCTCCATCTGCAAACTTCAGTGCAGCCAGACCTCCTGCGGCTAAGGCACCTGCCCCGCAGGAGGCCTTAAAGTCTTGGCCTTGAAACTTGCCCTTTGCCTTAAACCCATATTCAGGCCAGGACGGGCCTGGGGTCTCAACTGCCTCCTCCTCTTTCATGCAGTGTTTACCACCATGCCCCTGGAGGAACAGAGCAGTTTATGTTACTGCATTATAGTTCATACACGAGTCTCTTAAAAGTTTAGTTATCGTGAGTCCTTCCCAGGAGACTGATCAGCCCTCAGAACAACTTAAAAAAAAAAAGAGTTTCTGTCTCGGTGAACAAAGGCCAGGTTGCAGAAAGCTCTGGATGGTGAAGAGCAGAGGTTTCTAATTACACAGTCATTTATCGACCAGTTACTGTGTGCCAGACTCGGTGTCAAGAGCTTACATACACAATTTCACTGAATCCCCAAACAATCTTATGAGGTAGGGGTGATTATGCCCACGTTACAGATGAAAGTGGTGGCATGGTGAGGCTACATTCCTAGCCTGAGCCACGGTTTGAACCCAGATGAGGGTTTGCATTTCACCTGCAAGGTATCTTCCAGGAGCCTGTGTTTTGGTAGGTGAGATGAGATGCATATTTGAGGGCACGGATGCCCATGTTCACTAACTGGTGGTTCTCTTAGAAACGTGTGGGGAGCCCCCATCAGGGGATGGAGCTTGGAGGTGAGCTTTCTCACTTCCCCGTTTTCCCTGGCCCCAGGTGGAAGATCATTTGCATAAAAGCAATAGTAATGTCTTCAAAAGCACACAGTGCAGAGGTCTTGGGTGTGATCTGGGAGCTTGGGGGAAAAGAGGGACTGGGCTGCAGCCACAGAAGTGTGGTCACAGACAGGCAGTCAGCAGGAGGCAGGGCAGGAAGACAGGGGGTGGCCCCCAGAGTCTCAGTCTGCTCATCTGTAAAATGGGCGTAATATATGCCTCCCTCATAGGCTTGCTGTGAGGACAACTATGGCAGAAGGACACATTCTCTAAGATTGTGGGACCGGTGGAGGGCATGGCGCCCTAAGTCCCACTTCCCGGCAGGGCAGATCCAACAGGGAACAAGACAAAGCCAGCTGCCGTGGAGCTGACATGTTCCTGGGGACGCACAGACTGTCATAAATAAGTAAAATAAGCCATGTGCCTCACGGTGCTCAGTGCTGTGGAGAAAATTCAAGCCAGGAAAGGAGCCGGGGAGCTGACTAGTGGGGTAGTAGGGTCATGGCAGCTACCTCTGGGAACTAGGACTGTGAGTGATTTCATTTTATTTTTCTCAATGATCATTTCTTTCTTCCACGGCAAACAGGTATGACTATGTACCAAAACTTGAGTTTTGTTTGAAGAAATGATCATTGTGATATAATGGGAGAGGGGGGCTGGCCTGGGAAGTGCTCCCGTCTCCGGGTCCCTGGAATCCTTGTTCAAAGTTTAGGTGCCCCTGCTGTTAGAAGGTGGTGGTGCCAACCTCTTGGTTTGGCCACCCGTGAGAAAGCTATCTGCACTGATGTCCTGGGACATCATGGCCCTGTCTGTATTCCCTCCGCATATCCCCTGCCTCTGAGAAGGAACCCCAAGATTACAAGACAAGTATATTCAGAATGATTGAAGATATACAATAAGTAATTTTTAAAAAAAGACTAACAACGGGCGCCTGGGTGGCTCAGTCAGTTGGGCATCTGCCTTCAGTTCGGGTCACGATCCCAGAGTCCCAGGACTGAGTACCACATCGGGCTCCCCGCTCAATGGTAAGTCTGCTTCTCCCTCTGACTGCCCCCCCTTGTGCTCTCTCCCTCTCTCTCAAATGAATAAATAAAATATTTTAAAAGAAAGACTAACAAAAAATTTGACATTTTGAAAAAAAAATCTTAGATGTTCTAGAAATCAAAAATATAGGCTACAGGGAAATTTGAAGCTCAGAGGAAGGGATACCTAGTGGCTTAGATAATGTTCAAGAGAGAATTAGTTCCTAAAAGATAGATCCGAGGAAATCAACCGGAATGGGGTTTAGAGGAGCAAAAGAGATGGAAAATTTAAAAATCGGAAAATTCAGTTAAGAAACAGGAAAGTGGTGTTATGTCATCTTTCTAAAAGGAACACCAGACAGACTGAATTAAGAATTAAAGGGGAGAAGAAATCTTTGTACAGATAAGAGATGAAACTTTAACAAAATAGATGGAAGAAATGAATCCTTGGATTCAAACACAAGTCACAAGTAGGATATAGGATAGACAACAGTGAATGCACCCCTAAATGTATCACAGAGGAACAGAAAACATCAAAGACAAAGAGACCTGACCAGCAATGGGCTGAGATGAACTCAGCACATATGGCAGAGCACAGAATAGGCCCGTAACTCCAAAGGGCCCGTAACTCCGCAGAAACATCAAACACAACTGGCAAAAGATGTCACAATAAACTTTATCTGAACTCCGGAAACGAGTCAAAGGTTTATATAAACTGGGAAAACAATCAAGAAGAAGGCAGCTCAATCTCAGCGTTTAAGGAAATTTCTATTGAATAACTAGCTGACCATTAAGCTAATCAAACAGACACTTCACTGGCCACAGACAACACACAATACTGGGTTTACAAAATAAGCTCAGAAACATCAAACAACAGCAGCAACCAGCATCAACAAACCCTGGGGAGGGGACAGAATCTGGTTTCCAGAGTTGCCACATTATAACATTCAAAATGTCCAATTTTCAACAACAACAACAAAATCACAAGGCATGCAAAGAAATAAAGCATGGCCTGCACACAGGGGGGAAAAAATGAAAAGAAACAGTCCCTTAGGAAGCAAGCCCAAACGTTGGACTTGCTGGATGAAGACTTTAAATCAGCTGTTAATATGATCAAGAGCTATGGGAAACCAGGCACAAAGGACAAGGGAACCACAAGCAGGACATCTCACCAAATAGATAACAGCAGTAGATAGAAATTACTAAAAGGAACCAAATAGAAATTCTGGAGTCGAAAAGAACAGTAACTGAAACAAAAGGAGTCACTAGAGGGTGATCTGCAGTAGACTCATGCAAGCAGAAGGAGAGATCAAAGAACTTAAAGATAAGCCAGTTGAGATGATCCAAACTGAGGAGAAGAAAGAAAAATGAACAGAACCTAAGAGACCTGCAGAATACTATATGGCATACTAATGTATGCACAGTGGGAGTTACAGAAGCATGGGGAAGAATGGATTTTTAAGAAATAATAAGGGCGCCTGGGGGGCTCAGTCTTTAAGCATCTGCCTTCAGCTCAGGTCATGATCCCAGGACCTGAGCCCCGCATCGGGCTCCCTGATTGGCGGGAAGCCTGCTTCTCCCTCTCCCACTCCCCCTGCTTGTGTTCCCTCTCTCGTTGTGTCTCTCTCTGTCAAATAAATAAATAAAATCTTTAAAAAAAAAAAAAGAAAGAAAGAATAGCCAAAAATTTCCCAAATTTGATGAAAGATAAGAATTTGCATAGCCAAGAAGCACAAGAAGTTTATCCAAGGTGGGATAAACTCAAAGAGATCTGTATGCTATAATCAAGATGTTAAAAGAGAAAGAGAAAGAATCCTGAAAGCAGAAAGAGAGAAGGGACTCCTCGTGTCCTGGGGGTCCTCAATAAGATCAAGAGCTTATCGGCCATCAGAAACCACAGAGGCCAAAAAGCAGCATGGTGACATATGCCAAGCACTAAAAGAAAACTAAAAATCCTGTCAACCAAGAATTCTATATCCAGCAAAACCGCCTTACAAAAAAACCGAGAAATCAAGATATTCGAAGATAAACAAAAACTGAGAGGGTTTGTTGCTAGTAAACCTGCCCTTTGAGAAATGAATGGACAACAGAGAGTAACCTGAGTCCACATGAAGAGAGAACAGGAAAGAGAAGTGCTTCAGTAGAAACAAAATCAGCAGTAGTATATTTTGGTTAGTAATGCCTCTTTCTCCACCTATGTGATTTATTTATTT
>NC_138382.1:78084920-78115073 GCF_054177405.1 Leptonychotes weddellii | reverse complement strand
CTGCCCGTCTTCATGCTTGGAGGAGGCCAGCCTGCACTTTGGCTCATGTCCCCCCAGGTCATTATTTAGGCCCTGGCTGCACCCTGTTTCCTGGCTTTCTGTGCCATGCACCTCAGCAGCAGCAGGTGCTAGGTGCTGGGCACCCATCCACCTGCCGGACACGTAGGGAGGGCAGGCCACAGGGGAGATCCCCGCAGGCAGTGGTGGTGCTCAGGCCAAGTTTGCACTTGCTGACCTGCTGGGGGTGGGGCAGCGGGGCGTGAGGGATGACCCTGGTTTGCTCCAGGCTCCCACGGCTTTCTGGTGGTGAAGACCCACCCTCAGTGCCACTAGTGCGAGCTGGCACAGCGCTGCCCCCACTGAGCAGCTGGTGGCGGCCGTGGGCACTGTGCTGCCCGTGCCATGGCCCCACCTTGGCGAGAGGGAGAAGCGGGAGAGGGGCCAGCTCGCCCGGGAGGGTGTGGAAGAGGGGAGCGGCTGTGGCTTCCCTGGGTTTCCCGGGGTGATGGGCGTGGCATCTCGAGGGGGTTCCAGGGTGTCCCTTGAATGTGGAGCAGCTCTTGGTGGGCGAGACGCACCTGCTATCTGCTTGAACCCTTTTCACTCTGGTTGGAGTGGTTTGTAGCAAGTGCCAATTACTTTGGTGCAAACACGCCCACTTGGCAGGTGGCAAGCTACCAACAGGATGTTAACCAGCTCATGAGATTCTCAAAGCTTGAACGATCTGCTGTGTAAGTCGTAGGAAGGCTGGCTGATTCCAGCGCCCCCATGTTCTGCTCTCTGTCCCCCAGCTCCGTCTGGCCCCTCGTGCTATGGGCGCTGCCACTGAGCCCCAACCTATCTGTATATCGTGACAAGGACACATAACACAAAGTCTGGCAGGGCACACAAACATGGCCTGGTGTTCTTATTCCACGTGCGGCCCCCAGTCTGCTCTGGGCCCTACAAGTAAAAGTGGGGCCAGCAGCTTCTGTCCAGGAAACAGTGGGGCTTCAGATGTCGGGACTGGCCTGTTGGTTCTGGAGCGTAGTTGGTCATCTTCCTTCCCAGGCGTGAGCCTGGCCAACATTCCTGAAAGCTGGTGGGGGATGCATGAGGTCTGCAGCAGGCCCGCATTTGCTGAGAGCCAGGGTGAGGTGCACCTCCTCCTGCCCGCCCCTATTGGCCCGGGGCTGGGCGTGTCACACCTTGGCTCATCATCACAAAACCAGCTCTGGTTCTCATGGTTACATCGGAACCTCGCCCCAAAGGGGCCCAGCTCCGCACGCCTTGCGTGGTTCCGCAAACGCTCTGCCTGCCCAGCTCAGCTCTGTGGGGTCGATGCCGGAGCGCTCTCTACGTGTGCATCATTCCCCCAAAATTGCCACGATCAAGAACAGCCTGAGTCAGCCCCCACTAGGCAGGCAGTTGGTGGGCAGTGAGCCAGGAGAGGCCGTGTCCTGGGCCCCCGCCCCCCACTGTTGGCTGTGTGCCTGGACCGCCACCTTCCCGCCCTTGCGTTACCCGCCCTTGCCCAGGCGGCCCGTGTTCACGTCACGTCCCTGCCCCAGCTTGAGAGCAGTAGTTAGAGAGTGGGTCCGTGACAGGTGAGGGCTGGGCTGAGCAGGGCAAGTGGCGTGAGTGACGTGAGCTGGCCTCACTGTGACCACTCGGGTGTGCTCGGGAGCCCACGGGGCTGGGAGAGGTGGTGGGGCCTGGGTGACTGGCCTGTCTCTGCCGTCCCTCCTCCCCTGTAGGTGCTGCCCGGTTGGGCCCAGAAATGGGATGTCAGGCCTCCGAAAGGAGCATAGTGGAAGCGAGGGCCTCGAGCGGCTGCTGTGACGGCCAGTGAGTGAGCCGCGGAGGATGTCCACCACGACGACGGTCGCCCCTGCGGGGATCCCGGCAGCCCCGGGCCCGGTGAACCCGCCCCCGCCGGAGGTCTCCAACCCCGCTAAGCCCGGCCGCAAGACCAACCAGCTGCAGTACATGCAGAATGTGGTGGTGAAGACGCTCTGGAAACACCAGTTTGCTTGGCCCTTCTACCAGCCCGTGGACGCAATCAAGCTAAACCTGCCTGTGAGTGCCCCCCCCCCCCGCCGGCATCCCTGCCCCTCCCCTCCCCACTGGCATCCCTGCCCCCCTGTTGCCCCCCTCCTGGAAGGACTGCCCCTGGGCCCAGGCAGCTGTGGTGCCGGTAAGCCAGGCACAGCACAGGGCCTGTGGTGACCGAGGAGCGGAGGGGCTCCTTGGGTGTGGGAGTGTGGAGGGCGGTGGTCCCCAAATGTAGGGAACAGGGGAGAACCTGTGCCTCCCTGCTGTTCCTGTGTACCCTCCTGTAGAACCATGCCTCTGACCCCTGTTGCGGTCAGATGCTCAGGGCAGGTTGTGGCCCTCTTTCCAGGCGAAGCTGCCCATCTGCCCCTTCAGTGCTGGCCCAGTCTTCTCATGGGTTTCTTATTTGGACCCAAATAGAGAAACCCCCAGTGTTGCCTGGGAAGCCCTGGGCCACTAGTTGGTGGCCTGGGTTCTCGGCACAGCTCAGTACTGGTCACCGGCGGGCCCTGGGTTTGGAGTCTGAGAGGGGGCTCGGCCCCCTCACCACAGTGCCGATCAGCTCTGGGGCCTGCCCCAGCTGCCCAGTTCCGTGCATCTCTAAGAACCGCCTGTCCGTGTGGAGCCTGTCGGGCGAGAGGTGTGGCAGGGGTTGGAAGTGGGCCGGGTGCTTGCCCTAGACTCTGCACCTGCCCTCAGCTGACCAGACACTGCCTTTGGCCTGACCCCGGTGCCCAGCTCACCCGAGAAGATGCTCCGTGTGCAATCGCCCTCCTCGGGGACGGTGAACACAACGCCTCAGAATCTGCTGATGATGCCTCTGAAAATCTCTTTCCCAGGATTATCATAAAATCATAAAAAACCCAATGGATATGGGGACTATTAAGAAGAGACTAGAAAATAATTATTACTGGAGCGCGAGCGAATGTATGCAGGACTTCAACACCATGTTTACAAATTGTTACATTTATAACAAGGTAAGAAAGCACCTGCGGCATGGCTCCCCGAGTGCCGAGGGGACCCTCTGGCCGGGCCTGGGCTCTGTGGTGGCTCTCAGACGGGGGGCGTGTTACCCCCAGGCTGCAGTCCCCATTCTGGGGTCCCATGTGCTGTCCACGCCCCCCCCGGGGGGGGGAGTGAAGCCCGGAGCAGCCTTTGTGGGGGGCCTTATGTATCAAACGCTTTAACTGTTTGTGCCCTCGGACCTCGAAACTCCAGCTGTCGGGACAGTGCTGGGGTCAGCGCGGGCTCATGGGGCAGAGCCGCAGCGTGCACACGCATGGCGACCGGAGGGCAGCCGAGCGCACCGTGACATCCACCTGCAGCCGCCCCACGTGGCCAGGCCACTGCATGACCAGGGAGCATGTGTTCACGATGTTTTTTAGCAAGAAGATGGTTCTAGCGAGAAGAGTAGATTAGGGAAGGTCCACGTGGTCCTGACTTGGTGGGGTTTTTGTTGTTTTCCGATCGCGACAGGATATAGCAAAGATGAATTGAGTTGAACTGAGTGGAAGGTTCTGTTTTCTGCACGGGATAGGCCAAAGGGTGATTCTTGTTCTTGGTTTTCTGAATTCTTTCAAGAGTCCCCACAGTAAAATAAGGCCCTTTCGCCTCCCCCATCGCCTGCCCTACCAAATCTCTGAACGGATTTTTGAATAAATGTTTTCTTGAGCCACAACCGGTGATGTGTTTGCAAGCACGTGGCCTCTTGCCCAACAAGTGACCTTGGCTCTCCCTGTGTCTTCAGCCCACAGATGACATAGTGCTAATGGCCCAAGCCTTAGAGAAAATTTTTCTGCAGAAAGTGGCCCAGATGCCCCAGGAGGAAGTTGAATTATTACCCCCTGCTCCGAAGGGCAAAGGCCGGAAACCGGCTGCAGGAACCCAGAGTGCAGGTAACGGGGTGGACGGTGCCGTCCTTCTGTCCTGACACCCCCCCCCCCGGGGCGTGACAACAGCATTTCTTGTGCGGGTCTCGGCCCCTCTGAGCTCAGTGTCCCTGTCTGTGAAGTTGGGGCGACATGGCTGGCTCTTGGTGGCATTGTTACCATCTGCCTTCGAGCCTACTCTGGTGGGGAGACTGGTCTTGCTGTGCCTGCGTGCAGAGGCCACCTCTTCCAGAAGTCTAGATGGGAGGTCCTTTTGTCCCCCTAGGACGTTGCCTCTCTAGCTGCTATTGTATGCTCTGGGACAGGAGAGGGGCTGTGTCACCCGTGAGGGAGGGTGGTGGGGATGAGGATTAGCACTAGGAGCCCTGGGGGTCTTACCTGGTCCAGGAACGGGGAATAGAGGTGCGCCCCGATGGAGAGACTGGCCCAGCTCCCCAGCCCTCGAGGAGGCTGCGGTGGGTCCCCACCAGTGCCAGCCACCCCGCTTTGCAGATAGGACCGTGGGTGGTTAAGTAGCTCTGCCCAGGTCACTCAGCTGGTTATTGGTGGAGTCTGAGTTAACCCCCGGTTTCTCGGGCCCAGGCCTCGCTCTTCCTTCCAGGCTGCACCTTGTGCAGGCTTCCTCATTCAGACTCTGGTCTCTGGCCAGAGGGAGGGCCTTTCCTTTGTTGGATGAGCGCCTGTGGAGGCTGGTTCCATGGAGGCAGCCACGGTGCAGGGCCAGGGGTCTCAGGAGGAGGGGCTCCCCGGCACTGATGTGCTCTGGCTGGACGGGATGGTTCAGGAAGCTTCCGGAAGCCAGCTGGCACGTAGAGCCTGGTGTGTTCAACGTCCTTTCCTTGTCTTCAAGGTACACAGCAGGTGGCGGCTGTGTCCTCTGTCTCCCCAGCAACCCCCTTCCAGAGCGTCCCCCCCACTGTCTCCCAGACGCCTGTCATTGCTGCCACCCCAGTGCCAACCATCACTGCAAACATCACGTCGGTCCCCGTTGCCCCGGCTGCTGCCCCACCTCCTCCCTCGACGCCCATCATCCCTGTGGTCCCTCCCACACCACCTGTAGTCAAGGTGAGTGACCCTGGGGACAAGGTCAGCTGGCTGTCCCATCACCAGGCCGGGTTCCTGGATTTGGGCAGGTGTGGGGCGGGCACCTGTCCCTGGGCACCGACTTCTCATCGGGTGTTTGGTACACGTGACACTGGAGTGGTTCTCTCTGTGCCCATGAGGTTGGGCTGTTGCCCCTAATGCAGACGGGGAGACCGAGGCTCAGGGAGCTGCAGGTCACACAGCTGGTGAGGGTGCCCTGCTCTGAACCCCAGTTTCTCTGGCCTGGAAGCCCTGGCCTTCGCGGGACATGGGTCACCGTGCGAGAGGAGGGTGGAGGGGTCCCGGAGCGCCCCTGCTCACATGTGGATTTAGGGCAGCAGCCTGGTGCACGGTGAGGAGCCAGTGCCCGCGGCCTGCACTGTGCGCCCCTGCTCGCGTGAGCTCCAGCACGTCCGTCTCCCCAGTGTGTGGCTGGGCACTTTCATGGCAGGGACCGTCCTGGCCGGGTCTGGGCTCAGAGCCCGTGCTCCTTGTGAGATCTGGGGCAGGCCCCGTGCCGGGTGCTGATGTGTGTTGTCTTCCGTTTGCCCCTCGCAGCGGCCCTGTGGGCCAGACAGTATTTCCCCCATCTTACAGATGAGGAAGCAGGCGCTCGGGGGGGTTAAGTGGCCCCCCCCAAGGTAACACGCCCCCGCCATTGCTTTCCCTCCCCCGTGGCCTTCACTGCCTGCACTTCCGGGCGGCACCGGGCCAGGCTGCCTTACACCGTGCCCGGCTGGTTTTGGAGCATGTCCTGTTTGCCATGGCCGGGTGAGCTCCCCCCGGGCCTCTGTGGCACACGCTTGGTGTCCTGTGGGTGCCCACACGTGTTTGTGGATAGCCAGCTCGTGCCCTGACAGCCTGGGGGCGGCGGCTTGGCTGGGGCAGAGACCTGGTGGCGGCCCAGAGAGCAGGTCGCTATGAGGCCGTCAGCCTGGGCGGTGCGGCTCCGAGGGGCCCCTCTGCCAGTCTGAGAGGTCTGCGAGGCGGGGAGCTGGCTGAGCTGGTCTCGGGGACGTGCTGAGCCCGGGCTGCACAGCGCACCGTGCTGCCCGTGGGCACCCGGGAGCGGTGCCGGAAGAGACCCGCACGGCCCAGGACCCACCGTTATTCCCCACGTTCTCACCCTCGGGGCACAGCCCGTGTGAGTGTCTGCCCTGTGCACACCCACAAGGGGCTCAGCGGACCATTTTAACATTCCCTCCCCTTGTGGACAGCAGCTCTCTCTGGCTCCCACTGCCTTCAGGGTTCCAGTCCAGACCTGCCCAGTCAGCCCCCGGGAGCCCTTGCTCCCACACCCACCGCTGCTGCCCTGCCCCAGCCCCGCATGCTCTTCCTGCTCCTGGCCTCGGCCCGCTCCACGACGGCTGTCCTTGGGGCTCCAGCTTGGAGGACCTCATCTGGGCCTTTCCCACTGGCCTTTCTAAGCAGGGATTTCTGTTCGTCTCTGCTGTCCCTTAGCCTGGGTCCTGCTTGGGGCTGATCCTAGCGCCAGGTCCACCTCGGTCATGTTGTCTCTGGAGCCCCCCACATGGGCCCGAGGTTCGACGCAGGTGACTTGCATGCCACACCTCACAGTGCTCGGGCGTCACCTCGGAGCCCTGGGGGCAGGCGGAGGGGACCCTCGTGGGGCGGCTTGGGGGGTGGGTTCTGAGTCCAGCCTTCCCACTACCAGCTGTGTGACCTTGGGCCCGAGACGTGGCCCCTCTGAGCCTCGGTGTCCTGCGTGGCGCGGGAGGGCAGCCAGGGGGACGGGCGTGGCTGTGCATGCCGTCGCTTTGCTCAGCGCCTGGCGGGGAGCGCTCTGGAAGCGCAGCTGCAAGCGTTCACGTTCTTGCGCCCCGGGCTCGGTCCTGGGGCTCACCGGTTGTCTCGCTGTCGCAGAAAAAGGGCGTGAAGCGGAAAGCAGACACCACGACGCCCACGACGTCCGCCATCACTGCCAGCCGGAGCGAGTCGCCCCCGCCGCTGTCAGACCCCAAGCAGGCCAAGGTGGTGGCACGGCGGGAGAGCGGGGGCCGCCCCATCAAGCCGCCCAAGAAGGACCTGGAGGACGGCGAGGTGCCGCAGCACGCGGGCAAGAAGGGCAAGCTGTCGGAGCACCTGCGGCACTGTGACAGCATCCTCAAGGAGATGCTGTCCAAGAAGCACGCGGCCTACGCCTGGCCCTTCTACAAGCCGGTGGACGCCGAGGCCCTGGAGCTGCACGACTACCACGACATCATCAAGCACCCGATGGACCTCAGCACCGTCAAGGTACCGTGTGGCGGGGGCTCGGGGCGCGTGCGGGCCGCCCCCTCTGCCGTCGTGCAGGCTGTGTGCTGCTGCTGTGCCGGCTGGGGGGCCGCTCAGCATGGCGCGGGTCCGGCCGCGTCTGGGACGAAGGTGCGTTCTGCCTGTCGTCACCGAACCTGGGGCCTCGCGGTCCTTCGTTCCGCTGGAATCTGTCTCCTGTCTCGGTGTGCGGGTTTTGTAACGTCCGCAGGGACGCCCTTTCGGGTGACCCACCCCGCCCTGGCCAGAGAGGGGCCCTGGAGCAGGGGAGGTAGACTCGAGACCCAGAGCCCGGGCTCCCCGGGCCTCCCGGGCCAGGGGCTCCTCCCTGGGCCTCAGTGGGTTTTGTTCTGGGTCCGGCCCATTGTGTCCAAGCAGAGAGCAGGCTTGTGCTGGGCCGTGAGCGAGAAAGTGCCCGGGCGGCAGTGACCCCAAGGGCAGCAGACCCAGGGCTGCAGTGAACTCCCAAGGGGTCTTCCCTGAGCACACGCAGGTGGGGTTCCTGACCCCCCGATCGGCTGGGGCCCCAGCACACATGCCCTCCCTCAGGTAGCGCTCTGAGCCAGCATGGTGTTGATCTCTGGCCCCTTCAGGAATGCCCCTGGCCGCTGGGGACTGTAGCCCACCTCCCCTGTGAACTGGCATTCTGCCTGGTTTCCCAGTGATGCCAGCCTGGGGCAGAATCTCCGTACTGGAGCCTCCCCCCTGGGGTGCTTGGGGGTTTCGGGCAGGACAGACCTTGCTGTGTGGGTTGGTGGTGCTGGGTGAACCACGTGGGGGGACCGAGCCTCTTCCTTGGATACCTTCCGTCCTGCCCCTGCTGGGAGCCTAGTAATGTTCTTTCCTTTGGATGGTGTTTTATCCCTGTGAGTTGGCGCGAGTAGAGAACAAATGGAAAGATTCCAGCAAAGCAGAGGTGGGAGGAGGGCAGAGTGCACCGTTGCCCCTCTTTCCGGGGAGGATTCCTAACCGTGGTCTGGATTTGCTCTCGCCCGAGGCCTGCTCTCTCCTAGCCGGTCTTGACCATGGGGCAGTGGGTGGAACGGGGCTCCCAGGCCAAGTCCGAGGCCGAGCTCTCCCTGCTCAGGGTCTGTGGGGTCCTGGCTCTGGGCCAGCAGTGGGTGGCTGTGCGCCCATTCGGCCTCCGCACACAGTGTCCTGGCTGGGATTTGGGGTGGTGGGGGGTAAAGGGGCTAGGCCTTTGCACGCACCCTGATGTTTCGAGACGGGGAAGCTGAGGCTGGAGGGTCCGCCCCGAGTGAGCTGCTGGTGGAGCCAGTCCCAGAATCCACGTCTTTGACTCTTGGGGCCTCGAGCCGAGCCGGCAGAGCTCATGTCACCCAGATGAGGGTGACTCTCTCTGTGCCCTTCGGAATCCCCAGAACTCTCGGGAGGCCAGTGAGACCAGTGACTTGTACGTGCCATACCGCCAGGGAGCGGCTGAGTGGGGAGGCTGCCCGGCCCTGGTGTGCTGGTGCACCTGCAGGCTGAGGCCGTGTCCTCTGGGCTACCGAGCGGGGGCCGCATGCACGCGGCGGTTTGCTCTGGCCTTCCCCTTCAGAAACACCCGTCGTCTGCGAAACAGTGAGGAACGACACACAGCTGCCCGACTGTCCGTGGGCACCCCACGTGCACTTAATGTGTAGCCTGTGTGTTCCCAGCCCCCGCCCCCCGCCCCTTGGGAGAGCCGCCAGTGGTCAAGTTAGGACCAGAGTCTGAAAATCTGGCAGAGGTTGAGAAGGTCTCGGGTGCCCGTTTGTCCTCCCTAGCTGGGCCTCCCCCGAGTAGGGAGGCTGTGCTGAGGGCTGGAGCCATGCAGCCTGGGAGCTGTCAGAAGCTCTGCGACTGGCGGGGGTGCGTACCCAAGGCACTAGAGAGGCTGCGGGCCCTGGAGTCGGGCTGCACTCAACCCGCCAGCGTCCAGGTCTGTGTAGGTGCGAGCGAGACCCGCACTGTCCTCCAGGGGTGCATGGTCCCCAGGAGAGCGGGCGCCCCCCACCGACAGGCGGTCCCTGACTGACAGCTTCTACTTGAACCCGTGCAGACCCAGGGAGCTCGCTGCCTCACCAAGCAGTTCCCCTCCATGTGCCCTGACTGGCAGCTTGTTCTAAGTGCCGCCTCGCGGTGTCTGTCGATGGTCGCGCTTCTGTCCTCCCCGTGAGTGGGCGTGTTGTCTTACCCCCACCAACCCCACCTCGTCCTGCTGGGTTGCGAGCGGCAGGCTGGCCAACAATGCCTGGATTCTCACAGCGATGAAGTCAGTGTCTCAACCCGCGAACTGAGGAGACCCCCGCGCCCCCGCCCCGAGTTGGCAGCAAGTTTACCGGAAGTTCCCCGTTCGCCCTGGAGCTCCTCCCGTCAGGGACTTCTCTGTGTATAAAGCTACGGGGCGTGTAGAGCTGGAGGCTATAGCGCAAGGAGAGGTTACGTGGCGGCCGCGGGAGCCAGGGTTCAGGCCGCCTCCCTGGGGGTCCCGGAGCCTCTCTTCCGAGCCCTCGAGTCCCGCGCCCACGCTGTCCCTCGGGGCTCCCGGGGACGAGGTCTGGGGCTGGCCGTGGATGGTGGTCGTGTGGTGGTGTGAGGTGCTGCATGCGGGGCCTGGCTGGGCCCTGGGGTGCCGGGCAGCGCCCCTCACCCCGGCCGCTTGTGTGTTGCAGAAGAAGATGGACAGCCGTGAGTACCCAGACGCGCAGGGCTTTGCT
Organism: Leptonychotes weddellii; assembly: GCF_054177405.1. Lineage (NCBI taxonomy): Eukaryota > Metazoa > Chordata > Mammalia > Carnivora > Phocidae > Leptonychotes > Leptonychotes weddellii. The sequence goes on along the minus strand of NC_138382.1, from coordinate 78,105,091 downwards.
GCCGACATCCGGTTAATGTTCTCCAACTGCTACAAATACAACCCCCCAGACCACGAGGTGGTGGCCATGGCCAGGAAGCTCCAGGTAACTGGAGGCGCTCTCAGGCAGAGGGGCCTTCGGGGCACAGGGGGGGGACCAGCAACCTGGGGCAGGCGCCCAGGAAAGACCGGCCTCCCGGAGAATGGACAGCTGCGAAGGCCGTGGGAGAGCCTCACCTGCACAACACCTTTCTCCTGAGCGGTGCCCGGCGCTGGCCAGGCCCCAGGCCTGCTTCCCGGGCACACGGTGGCGGACAGTCCAGCCTCTGTCCCCCGGGAGCTGCAGGCACACGTTCCCGTGGGGAGGGGGAGGATGAGAGGGCAGGGGTCCCTCCTCCCGCAGCTCCAGTCTCTGTGCGAGGGAGCCTTTGTCACGGGCCTGCCAGTGAGCCCGGGCACCTGACGCTTGCGTGTGACCTTCTGTCAAAAGTCTGGGTGCTGCCCGCCTAGTTCTGTGTGGGTCAGTGCGCTCTCCTTACGACAGACACTGGTGCTTTTATAAATGACAGCACCAAAATGTTAAAGGTTTTTTTTAAATTTCAGAGAGAGCGTGAGCACAAGTGGGGGAGGGGAAGGGAGAGGGAGAGAGAGAATCTCCAGCAGACTCCTCGCTGAGCACGGAGCACAACGTGGGGCTCGATCTCACCAGCCTGGGATCATGACCTGAGCCAAAATCAAGAGTCCAACACTTAATCGACTGAGCCACCCAGGTGGCCCAACAGCACCAAAATTTTAAACGTTATGTAATTGGAAGACTTTTTTTTGGAGGGAAGAGTAAAAATTGTGGATCTCTACTCTCTTCCAGCAGTTTTTTTTTTTATACCCAAAATGCAGGCTGTTTGTTGTGTGAGCTATTCCTAGTCTTTTACTCAGAACCCTTTGAAAACCCCATAAAACAGCTCATGGTGTCACCCTTGGCCACCCAGGACCCAGAGGAGGGAGGAGAGGGAAGCTGTCTTTTGTGCTGCTGGGTCCTCCTGTGTTGAGTGGGCCTTTCCCAGGTTCTGCTGATGCAGGCTGTGCCCTCCGTGGACCGGCTCCCCTTGGGAGTATGGTGCAGCAGTCCCGCTGGTCCCAGGATGCCCAGAAGCCAGCAGGATCTGTGGTTTTGTGCTCAGACCACGCCCCACTGTGTCTGGGAGCAAAAAGGCTCTGCACGGTTCTACTCCGTGTTTACTCTGTGATGCTCCCGAACCTGGTAAACTCCTGGTACAGCTTAATGAGAAAGCCAGGCGGGGCTGGTGCAAATCGGGTGTGGAGGCCAGTGGCTCTGGTTCTGTTCCTGCTAAAGCTGGTTCTCGGCAGTCTGGCCACAGAGGCTGCAAGTCGCGATTCCCAGTGCACTGAGCAGTCATGCCAGTCCAGCTCTGGGGTCGGAGCCCCGCACGGAAGCAGCCTGCTGTCAGTGCTCCTCCAGCCAGCCATGTGCCGAGAGCGGGCTGGACCGCTGTGCGCATCTGTGCCTCTGGGAGGAGAGTCTGGGACCAGTGGGGTGGCATTTCACGAGTGTGAGCTGGTGTGGATTTGTGTGTAGGAGCTTAGCAGAGAGGGAGCTCCCACGTGGCTGTGCACCCCCATGTGAAATGAACCTGGGCCGCCAGGAGAGGGGACCTTGGCTGGGAGGTGCCCCTGAGGGCCTGGGTCCTGCTCTGTGCAAGCTGGCAAGGGGCTTTCCAAAGCCAGCGTTGACGGAACAAGACTTTTGCCTTTGGAGCCAATTTTTGGGCCTAACTCAGGATGAGAGGTCATGCTGTGGTAAAAAGCTCTAGGGTGAGGAATGGGCGAGAATGTCAAGTGGCCCCCAGACCCGGCAGCTGCGGGCCCCATAGAGGTCATAGTTCAGACAAGGGCAGGCACTCCAGCTGCTTTGCAGTGGGCGACAGCCTCATAGGGCCTCAGACCCAGAGGCCATAAGGATACGCAGATCTACGGAAGGCTTGCATGCTTAATAAAGGGAGTTTGCGGACCAGTTCCTAGAAGGCTGCATCCGTGGCTGTTGGCCCCATGGCCCCTGCCCCCTGCCCCCAGACCTGCACTCAGTGCCTGGACAGGGAGGGAGGGAGGGCGGGAGAGCAAGCTAGGGCTGGCCCAGTCCCCCTGTGGGCCTGGCCTTCGAAGCCGCCGCGGGTGCAGCTCCGAGAGCAGCTCACAGACGCTCAGGTGTAGGTTCCCCACCCCAAGGGGCTTGCCCCATGGGCGTCCAGGACCTCAGGCGGCCCCTGCTTTCCCGCAGGACGTGTTTGAGATGCGGTTTGCCAAGATGCCGGATGAGCCAGTGGAGGCGCCGGCTCTGCCTGCCCCCGCGGCCCCCGTGCTGAGCAAGGGCGCTGAGAGCAGCCGCAGCAGTGAGGAGAGCTCCTCGGACTCGGGCAGCTCGGACTCGGAGGAGGAGCGGGCCACCCGGCTGGCCGAGCTGCAGGAACAGGTGTGCCATGGGGCCGGGCCGCCCTGGGCAGGGACCTGGGGGGGGCGTCCGCTCCGAGGGCCCCTCGGCAGCGCTAGAGGTCAGGGTCATGCCAGGCTGCCGTGTGGTGCCTCGCCCGCCGTGGAAGGGTCTTGCGGGCACCGGCTCCAGCCTCCCGACGGGGAGGAGAGAGCAGAGTAGAGATGGCCCCGCCATCAGCGGCAGGGAGCTGGTGTTTGACTTTGGGCTGAGCCTCGTTAGAGGTGATGCCACAGGGAAGGTGGCCCTCGGTGTAGCCACCTGGCGGCCCCAGGATCTGTGACACCGTTTCCTCCCCTGTGAGGTGCAGCTCACGGCCCTCGCGGGGGTCGCTGAAATGAAAAGTGTGTAAAACGCCTAGCACACTACCAGGTATGTATCGACTCGGGGTAAACCTCAGCTGCTGGCCCTGGATCGTTTTAATCCTGTCTATCTGCCGTTTGGCATGCAAATGGCTTCTAAAGGTAGCTATTGAAAATCTCCTTTGTACAGACGTACAAACCTCTGTGCAGAGTTGTCTCTAAGTGGTGAGGAAGTTGTTGCCGTGCCCCCTGTCCTGGCCTGAGGGCGCCACCGGGCCCATCGGTCAGCCTCCGGGCCTGTGAGCGGTGCCTCAGGTGGGGCCGGCGAGGCCCCGAAGCTCTCCAGCGCGCATAGGGGTCGTGAGGGCAGAGGGGGCCTTTGATGCCATCTGCTCCTGGCTCACCTCCCCACGCGTTTGAGGTAGCTCCAAGGGCACCCCGAGGCCCCCTTGGGCCAGCCCCCGGGGAGCCCTGCTCAGCCGCCTGCTATTTTCCAGCTGAAGGCTGTGCACGAGCAGCTGGCCGCCCTGTCGCAGGCCCCGGTGAACAAGCCAAAGAGGAAGAAGGAGAAGAAGGAGAAGGAGAAGAAGAAGAAGGACAAGGACAAGGACAAGGAGAGGCACAAGACAAAGTCCGAGGACGAGAAGAAGGCCAAGGTGGCCCCACCCGCCAAGCAGGCCCAACCGAAGAAGGCTCCCACCAAGAAGGCCAGTAGCACGGCCACGGCCAGCAGGTGGGCTGTGGCGCCCTTCAGGCCCCTGCAAGCCCAGTGTTGCTAGGTGTCTTAGGTGTTTGTATGGCAGGAAGGGTACCGGATTTGGGCCTTCACACCTTGGCTGCAAATCCTGGTGACACAGAGACGGGGCTGGTACATGGGAAACGGGATGGGGGCAGGGTGGTCCTTGTCCCCGAGAATAGGGGGACAAAATGAGGCCTCTGCTGGGAAGACTGAGCTCTGGAGGGTGTCACTCGGCTGTCTGTGGGGTTAGCCTCTCAATCTCAGGCACTGGAATGGTCGCACTGTCTGGCACAGACTTCAGCATCTCAAGTCTTTGGGGCCGTTTTCCTGATTTGAGCCAAGGAGTCCTAGGGGCATTGTGCCTTGGTAAGGTTTTCTCCTTCCTGGTCCACCTGCCTTCTGTCTTCACTCCTACCGTGCACTGCCCTGAGGAATGCTTGCCACGGACAGGACCACAGGGAGATGAGGATGGGGGGAAGGTGCTCAGGGCCAGCGGGCCTCTCCTGCAAGGTAGAAGGAAGGCTTCCCAGAGGAGAAGTGACTGCTGTGCAGGAGCAAGCTCAGCAGCAGTCGGGAGAGGGTTCCGAGAGTCAGAACAGCAGAGACAAGGCCATGGAGGCCAGCAGACGTGTTCTAGGAATTAGTGGGAATTAGGACAAGGTTGGTTCCACTGAGGAATGGAGACTGGTTTGGGAAGAGGAGTTGGGAGAGGCTGCTGAGATTGACCAACTTTGCTGAGGCCTCTCGTTTTATCCTCTGAGCAAATGAAGGGAAGTCAGGAGGTGTTTGAGCTGGAAGTGGTCAGATCCTGGACAGTGTGGAGAATGGATCATTGGGACGCAGGACTGGGAGAAAGGACAGCCTGGGGAGGTTTTGTGGTCATGCAGGCAAGAGAGGCCAGGGTGGCCATGGAGGTGGGAGGCAGAGGGACAGGCCTTGGTGCCTGGAAGCAGGAGGACAGGGGCATGGGAAACGGGGTTTGGGCCTTGGCGGCTGGGTAGGTAGTCAGCGGCATTAGTGAGGGGTAGTGGTGGGAATGCTCGTGTTTTGTCGTCCCTCCCTTTTCAGAGGGGAGGCAGGAGTCAGGTTTTCTTGTAATGTCTGTATGGATTTGGTGTCCGTATAACACTGGACTCAAAAATGAATTGGGAGGTGTTCTCTCCTCTGTTTTCTGGGTGGATTTATAGAGTTGGTGTTAATTCTTAAATACTAAGTAGAATTCTCCAGTGAAAGCATCTGGGCCTGGGGTTTTCATTGTGAGGCTTTAAACGATGAATTCAGTTATTTTTGTAGATACAGGACTAGTCAGATTATCAGTTTCATCTTGAGTGAGTTTTGGGGATTTGTGCTTTCGAGACATTGCTCCATTTCACTTGAAATGTGGAATTTATGGGCATTGGTTTGTTTGCAGTGTGCCCTTATGGTCCTTTTAACATCTGTAGGGCCTGTAGTGATGTGTCTTTTGTCTTTTTTTCATGGTGAATCTGAAGAGAGATTGATGAGTTTTATTGGTTGTTGAAGCAACCAGCATTTGATGTCATTGGGTTTTATCTGCTTTTATTTCCTTTTGTTTATGGTCTTATTTTTATTACTTCCTTTTGCTTGTTTTGGACTTAATTTGCTCTCTTAAAGTAGAAACTTAGATTATTGATTTGAGACCTTTTCTAACATAAATATTTAATACTATTTATTTCTGTCTAAACACTACTTCAGCTGTACTCCACAAATTTGATATGTATGATTTCATTTAATTCAAAATATTTTCTAATTTCCCTTCAGACTTCCTCTTTGACCATGGGTTATTTAGAAGTATGTTGTTATTTAGAAGTACGTTGTTTAATTTCCAAGTATTTGGAGATCTTTTTCTGGACATGGTTCAGTTATTGGTTTCTGGCTTAATTCCATTAGGGTCAGAGAACATACTTTGTGTGATCTCAATACTTTTGTTAAGATTTATTTTATGGCTGGGAACTGGGGAACGTTCCATGTGGACTTGAATATGTGTTCTCCTGCTGTTGGGTTGTTACCTGAATGTCAGGGGGAAAAACAACAACAACAACAAACACCCCCACCCCACCCCAGAAACATGTCAGTTAGGTTAATTTGGTTGATGGTATTCTTGGGGTCTTTTCTCTTCTTGCTGATTGCTTTATTAATCACTGGGAGAGAGAATCGTTAGATCCCCTGCTGTAATTGTGGATGTTTCTACGAACCTCCCTTTGGTTCTATCAGTTTTGCTTTATACATTCTAAAGCTTGGTTTTTAGATGCACACACATTGAGGGCTATGATGTCTTCTTGGTCAGTTGATCCTTTTCTCACTATGCCATGTCCCTCTTCTTCCTGACACTATTCCTGTTTCTGAAGTCTCCACTGTCTGAAGCTAACAGAGCCACTGCAGCTTTCTTTCGGTTAACGTTTGCATGGTGTAGTCCCCCCATCTCTTTACTTTTAACCTACTTCTGTTATTGTATTTAACGTGGGATTGGTGGACCACATGTAAGTCAGTTTTGTTTCTTATCCAATCTATGTCTTTTAGTTGGTGTGTTTAGACTACTTATATTTAACGTAATGATTGATAAAATTGCATTTCGGTCTGCCATTCCATTACTTTCTGTCTTCCCTGTGGTTTTTATTTCTCTGTCCCCCTTTTCTGCCTCCTTTTGGATTGTTTGAATATGGAGGTCAGTTTTTGACCCGCTGAATCTGAGATGCCTGTGTGGTGTTGAGGGGAGCTGACCACTACAGTCTTTCCTGGCTCAGGCCGGGAAACCCCCAAGTTGGGAGCAGATTGTGCTCTGACCTCTGAAACAGGGTCTTCTATGTCCCTGCAGACACATATGCAGCCCTCAGTCCACCTGGCCTCTCTGCCCAGGGCACCACTTAGGGCTTGCGTCTTGTTAAAGAGCCTGGTTCTAGAGAGGAAAAAGGCCAGACAGAACAGGCAAGGGGCAGGGGCTCCGTGGACCTGAGGGGACATGGACTGGGGGCTGCACAGGGGCTGGAGGGACATGGACTGGGGACTTCACAGGTGTCGGGAGGACAATGGGCAGGGGTTCCACAGGGGCTGGGGGGCCATGGGCAGGGGGCTCCACAGGGGCTGGGGGGACAGCGGCAGGGGCTCTGTGCCATGGTGTTCTTTGCCTTGTGCCTCAGGCAGCCGAAGAAGGGTGGCAAGCAGGCATCAGCCTCCTACGACTCGGAGGAGGAGGAAGAGGGCCTGCCCATGAGCTACGACGAGAAGCGCCAGCTCAGCCTGGACATCAACCGGCTGCCCGGGGAGAAGCTGGGCCGGGTGGTACACATCATCCAGTCCCGGGAGCCCTCGCTCAGGGACTCCAATCCTGATGAGATAGAGATTGACTTTGAGACTCTGAAACCCACCACTTTGCGGGAGCTAGAGAGATACGTCAAGTCTTGTTTACAGAAGAAGCAAAGGAAGCCATTGTGTAAGTTGTGGGGCAGAGGACCATGCTCGCCGTCCCTGCCCTCACCCCTGCCTCCCCTCCTCCCCTCCCCTGCAGGCCTGGGGTGTGGGCGAAGCCAGGCAGTGGGGTGGGCCACTCTCCCTGCCCGTTCCCACCATGTGCCCAGCCGGGCCCTTCTTCCCTGTGCTTGGGCGGGTGGGCAGCGCTTGCATGCCTTGGCCGACACCAGGACAGGCAGGGGCCCTGGGTCGGCCCCCAGCCCCCGTTCATTCAGGTGCCAGTGACGCTGAGGCTCCCTTTGGGACCACGGTTGCAGGTGACCTCTCAGTGGTTCCCTAGCCAGGGTAGGCCAGTTCCCTTTTGCCTGGAGTTGAGGGTCCAGAGACCTCCCAGGACGGACATGGGCACTGGCCCGGGCTCGTCCTGGAAGTCAGCAACTTTACTGGATGGGGACGAGGCACTGCCTGGGGCAGCGGGTCCTGGGCAGTGAGGGGCAGGGCAGGCCCGAGGCAGCCCAGCAGCTGCAGGATCGCTGGGCAGTGGCCCCAGGGAACACCCGGGGTGCACCTAGACCTGCGTGTGGCCCTCAGTGGGCTTTCTCCCTCACTCTGAGGGGTCACTTGCTTCCTCCTGGATGGAGTCACGTGACCCCCCGCTGTCCGGCATAGCTGGCCCTTGGTAAGTCCTTCTGGGACTCCGAGGTCATGGCACAGGCGGTGGAGGCCTCCCTGCTGAGGCTGAGCCGGATCCGTGCTGGAGAACGGCGAGTCGGAGGGTCCGCGTCAGGTCTCGACTCCGCCCTCTGCGCAGGGGTGACCGTGTCGCCGAGCCGCCCATGCCCCATCTGTGCACTGTGTGGAGTGGGGAAGGTGTGAGGGTCACAGAAAAGGCTCTGCCGGTGGCAAGGGTTCGTGTCGCCCGTCCGGGAGCTCGGGTGGCAGCCCTGCGGGGGCCCAGCACACGTGAGCATCCAGGAGGGGGGGTGGCGCCTGCGGTGGCCGCCGGCCGGCTCAGCTCCATGCTCCTTTACAGCCACGAGCGGGAAGAAGCAGGCGGCCAAGTCGAAGGAGGAGTTAGCTCAGGAAAAGAAGAAGGAGTTAGAGAAGCGGCTGCAGGACGTCAGCGGGCAGCTGAACAACAACAAGAAGCCCGCCAAGAAAGGTACCTGTCTGTGGGCCACGCTGCTGCCCTTGCTGCGGTCCTCTGGCCAGAGGGGAGGGTTGGCGGGGGGGGAGTGGCCAGCAGACCCAGGCTTCAGTCTGTGGCTCGACCAGCTCTGGAGCCGTGTGTCCTTAGATGACGCTGTTGACCTCCTCAAACCCCAAGTCCCTTGTCTGTAACCTGGGGACCCGAGCCCTGCTCCTGCAGGGAGGTCAAGCACATGCAAGTGTGAGAGTGCCCCATGCCAGAACCTCCCGGAGAGGACTCTCTGGAAGGGCCTAGCTGTGGTCTTTGGGGGTGGACCCCATGGCTTGAGAGGGACTGGGGTCCTGGCCCTGGCAGCAAGCTTTCTGGCCATCCCCAGACAGGTTCCAACTCCCTGCCTCTGGGTCCTGTGCTTTGTGGACAGCGGGGTCTTATTTTAGGTGAGCAGGTGATTTGACTGCTTATCTCTTTCCTCTGGAGCCTATGAGAAAGGGCAGATCCCTTTCTCCCAGCCCAGCCTGGGGGTTGGGGGGCCCCAGGTAGTGAGTGGTCAGAGTCCACGATCATGTGGCAGCTGGGTGCCGCCGTTGGCCTTGCCCACTCCCTCTGAAGGTGGGGCGGGTCCCCTCAGGTCTCCCCTGGGAAGGACAGAGTAGGTGCCACGTGACTGACGGCTATCTGTGAACTGCTGACCTGCCCCCACACCCCATTAGTTCCTCCTGGTGGACTGCATTCGTGTTTTCTAGACTGGCATATTTCGATAGTTTTGTGGCCCTCTGAGCTATTTTTACTCACACTTCTGACACCAGGTGTGTGGGCTTCTGCCCACACCAGGTCTGCAATCCCAGCTCCAGGTGGGGTCTGGCACTTCAGTTCCCTTCGGACACTATTTACTTAGGGTTAGCTCAGAGCCCACAGGTGGGGAGCTGCCCTCCACAAGACCGCCCTTCTCTCTGATGCCAGGTGCGAGTCCTGGGCCTGCCTTACCCCTGCCTGGCAGGCTGTACACTGGGGCTCCCGTGACCCTCTGCTCAGACGTGACAGTTTGTTAGAAAGAGCTTTTTCTAGATGTATAGTTTATTGTAAAGGGTACAGCTCAGGAGCAGCCAAATGGAAGAGATGCGCAGGGAGAGGCATGGCAGGGGCATGCGGCGTCTCTCCCCTCTCTGGGCATGCCACCCTCCCTGCACCCCCACGTGCCCCCAACCCTGGAAGCTCTCAGCATCGAGAGTGTTCTAGCACTCCATCTGCAGCAGGCTCCCTTCCCCGGAGCTCCCAGCCCCGATCCCGCGGTTTTCCTGGTGTCTGGCCGTCCCCCGAGTCACTCATGAGCATACGCTTAGGTGTGATCCACAGGGGGCTCCTTGTAAATGACCAAAAGACATTCTCATCACTCGGCGGGGATGCCAAGGGTTTTCAGAGCTCTGTGCCTGGAACCCAGACAGAGGCCAAACGCATTTCTTAGTGTCCCGTCACCTCGTTAATGTAGGTGTTCATTCCGGCACATATTTGTTAATACTGACAGGGCTGCTGGGTGAAGAAACGGGTGGGCCGCGGCACGGGCGAGTGCAGGGGCGTGGGGGGCGTGGGGGGCGCCTCTCACCTGCTGCGTCTCCCTCAGAGAAAGCGGGCTCCGCGCCCTCGGGCGGCCCGTCCCGACTCAGCAGCAGCAGCTCCTCCGGCTCTGGGAGCAGCAGCTCCAGTGGGTCCAGCTCCGACAGCAGCGACTCGGAATGAGCCCTGGACGCGGAGCAGAACCCGGACAGCGATGTCGCCCACGCCCAGACTGCAGTGTTCCCTCCGATGGTTAATATACTGCTTTCCTTCCACGCTGTGCAGGTTTCCTTGTTAACTCAGTGTTATGGTATCTTCCAGTTTTTGCTTTAATAGGTCAGAGCTCTTTCTCGTGTGTCCGTGAGGCTTTATGAGGAGGTGCGAGCCCGCATAAAGTCTTTTCTTCGTAACTGAGTCCAGTTGCTTGGAGATGGCAACTTCCAGCGCTGACCTGATGACCGTAGAAAAACAGTGTCAGATGTGATCTGAAGTCTCTTAGGCCCGACCTGGTCTGTAGCTCCAGAAGGAGTTGTTGGAAAGGAAGTTTCTCTGAGATGGTACTGTACTGAAGGCTGTCAGCTTTGCCAACAGGCCTTGTCTCTGTCCCTCGACCCCGAGCTCAGCCCCGAGGCCGGCCGGCTCGCCTCTTGCTGCGGGGGGCCGCGGGGGGTTGCGGTGCGGCCACGGGCTCCAGTCTGGGCTTCTGCAGGGGAGGGTGGGGAGAGCTGGGTGGGCGCGGAGGGAGGGGCGCCGGGAGCTCCCAGGAGGGAACACGGGGGCCGCGCGTACCGCGCGCAGCTTTCCATACACTGAAACTTTTACCTCAACTTAAAAAAAAGAAAAAAAAGAAAAAAAAAAGAAAAGATTAAAAAAACAAAAACAAAAAACAAAAGGAGACTTTTTTGTAAGGTTCAGCAGTTTTCTACGAAGTCCAGCCCAATGTGTGTCCCCAACTTGTGAGCTGCCGCTGCCGCACGCTCTGGAGCTCTTTTCCCAGTTTCGTGTATATATGAACACTTTATTTATTAACATCATTGGTCATTTTTTTTAAAAAAAAAAAAAAAACAAAACTGCAAAGAAATGCATTAAAAAAAGCAGCAGACGTGCAGGCCTTTCAGAGTGGTTCGAAGGGGAGCCCCAGCCCTGCTCGGATGGCGGACTGTGGCCTCCAGGTGCTGGCATCCCACCACTTGTGCTGGTGCTCAATCCCGGCCGCGCGCTCGCCCTTCCCCGCCCCGGCCCTGCCCCGCGGGGCTCGGGCCTGTCCTCCGTGTGCGTGTGTGGGTTTGGAGACGTACAGGCGTAGACAGCTACCAGCTGCAGCACATTCTCAGTCTTCGTTCTGTGTGTTGAGTTCTTTTGTACTCACTTCTGGTCTCTTTAGGACTGTTTTAAAAGAAATCAATTTAGGGAACCCCAGTTATATAATATAAACTTTGTAATCTGAGAGAAAAAAAATGTATAGTAAATCTAAGTCTTGATTTTTAACTTTCTATTGTAAAAAAAAAAAAATAATAATAATATACAGAGTTTAACAGAAGGTTATGTTTTGGTTTTGTTTTTCCCAGAGGCTGCCCCGCGGCCTTTGAGTGCAGGGACGCCCCACACGGCCCGCCTGAGCTCGGAGCATTGTGGCTTCGGCCTCGAGTGCCAGGGGCCGGCCGTCCAGGCCCCCCTATGGGGCGCCCCTCACCTCCCAGCCCCGAGGGCAGGGGCCGTGGGGCTGTGGGGCGGGAGGAGCCTCTGGCCGCAGGAGGGTTTGCTCCTCAAAGACCACACCGGGCTCCCTGCTCGAGCATTTTCCCGCTAGCACAGAAATGACTGAGATAGGGCATTCTCCCAGACCTCCCTAGGAGGTGGGTGCTGGGGGCGGAGCTGCGGGTGCCCTGCCTCGGGTCTGGTGGCGAGTTTCCAGGCGGACGGGGGGACTGGTCGTCAGTATCCGAGTAGGGGGGCAGTCTTTACAAATCCTAAGATGGATTCAGGTTCCACCGGCCCTTACGGTCACGGATGCCCTTGCCGGACGCGGCACCGATGAGGCGGTGGGTGGTGGGTTACCATGTTTCTTACTGCTGGTGATTCTGACGCTTGGTGAGTTTTGAGCCAGTTTGTTAAACTTTTCATTAAGTTTTGTTTATAATAAAAATATATGTGGATTTTTCAACTTGCCATTTTTTAGAGTTACCCTTGTGTTTCAGAGGTGTTTTCTAAGCAGATCTGTAACGGAATATTTAAACTAGGACTTTAATACATGACACGATGGATGGTCTTAAAGCAGGATCTCTCTGGCAACGTGCAGCAAGCGCGCCTCCCCGAGCAGAGGGTGCTGGGGGGCGCGTGGGGGGCTCCCATGGAGCACCTGTCCAGCTGCGGGCATGGTGGGGGGCGGTCGCCTGTGTGAGCCATCAGGTGGGGGAGCGTGTGGCCCTCGAGCCCGGCACAGTGCAGGCATTTCAGAACACTTCACTGTCCGCTGGCTCTGCGGGAGACATGGGTCCTGGATCACCTCTGCCCCTTTCCCCTGCCCCCAGGAGGAGGCCGCCATGGCGCAGAGGGCTGCCGTCCATCCTGAGCAGTGTAGTTCAGTGGTGCTGTGGTTTCTTAAGGCTTCCTGTGCAGACTTCAAAGCCGAGTTCTCTTCTGAGTTTGGCGGAACGTCCTCAGCCCCCTCGAGGTCAGCCTGTGGGTGTTTGCCATCTCCACGTCTCTCTGTGTCGGGGAGACCGCAGCTGGACAGGCAGGGCTGTCGTGTCACGGAGAACCTGAGGGCAGATTTCACGGCCTCTTCTCGAGGGGGAAGGAACCATGTGGTTAGGAGGTTGGCCTCACGGGAGCCCCGGAGGCCCAGGGGGCAGAGACCCGTGCTCATGCTGGGCGGCGTCACCTTGCTTACAAACTGTAAGATATGTTTTCTTTTCGTTTCTCTTTTTGTTCTTATGCAACATCCACGTCTGTGACAGCCCTCTGGGGAAAACACCACCCAGAGAAAGGATGCGTTCCCCCCCAGTGTAGCCCGTTTCTCAATACTGGCATCACGCTTCCAGAAGTTTTTCTTTTTTATATTTAAATTGTTACTTTTCTGTATGATGTGCATGCAAGTTTACCGTAACTTTTCTTAAACTTTTTAGTGCCGTTTCTAGTATATTCCTGTAAATGTCAGTTACTGAAAATGAGTCCAATGTAAGTAGTTTTAGCTTGTTTATTGCAATGCTGGCCTCCACACAACAGAATAAAAATGGTAGAAAGTACTCTTTGATGTTTCTGGTAATCATGGACCCTTCTCCTGGGGCATTTGTTTTGTTTTCATAATAAAACCAAAAAAAAAAAAAGGTGCCTGTATGTGCCTTTGCCTGTGCTTTCTGGTGGCTCCCAGCCCCGCGGGTGCGCGTGCGGAGATGCTCTGAAGCTTACACCCTGGAACGCTCGGCCGTCGAAGTAGCTCTGGTCCTCAGCCTGGGCAGGAGGGCACCTGGATTTGGGGGACATCACTGTAGCCTTTCTTTTCCGCTAACTGTTCTCTAGAACAAGCGGCCCTCTTCATAGGAGCACAACCTCGGTCACATTGCGGTCTTCGCTCGCTCTTCCTCCTCTCTGGGCAGATGCCTCCCTGCGCTCCGGCCGCGCTGGGGCACGTTCTGGGGCGGGTTCCCGGACGGCAGGCAGCAGACACTGTCCTGCTGGCACAGTCTCCCGTCTGCTGAAGTCTTCCAGCACTCAGCGCAGAGCCCGGCACGGAGGAGAGGCTTCTGCGAGCCGTGGACGGCAGATGGGCGCCTCTGACACTGTTTTCTGAGCAGTCCTGGCTGTTAGCGCCTGGCCTTGCAGAGCCGTCCTGGGGAGAGGTTCTCGATGGCACCCTCCCCCCCCCCCGAGCCCCCGCCCCCCGGCTGTCAGCAGGCACCCTTCCAGCATCCCCTCAGCACGTGCCATCCTTGTGCAGACTCTTCCCCACCTCATCCAGGCTGACCTCCCCAAGGACGGGGACTGGGCCGTGTCCACTTCGGTGGCTCCAGCCCCGGCCGGGGAAACCAGCCGCCTGGGCTCCCCTTTGGCAGATGGTGGCTTCCTAGGCTCTGAGCAGCTTAGCACCTGCTGTCGTATGGGCGGCCAGTGCACGTCGGTCACCTGCACACCCTGACCTATGCAGACCTCGGCCGTGGCCAGTGCTTGTCTTCCCAGGTGCTTTCCATGCCTGGGGTCAAACTAACTGCCCCCCATACTCAGGTTAATCTGGGCTCACATCAACATACAGCAAAGGCATTCCAGACGAGTCTCCGCAGTTTGCTTTCTTCCCAAGCAGGACTTAGACTGAACTGCAAAGATGTTGAGCAAACGATCTACCGGGTGATCCCAGTGTCAGGGCTGCTGGACAAGCAGGCCCTTACGGCAGATCTTACTCGGTGTAGATGGGGCCAGCTTCCCTCTTCAACTCCGGGAGGAGATTGAGGAAACGTGACTTCAAGCCTCCTGACCCACACAGCAGGCAAGCCGAGGATCCGTCACTAAGGCCTAGCCTCTGGCTGGACATTTTGACATTTGGGGAACGTGCTCTGACCCAGAGTTCCACTTCCGGGATGCTTGCTAATGAACTTGCACACCCACAGAAAGATCCACGTCCGACGAGGCTCACGGCATGCTGTGTGCAGGGCAGCAACGGGAAGTATCTCCGCCCTCCCGTGGGCTCACGGGAGTGCTGCCGGTCAGACACTGAAAGCCTGACGTAGATGTCCGTCTGGACGGCTGGGCGAGAGGAAACCTCCAGGACGAGATGCGCAGTGCAGGCCGTGCCTTCAGAACTGAGCACGGTTGCACACGCAGAGCTGCTGCTCGTGGTCGTCTGCGCAGGACACTTTCGCTGTGCTTTATGCGTTTCTGTAATGGGGTTTGTAGCAATCATTAGATTCTCCTGTTACTGAAAAAAACAAACCTGAAGCCAAGTTAACGTATTCTGAACAAACAGGTAAAAGAGTGGGGAAGGAAGGAGTGTCCCAAAGCATATTTATTTAGAAAAATCAGCTCTGACAAAAGATACTCCGACATTTGCAAAGCCACGCAGACCAGTTACAGCGGACCGCACATCCTTTGCAAATGCCTCGCAAGAACTGCCCTCAGGGGGGCGCCACAGGGCTGACGGGCTGCCGCCTCCCCGCAGAGGCCCAGCCTGCCCTTTGCAGCCCTGAGATTCTGTCCGAAATCTCCGTAAGCAGCGGACGCGGAACTTAAGGATAACTCTTGGTTTCTGGAATGTTTGTGGATGCCCTGGCATGCTCGCCCTCGAGTACGTGGAAGTTGGCGTAGAAGCTGCCGCCGCGCACTGCACGGGACACCCGTTCCTTGTCGCCGAAGGCCCCACCGCGGGGCTGCTGCTGGCCGCTGACCCCGCCTGGCCCCGCACGCGATGCTCGGCCGGGCCTGACGCGAACTCCTTCACCTTCTTCTAGATCTGTCCCGTTCTTTACCAGGCAGAAGGGAATACTGGAAATGACCTGGAAAGTTTTGAAAAGGTTGTGTGAAGCCAGGATGTCCCTCTTGCTGGGTCTGCTTGGAAACCTAAGAGAAAAGCCGCGTCTCCGGCGCGCTGGCAGGGCTGGAAGCGAGTCCGGAGCCGGGTCCGCCGGCCGCGTGATGCGTGGAGACGGCTTGGGAGCCCCGGCGAGCATTCTTGGGCTCTTGAAGCACAGCTGGGGCTTCACGTTCACTCTCCAGAATCTCCCAGTAAGGCCTGGAAACCGCCAAGGCCACTCAGGGAGGGAAGCGTGGCCTGATCTCTGCACAGCTCAGCGCCTGGGCCCGGGTGTTCCACCGGGAATTACATGATTGCACAGAACTTGGACTGGCCCGTATCCCGGGACACTCCGAGCTTGTGTCTGTCCCGGACCAGGATGGCCTCGTTTCCGTACTGCGAGTACCACATGCTGCGGCTCCGGCTCAGGTAGGTGCCACGGGGCGCCGACTCCAGCTGCCGCTGCTGCTGCCGCCAGATGAGCAGGGAGGCGTCCCGGTACCGGAGCCGGGCGTAGCTCTCCGACAGAGCTTTCTCCGCCAGCGGCACGCGGCCGCTCATCCCTGGCCCGCAGCTCCCCGCGCCTGGGCGCCCGCACGCCGGGCCTCGCGGAGCCAGTCCTGGGCGTGCGCAGCCGCCCACTGCTCTGCACGTCGGGCACTCATCAACCACCTCGCCAGCCCTCGGCTCTGACGGTTCCTTACTTAGCTCAGTGGTAAAAAGCACGAATTCAGGCCACGCTTAGGCAACACCCTCAGGAGGGATGCAATGCGAGGGAACTTGAGAGGAGCCTCGGGGCACCGTCAAGACCTCTGAGAACCAGCGAGCGGCACAGGGGCGCCCTGGACCGCGCCTTATCAGATGTCCAGCCGCCAGGGACTAGGCTCCCGGCTGGGGAGGCCTGGCCGGTGTCCACTGCGATTCCGACACCACGGCTCGGCCCACTTAACCTATGTATCTGGTGCCCTGCATGAGATGACATCGTACAGCTACACAGACGTTGAGCTCCGTCCCCATAACTGCCCTCCGCTGATCCGTGCTTGGGTCGGCTTCCAGTGCCACGGGGCCTCTCTGATGGAGCCAGTCCTGTGTCCTCAGCTCTCGCCCAGGCAGACACTACAAAGAAATGAACGTGCTGTCAGGGGCGGGGAGACAGCCCAGCGGCAAGGGGAGGCTTTACGGCACAAAATCTCAGCTCTTGGGGTCAGAGCCTCCAACCAAGCTACTGGTGCATGTCACCATTTCAGTTGCTGTCGGGTGACCCAGACCATGAGCCTGCGTTTAAGTGGCAGACCTGTGACGACTCCTAGTGCCTTTATGAACTAACGGGGATACTGGGTAAGCCGCCCGTGGGAGTGCCAGTGTATAGATCTGGGAAATGAAGTCCTAAGAACCCGAGCGGGCACAGGTTTCGGGACTGGTCCGGCAAGCACCCGGCCTGAGAGGGGTTTGCTCAGGCTGCCTGTGCTGAAGGCAGGTCGGTACTCACCCAGCCACCAGGGTCCTGCTTCTGCTCCAGGCAGCTGGGGGGCCCCTGGGCTGGACAGAAAAATGATGTCAGGTGGAAACCAAACAGGGAAGCATCGACTAACCACCCCCCCCCACCACCAAAAAAAACCCGCTTTTCCAGCCGTGCGAGATTTTCCTTCTGCGTGGCCGGGGCCCTGCTCACCCAGCCCCGCCCTCGTTGCTGGCTGCCGCAGATTGTCCCCAACGCCGCGCGGGCGCCCGGGAGCCCTTCATGGCCCCTCTGGTTGCCTCCCCAGCATCCTGGGTCCTCCACCTATCCCTGCCTCGCGCCAAGGGTCTCCCTGTCACCCTGTCCAGGTCTCCCATTGCCCACCTGCGCCCCCCCATCGCCTCCCGCCCCAGTCACTCGCGCCCCCCATCACCATCTGCTCCCCATCGCCTACCGCCCCAGTCACCGGCGGCCCCCATCGCCAGGCGCGCTCCCCCCACCGCCGCCCGCCCTCCCATGGCCTCCCGCCCCAGTCACCCGCGCCCCCATGCCGCCGCCCCCCATCACCTCCCGCCTCCCGTCGCTGGCCGGCGCCCCAGTCACCCGCGCGGAGGGGCCTCGAAGGGGCCTCGGGGACGCGCGGACAGCCGGGCGGGGCGCGGGGCCGGGCGCTCCGGGGCAGGGGCGGAGCCGGTTGGCCTGCGGCCGCGTTTCCATGGCAGCCCCGCAGGCATGCCCAGCCGAGCGCCGAGTCTGGGCAGGCCAGCAAAACGATCCAGTGGGCGGGAGCGACTGTCTCCCTGTCCTGCCTCCGTCACTGTTGGTCCGAGCATTTTATTGACAGTAGTTTTGTATTGCTGCTCGGGTACTTTTGGCAGTGCTGTAGCGTTTGCTATCCTCGTCCTTACTTCTAATAATCTATACATTTTAAAAAATAATTGTGGGGGCACTTGTGATGAGCACTGGGTGTTGCATGTAAATGATGAATCACTGAAGTCTACTCCTGAAACCAATATTGCACTGTAATGTTAACTAAAACTTAAATAAAAATTAAAAAGTAAATAATTCAAGTTTGTCCCCTTAGGGCTCTCTCAAAATTATGTCTTGAACTCCCCTGTCCCCATGCTGTCCCTGAGAATTCCGCACCCCCTCCAGGCATACCAATAATACCCTCATGTGGCGTCTGCTCGCTCCCTTACCGGGTGTATTTCACGGTTTCCGCAGCATTGATGAAGAAAGTGGTCAAGGAGGGCGTCCATGGGACGCTGCGCCTGCACCCCACCCGCCCCCACCCCTGCCCCGGGAATGCACTCCTCGCACCCACACCGCCAATGCGCGTCCTGCACAAGGGTGCAGAACATTCAGGAAACAGACCATGTGCCAGCGGTAAGTCAGTTTCAACACATTTCAAAGTTCAAATCATACATAAATAAGGCCACAGGAAGAATGGTCTATAAAACAACAATGAAAAGATAACTAGAAGAAAGCATGTTTTTCATCATTAAGAAACATTTCTAAATTTCTCATGGGTCAAAGAGGAACTCACAATACAAATTGTAAAGTATTTTAATGGAATGAGGATGAAAATACAAGATGTCCAGATCTTGTGGGATGCAGTTAAAATCATGCCTGGAGGGAAACTGAGAACTCTAAAGGCATACACTAGGAAATAAACACATATACGTCATATACACAGGGTATATGGGAACTCTGAAGTATCTTTGCAATTGCTCTGTGAATCTAAAACTTTCCTAAATTAAAAAGTTTATTTTAAAAGTGGAAAAAAAGTTAGCTAACTGGAATTAAAAAAAAAAATAGGTGAAAAGGAAAATCACAGAGATGAGAGGAAATTTGCAATCTATATGTATGTCATCGATAAGGGAAGGGACGTAGGGTCCAGTTCCAAGACAGAAATCCCACCAATGAGTTGACCGGAGAGAAGTTAATGGAAGGGGTTGTTCCAAGGCACAGAGTTTGTTTTTTTTTTTTTTTTAAAGATTTTATTTATTCATTCATGAGAGACAGAGAGAGAGGGGCAGAGGGAGAAGCAGGCTCCCAAGGAGCAGGGAGCCCGATGTGGGACTCGATCCCAGGACCCTGAGATCATGACCTGAGCCGAAGGCAGACGCTTAACCATCTGAGCCACCCAGGTGCCCAGGCACAGAGTTATTAACCAGGTAACTGTCAAGATAAAATAAAAATGTCTAAAGTTTCTCAGAAGTAGCGGCAGCAGGAAGCAACTACCACCTCAAAACCTAAAGGAGCAAAGGAGGGTCCTATTACTGAAAGTACTATTATGGAGACTCTATAAGAATTTAGGAACTCAGAGGAGGGACAGTATGGAGCTGAAACTCAGACTTTTGAGGAGGGGGCACCAGCAGCTTGAGCTGGTGTCTCTGCACTGAGTGCCCCAGTAGTGGGGGGCCCAGACCCCGGGAAAGGGACGCCAGCCAGATGCTGCCTCTGGCAACATGATAAAGTGGATTTTGTGCTTGTTGGGAAAACCACAGACTGCATGCAGCAGCTGCTTCAGGGGGAAAAAAAAAAAGTGAAAAATCTTTGCTGGGGCGTGCACACTGGCAGGAAGCCCGCAGGAAGCAGAGAGGAAGGAGCAAGTTTGGCCTCCCTCTGCAGTTCCCAGTCTGTCTCCCAGAGCCTACCAGGAAGACTCTGGCAAAGGGACAAATGAGGTTCGCAGAGTCCTGGTCGGAGCATCACAAAGCAGAGCGTAAAGGATGTTTGGATCATGTTTAACGCAAAGGCCGTGGGTGACAGGCCAAAACTACAGAACGGGCACAGTCCCGCCCTTCATTCATTCAGCTGCCCTACACACATTTCTATGCATATTGGAACCCCATACAACAGAAGCAAAACCCCAAAACCTAGCTCCACATGTCTGCCTAAGAAGATGCCACTCTCTTCCATACTAGAGTGAGACAATCTGGCCTCTCCCCAGCTGGAGGAGATGCAAAGTCCAACAGACCTTTCTGATTCGGGTCTCCTTCCGTCTGAATATCCTTCTCCCTGAAACTAAATTGCAAAGTCGCTTCCAACAACACTTCCTGAAAATAATAAAGGGGATGAGGAGATACAAACATACATGCTTAACAGGCAGTGGGGGTGGGGGGACCATGGAGAGCTGCTATGTGCTCGCTCCTGCACAGTCCTTGTCGAGAATTTCTTGCCCTCAGCCGCATCTCAGTTGGGCAAGTTTTTTTTAACTACTGGGGTGACTTATACCTTCATTCCCAAAGGGCATGAACCTTCAATGATCCTATTTATTTATTTTGTGGTAGCTTTCTATTAACTTTTACTTTGGGTGGCAGAAATGCTAAAACGTACCTCAGACAATCCCCCCAGTTCGAGCCTTACTTCTTCCTGCTCTCAGTGTGAAGCAACGACTCACTTTCTCCTTGGTATGAGGGATCCATCACCCCAGCCAGCAAGGTAACCTACTTCTTAGTGTTGGGGCGCCTGGCTGGCTCAGTGAGAAGAGCGAGCGACTCTTGATCTCGGGGTCGGAAATTCGAGCCTCATTGCCGGAGTCCAGCTCCGACGGC
>NC_138382.1:78061156-78084420 GCF_054177405.1 Leptonychotes weddellii | reverse complement strand
CCGGGGTCAGCCCTTAGGTCCCATAACCCAGCTGCACGGGGCCTACATCTTCCCCGCCGGGGCCTGGATGCCCACCTCCGTCCTTCGTGGAGGGTGGCCCATGAGTGCCCTGACGAGGGCGCCTGCAGAAATCTGGAATCTCCCCCAAATCCCTACTTGTTGGCTTTATGCCTACAAATGGCGTGAGTCCTGGAGGCCCTTCGTCCTTCCTGAGAGCCCTAAGCAGCTTGCCCCCCAGAGCTCACAGCGCCTCTCAGGAGGGCCTCAAGCAAGGTCCTGGACAGTCTCCAGGA
The DNA here is from genome assembly GCF_054177405.1 of Leptonychotes weddellii. NCBI lineage: Eukaryota > Metazoa > Chordata > Mammalia > Carnivora > Phocidae > Leptonychotes > Leptonychotes weddellii. Next base: position 78,084,127 of record NC_138382.1, on the reverse strand, counting down.
GGTGCCCAGACAAGGGCCATTTGGCAGTAAGATAGCAGAGATCAGTTTGGAGTCCAGTCCGTGTCCTTGGACTTAATTTTGATCGTTGAAACAACAAGCCGTGTTAAGTCTGTATTGTGCCTTTTTAAACATAATGTAAAAAAGCCCACACCCAACAACCCAGTGGGGCGTAATCTGAGTCCACAGTGGGCCAGATGGTCTTTTTCTACACCTATACTTTCGCGGGAAATTGTGACAACTGAATTTGCATGATGTCGCTACAAATGGAATTTGCAAAATGTGTGTGTTCATGTGGTTTGGACATGAGAATAACTCCTTCACCCAGTCATGCTGGGGAGAGGCAAAACATTCACTTCTCCTTTCCCCATGAACAGAACCTCCCGGAAAGAGGATGTGGGAGGGATGGGGGGTAGAGGGGTGGAGGGATGGAGGGAGGGAGAGAGAGATGGATGGAAGGATGGGTGGAAGGATGGATAGAGGGATAGAGGGATGGAGGGAGGGATAGATGGATGGAGGGATGGAGGGTTGGAGGAAGGGAAGGAGAGATGGTTGGAGGGATGGATGGAAGGATGGAGAGAGGGATGGATGGAAGGATGGAGAGAGGGATAGAGGGATGGAGGGAGGGATAGACAGATGGATGGAGGGATGGAGGGAGGGAAAGAGAGATGGATGGAGGGATGGGTGGAAAAATGGAGAGAGGGATAGAGGGAGGGAGGGATAGATGGGTAGAGGGATGGAAGGATGGAAGGAGAGATGGATGGAAGGATGGAGGAATAGAAGGAGGGATAGACGGGTGGATGGAGGGATGGGTGAACAGAGGGATGGAAGGATGGAGAGGGGGCTGGAGGGGTGGATGGAGGGATGGGTGAACAGAGGGATGGAAGGATGGAGAGGGGGCTGGAGGGGTGGATGGAGGGAGGGATAGAGGGAGGAATGGATGGATGAGTGGAGGGTAGGCAGACTCCTGCTTCTGTGGAGGCCTTTGCGGGAGAAGTCTTATATGTCCCTGGGACCCTGCCTTATGGAATAAGGCCCCCTCAGCCTTGGTCCTGTTGAGAAGAGGCATGGGGACCCTGCCACAGCTCTTGGCGTTGGCTGGGGAATTGGGCTGGGAAAGCCCCCGGGTGGGTTGCATGTGGTTCTCCAAGCAGGCTTGTGTGGAAAGGGGAGCTCTCGGGTGTTCGGATGGGCAGAGGGCCCTCCAGCCCCTTCCAGTGCGGTGTGCCCCGTGCGCCGCGTGGGGAGACGCGCTGTTCCTGTGCCCAGCAAACTCCCAGTGCTGCCCTGGGAATGAGACTCTGGCCGAGGAGGACGGCTCTGTGGGAGCCCGGGAGGCTTTGTGAGGGCAGACTCCCCCCTACGCCGCACCCTGGAGCCCTCGAATCAACCAGAAGTGAAAGCAAAGTCCTCAGCTGGAGGCACGGCAGGAGACAGATTCCCTATTCAGACGGGGATTCAACCCTGGCAAGTCCCTCAGGTCTGTGAAGCTTCACCTGCACAGCAGATCTAGTAAGAGTGCCTCCCGGCGGGGGCTGGAACTGGGGCGCATTAGTGCAAGCCTGCCGTGCACGCGGGGCCCCTCAGCAGCAGCTGGGCTGTCTTCCCCTGCGTGGTTTACTGTCCTGGGAGAGGAGCAGAAGCGGGAAGCCCAGGCTCACCTGTCCTAAAGCCTCCGGAGGCCTCTCTGGGACTCCCAGGGACCCGACAACCCCCCTCCACGCTCCCCCCACTTCAGCCCGGACACAGGGTGTCTCCCCAGCAGCCACTTTCTGGTCAACCTGATGCTCCTGCCAGGCTACCACCCCATTTCTGCAGTGGGGCGCGTGTGCATGCACACGCGCGTGTGTGTGCGTGCGTGTGTGTGCTTGTGCATGCCTTTCAATCACTGCATTCTGTTGCTGAGTCAGTATCTACGTGCTGTAGACATCATAGCATTTTCCCTTCTCCCTCATCACCCACCCACCCAAATCAGCTTGTCGAGGAACAGCAGAAAGTCTCAGCACGGAAACCGCTTTCAACAGCAACATCTGGGCGCTGGACAGGCCCGGCGCTCGCACCTGGCTCCCTCATGAATTGCCGGGCGGCCCGGGCAGCTCACCAAAGTGCCCGGCGTGTCGGTTTCCGCATTTCGCCACCCAGGACAATAGTGGCTACTGCGTGAGGCTTAAGGGAGGTGAGGTGAGCGTCCGCGGCTCTCGGGCTGGCCCCGTGGCCCTCAGGACAGGGGGGTGTCCGTTACAATCACGGACGCCATCAGGATAAACCCGCCTGAGTGGGCTACGCCCGCGCAGTCTTACGGAGCATGCTGTTACACACTCACGTGACGATGTTAAAGTTCGTTCGTTATAGACATTGCTAGGACAGGCCGCAGATCACTCCACGGATGATGGCACAGCCTGGTTCGTAAACCTTGGCATCAACTTACCCCATGTCTGTGACTTCCGTGAGAGAATCTATTGGGTTTAAAAATCGGAGTTGCAGTGCTTTGCCAAGTTGGTGGTTTATTCATTTGGTGTTTCGTTCAATAAGTGTTTTCTGAGCACCTACCACAGGCCGCGCCCAGTCTGCAGTGCTGGGCGTGAACTGGGGACAGGAAGAAATGGTCCCTGCGGCCCCAGAGCTCACTGTCTAGAGGGATGAGACTAAGTGAGTCAGGTCTGGGGGAGAGGATCGCAGCGGATGTGAGGGGGTGAGCTCTGTGGACAAGAGTCCCGGGCGGACACACGGCCAGTGGAGAGGCCCTGAGGTAGGAGCATACCAGGTGTGGCTGCTCCTTTCCTTCATGCAGGAAATGAAGTCATCCAGGGAGGGGGCACATTTTCTAGGGAAAGAATTCGCTTGTACCTCTTTGGCCGGGAGAGTGACAGGGTCTCACCCAAGTTTTTCTGGGTCCTTGCTGGTTCCCGAGGATGGATGGAAGGGGGCAATGGTGGGTGGGTGAGGCGGGGAGAGGGGGCTGTGACCTTCCTTGTCTACTTTGGGGTACGTGGCTGGTATTGGCACTCCCTGCCCGCTGGGCAGGGGGCCGAGCTCCCCGGCTCTCCTGTGGGCTGCCCTGACGCTCAGCACAGAGTCTGTCCCTCCCACTGAAGCCATCACTGGCTGGGCTAAAGGTGGGCCAAGCTGAAGTGCAGCTTCGAGGGTACCATGTCTCCAGGAGGCAATGGGCCCCGTGCACCCCCCCCCCCCGCCCAGAGGTGTACCACAGGTGGTCCTGGCAAACAGCTCTGGGTCCCAGGGCATGAGGATAGCAGTAGGGTTTTCTGGACAAGTGTCCCCTCTTTCTGATCCATACTTTGAGTTGGTACAGTCTGGACCTGCTCATCACACCCACACCAAGTGCCAGGGAGGGAGTCTCTGCCAAGTTTCCATCCATCCATCCATCCATCCATCCATTCCTGTCCAGCTTGCCTGCAGAGCCTCCCAAGGACGTTGTGAGATACACATGTTCCCAATGTCCAGATGGGAAACTGGGGATGCCGAAGGGGTTGTGGCTGGCTCAGGACCGCACAGCAGCAAGGTCTGAGTCTCCCGGTGTGACCATTCACAAGGCTAAACCCCGGCTTCCTCGGCCAGCTGGGCAGCCAGGTGGCGACAATGCCCTCCGCAGCCACCAGGAGGCAGCAGACGACCGTCTGCATGGTCAGCTGGGGGTGCCTGTGTCCCAGTCCCGGGCTCATCATCTTGGTTGGGTCTCTGCCCAGGCAGGAAGGCCATGAGGGTGGCGAGGACAGAGGCCCTTTTCTTGCTGAGGCCCTTTTCTTGCCTTTTTCTACCTGTGGGTGAGAGACACAGGCATTAAGGGGGCACCAGAATAGGGCACCCCAGGTGAAGAGCTGCAGGAGCCCCATTCTGCCCCAGGCCCCGCACAAAAACTCCATGATGTCCTGTGGGCCCCTCACAAACAATTCTGATTGTGGCTGGGCTCCCCGCAATACAGAGGGGGAGGGGGCGCTGCAGGAGAAGGTGCCTGCAAGGCTCTCAGAGCGGGGGCTGGTGGGGCTGGGGTTCAGGCTACGTCCTGTGGTTCCATTCCTCGGGCGGGGAGATGCTGGGGCGGGGGTTACCTGCTTTTGCCTCCAGCCAAACAGGCTCAATCGCACCCCTCTGAGGCAGGTTCCTCCCTACGTGGGTTTCTCAAAGGAAGGACGCCTGGACGGTAGCTTGGAGCTGCCCGGCCACTTGGCCTGATTTTACTCCTGCTGTGACCACTCCTCACAGGGCCTGGGGTGTGTCCCGGGGGCCAGCTCCTCTCCTGCTTCTCTCCGTGGGCTGGCCCCTGGCCTGGCCCCCCAGACTTCCTCCTCAGTCGGGGAAGGGGAAGGTTTGAGCTCTGCAGAAGGCCTGGGGGATCCTCTCTGCACTCATGAGTTGGGGGTGGCACCCAGTGGAGGAGAGGGCTGGGCCATGAGGCAGCTGCCCAGTGCTGCCCCAGCGAACACAGGTCCAGAACTCAAGCACAAGCGTGCAGGTGGGTGGCCTCACCACCACCCCAGCGTTGGCCGAGAGTCTCAGGGTGGGGCTGTGCCTTGCCCAGGGAGGCCCAGCACACCAGTGATGAGAACCCACGGCTCCTGAGCTGAGCCAGGATCCACATCATTTCATTGCCAGATTGGCTCTTCATGCCCTTGAAGCCGTGCCACTGTCGCGGGGGGGAGGCCAGCTGCTGAAAACACGGCCCCCACCCCTGGGCGGGGCTCAGGAAGGAGTTCAGGGCGGGGTCAGTGGACCCTGCAGTCAGCCAGTGGCCTGCCAGGACCCAGGGCCCAGGCTGCTCTGGCCTCATGACCAGCCCTCTCTCTCACTTACTAATCTCACATATTCCATCTCAGACGCCAGGATTTGCCCTCTGGGCAGCTGCAAGTGGCCAGGGCTCTGGGTCACAAAGTGGGGGAATCCCGGCCTTTGTGCGGGGTCGGGGGTGGGTGGAGGGCTGCTTTCGGGTCCGTGGCCAGAGCAGAGGATGGGATGGGGGTTCTGGGCGCATTCCCCGCCCGTGTGTGCCTCGGGCCTCGAGTTATCCCTCAGGGACGGCTTGATGGACCGAGGGGACGCGGGGGGCCTCGGTCCGGTCGGTTCCCCCTCCTGGGTCTGTCCTTTCCGAAGGGCCGTGCGGAGGCGCCCAGCGCGACAGGGGCCACCGACTGATCGCCACCGAGTGGGACGCAGGGCCAACGCAGAGACCGAGAACCGGCCATCCCTCCACCGGCGAGGTCGCTCGCCCCCGGCGCAGAGCTCCTCAAAAGTCCGGGCGCCCCGCGGACAGAGTGGGCGGGCCCCGGGCGGCGCCGCAGCCCCCGCCCTCCGCAACTTTGGCGGGCGGCGGGGCAGGAAGTGGGGGGGCGGGGGCGGTGCCAGGCCCGCGCGCCGGCCCCGCCCCCGCCCCGCCCGTGGCCGCGCCCCCGCGCCCCCCGCGCCCCCGCAACCCCAGGGCCGCCGCGCTGCCGAGTCCGAGCGCCCGGCGCCGAGCGCGGAGCCCGCAGGCGGGGCGAACAAAGCGGCGGCGGCGAGGGCTGCCCAGGCCCCGGACGCGCGGAGCGAGCGACCCACCGGCCCTTTGTCTCGGGCGGGGCAGGAGCGGCGGCGGCCGCGGGGCGCCCCGAGCGCAGCATGCGGCGCCCGGAGGGGCGGATAGCGGGGCGCGGCGGCGGCGCGCGGCGCGGAGCCCGGCCCGGGGCCCGGGGGCGCCCGTGTGTGTGAGGGGGTCCCGCGCGCTGCGCGGCGCCCACCCCGCGGCCGCACGTGGGCGGGAGCGGCGGCCCGCGAGGAGCCGGAGCGGGAGGAAGAGGAGGGGACGCGCGGCGGCGCAGCGGGCACCCCGGGCCGCCCGCGCGAAGCCCCGCCCCGGCCACCGAGCCCCGCGCGGGCGGGCGGGATGCCCCGCGGCCGCCGCACTTCGGCCCGAGCGCTGCCCTGAGCGGGCCGGCGGTGCGGCCGCCGCGGGCGCCATGGAGCAGTGGCGACAGTGCGGCCGCTGGCTCATCGACTGCAAGGTCCTGCCGCCCAACCACCGGGTCGTGTGGCCCTCGGCGGCGGTGTTCGACCTGGCGCAGGCGCTGCGCGACGGCGTCCTCCTGTGTCAGCTGCTGCACAACCTCTCCCCCGGCTCCATCGACCTCAAGGACATCAACTTCCGGCCGCAGATGTCCCAGGTGAGGGTCCCGGCGCGCGGGCGGTCGCGGGGAGAGAGGGGTGCGCCCCAGGAGGCGCGAAGTTGACCAAAGTCCCCCAAGCCCGGGGCGCGCCCCGGGCCGGTCTGTGGCGCCGGGGTGCGGGGAGACTCGAAGCCGGGCGGGGCGCCCGCCGCTGCCGCCCCCTCTCCGCGTGCCTCCCGGCCCCGGGGAGCCCGCCACGCCCGGGGGGCCTCGTCGGGCGTCGCGTCCTCCGGCTTCGCGCCTGGTGGCGGGACAGTGGAGGACAGCGGGGCGCGGCCGGAGGAGGCGGCGAGGAGCGGGAGGCGGAGGGGCCCGAGGGAGCGGGTGGGCTCGGGTCGCCGCCTCTTCTTGGACGGGGTCGCGCAGCTGGGTGCGAGCCGGAGCCCCCGTCGCTTCGCCAGCACCCTCAAGTGTGGCCTTTGTCGCGGCCGCGCGGTGTGGCTGCCGGCCGGCAGGAAAATGTCTGCGCGGCCGGCAGGAGCTGCTTTTCTTGGCCCCTTAAAGGGAACTTGGCTGAGACTTGAGCAGAATGAAGCTCCCGTCCTGCCCTCCTGGAGTCACAGAACGCCCACCCCCAGCTCCATCTGAAGGGGTCCTGGGCGCTCAAGGGGCCCCGGGGGCCAGCCTGAGTCTGGCCAGCACTGTCCAGGATCGACCTTCCTGTGAGCCCCACAGCCCCTTCCTCTGTGGCCCACGGCGAGTCCGCGTGGACAACGGCCATGCATGTGTGACATCGGAAAGCCGGCTAGGGAGAAGGAGGGATGGAGTGAGTCACGGCTTTTCCAGGCTGGGCTGCACGGCCTCTGCCCTTTGGCTGTGATTGCGTTTCCAAGGAGATGAGAGCACCCCCTCCTCCAGGGAGGAAGGGGGGTGGCTGATGACAAAGAGGAGCCCTGAGAGGGTAGGGGGGCTGCCCTCCCACTCAGCGATAACAACCCAGGACCACGGAGGCAGGCAGCCTATTGAGGGAGCCCCGGGGGGGGGCAGGCATGCGGTCTCAGGGCTCCCCTTAGGCGCTGTCCTTAGGTTCTCTCATGCCAACTAACTCGCAGTCCCTGGGGCCTGGCGCCCTGCTGCAGAGTACTTTCATAAACCCGTTCCTCACCTCCGTCCTCCCCTGGGGGTGGGGGTGGGGGCTGGGCTGGAGAAACTGAGAGCAGGAAGGGCTGCTGAGGGCAGAGTTGGCCATGGGCGGGAGTGTCTGCCTTCGGCTGTCATCCACAGGGGCTGCCCAGGCTTGCTGGCTCCTGGCCGGTTTCCTGGCTGATTGGCAGGGAGGCTGGGGCACGGGACACAGCCCGGGGTGGGTGGGTCCACACAACAGATGCTGGGCCTGGCTGGCCTCGGGGTCCCGGAGCTGCCCTTTTCCAGCTGGGGTTTGGGCAGGGTGGGGGAAGAGGGGGCGCTCCGGCTGTGGCAGGTGGCTTGGCTCAGCCGCTGTGCTGGAAGTGCTGGGACATCCTGGGGTCCCTGGAGGCGTCCATGGGGCAGCAACACTGACAGCACCACAGTCCCTTGGAGCCCTCCGTGTCCCAGCCTGGGTGAAGGGGTATCCAGGGGGACTCGGTGCTAGGGAGAACCGGACGGGCGAGTGTCTGTGTGTCTTCGTGCATGTGTGCTGATCGAAGCCTGGCACTGTCGTCTTTCAGGTAGGTGACTGCCCCTGGGCCCTCAGTTTCCCTAACTGTTTAATGGGAACAGCAATAGTAGGCGCCTTAGAGCCACCTTCTGAGGATTGCATGAATTTAAGGCAGGGAACGTTCTCCGTGCAGTGCGGAGTTGACGTTAGTGACTTTAGGATGGTCATCTGGACACTGGCGGGGATCATTGTCTTGGCTGAGGGCTGGTCTCCCTGGCCTCAGCCCACCGGTCATCTTGTGGGGGTGGGGTGGGTCACCCCATCTTCGTGTGTCTGTCGCTGGTGCAGGATGGCTGCAGGTGCTCTGTGAACTTGCATTCACCGGGTCTATCCCTTGGCTCCATCTGTGTATTCACAGTTAGAGAAACTATTCTCTGTACCAGGTATGGCTGTGCAGGGTTTGGGAGGGAGCCTGGGGGGCCTCGCTGTGTGGCTGCTCTTTGTTATTTGGGAAGCTCACCATCCCTAGAGCGGGGCAGGGAAGATGTCCTGTTGGTCCACGGTGCTTGGATCACAAGAAGAGTCCAAGCTTCCCTTTCTTCCTGGTCCTGCCCTGGGCGAGGCACGATCCTGGGGAGGCTGTGCCATCCCCGTTTTATAGATGAGGCTGCTAAAGCTCAGAGAGATCCAGGGACTTCCCTCTGGTGACACAGATTGGAAGAGGCGAAACTAAATCACAAGCTTAGGTGTCCCTCGTAGGATTGCCGAAACTCATTCGATTCTGCAAGCCTCCCTTAAGCTGTCTGGCTGACTTTCGGACGGATGCTCCCGCCACGTGTCTGCTTCCTCGGGGTGGTTGGGGTGTGGGATGGGTGCCTGTTTTCTGTGGGGATCTGGCTACTTTGCTGTCGAGTCCAGTCTGTGGGGCCTTCCCACCTCCGTGCGGTCCTGGAGTGCCGGAGGCCCGTCCAGCTCAGAGGCCTCCATGTTGTCCGCTCGTTCCAGAAGGGCCATGCTGGCTTCTCATGGTGACATCCTGTTTTCAGAGGATAGCATTTGGAATGTCCCTCCACTCCGAGTTGACCTCAGCTGGGTAATTGGCCCCAGAGGAGCATAAGAGCATGTGTACTTACGGGGCATCTGCTGTGTACCGAGCCGGAAGCTAGGAGGTGTTCACAGAGAGAGCCGAGCGACCCCTTTGTCATGCCGTCCTGGAGCTGGCAGGCCGTGCTTTAATTTTTTTGTTAATCCAAAATGCCCGGAAGCCACCTTGGGTTTAATTAAACTAATTAGGTATGGCCACAATCTGCTGATCCTAACAAGAGATCACGTGTGTCTGGAGTGGCCTTAGCTGTGGAGGTCGTGAGGCTGCTGACGCCAGCAGACAGCCCCTGGTTCCATCTGCAGTTTGAACCTGTAGGGCACCACCCGCCCAGCCTCTTGCCCACAGCGCCCTGGCAGGCCTCCTCCCCGGAGAACAGATTGGGAAGCCTGGCACCCGGGGCCCACCGGGGTTACTCCCCTGCGCACACCTCCCGTCCCTGCCTCAGGCCTGTCGCTCCCCACTTCCGTACCTTGGCCGTCAGCATCCATTATGAGCCTTGCCCTTGCTGGTAGACCTCCCTTCTCTTCGCTTGGTTATTCCTGGAGGAGCTAGTCTAGAGGCCCCTCCTCTAGGAAGCCTCCTCTGATTGCACTCTCGTCCTGCAGCGTGGTGAGCTTGGCCGCGGCCCCCAGTGTACCAGGGGTGTGTTGCTAACCCTGCACTTGCCGCGCTTTCACTCCACCCAGCACGTGGGGGCCACGCTCTTGCTGCTCACTCTGCAAAGCCCAGTCTGGAAGGGGGACTGGGCTGAGCCTCTCTTCCAGGATGTCATCTCGGGAGCCTGCGGACTCCCGTGTGTTCCTTCATTCTGAGGCCGGCTTTGTGGTTGGCGAGGGCCTGGGGGCCGCCTGGGCTGGGTCCTGCTCTCATGAAGCTTCCAGGAGAGCGAGGGTGCGCGGCGGTGTCGTCCAGATGTCCGGGGCCGCAGAAGTGGCCTGCAGGTGGCCCGCAGGTGTCCGGGGTTCCCGAGCGCAGGCGGCCCGGGCCTGGACCCTGAGGCTGAAGCGTGCGACACCAGGGCAGAGGGCAGAACCGAGGAACCCTCGCTCCCGTGGAAACAGGAACTCTCTTGTCCTTTTCCAAATTTGAAAATATATTGGACTTTCGTAAGAACTCCATGTGCACACATAGGTTTTTCTCACCCCAGTGGAGGTGAGTGGGAAATTTGGTGCCCTCCCCCCAAACTTTTCAGTGCGTCGCCCGCAAAACAAGGGCATTGTCCTCGGTGAGCGCAGCTCAGCCTCTCAGCCCCGTCCCACGGGTGTCCCACTCACGCCTCAACGGGTGTCCCCGGAAATGCCGGTTCAGCAGAAGGGGAACCTGAGGGGTGCTGTCTGTGCTCTTCCTCGGTCCATCACGGCTCCGCAGCCTTCCCTTGGTGTTCATGACCTCGACACCCTGCAGGTTCCAGGCGCCCTCTGTTGAAGAACATCCCGCTCTTGGGTCCCTGCGCGTCCCTTCGGGATTAGATTCGGGTTGTGTGCGTGTTGGGGGACCAGGCTCGATGCCTCCCGCTCCTGCTCCTGTCCTGCAGGCAGCAGGTGGCTTATCCTTGTCCCGTTGCTGGGATGTGGCCCTCCCAGGCGGTGTCTGCCGGTCCTCTCCATGACGTTGCTCTGTCCCCCGTCGTTCACGGCTCTTCTCTCCGAGGGACTTGGGACAAGGTGCACCTCCGGTTTTTCCTTCCTCTCTCTCTTTCTGCCAGTTTGCATCATGGTTTTCTCTTTTATTCCCTGGATTATAATCTGTTACTGTCATTTATTTCCATGCTCACGTTGTCTCGGGTTCGACCCAGAGAACTGTTTCAAGCCGGTTGCTGTCCATCTTTTTGACGTGTTCCCAGCATTTTCTTTCTTTGTTTTTTTTTAAAAGATTTTATTTACTTATTAGAGAGAGATGGGGGAAGAACAGAGGGAGAGGGATAAGCAGACTTCCTTGCTGAGCACAGAGCCAGATGCAGGGCTCGATCTTATGACCGTGAGATCATGACCTGAGCCGAAATCGAGAGTCAGATGCCCAACTGACTGAGCCACCCAGGTGCCCTGTGTCCTCAGCATTTTCTGAGCACTGCCCTCCTTTCTGGAGTGAGATGTCCAGACTCCTTTGGTATTATTCTTTGTCCCAGCTCAGGAGTCAGCCGTGTTTCCGAGGAGCTCTGGTTCCATCGTGAAGAGGGGTGTTTAGAAGCCCAGATCTGGGTGCTGGTGTGCTCATTGCTGCAGGCTGTCCCTGCTCCCAGGTGCTCTCCGTGGTGGGAGCTGGCTCCGTGTGTGTGTGTGCAGGCATGGTGTAGATGGACGTGCCGTGTGCACGTTTGTCTTTGTTTTCCATCTGTATCACCGCTGCCAAGTAGAAACACGTGAGTTGCGTCTGTCTTTCAAAACTTCTGGTGATCCTATTAAAAAAGTAAAAAGAAATGCATAACATTAATTTTAATGATACATTTTAATGAACCCTTGCCTTCTCAGCAGGGGTGATATGGCCTCCAGGGTGGTGGAAATCAGATCTTTGGAGGTGAAGAAATCATGTTCTTTTTATGTATAAAGCTCAGATGCACATGGAGTACAAAACAGATACACGGTAGCTCTGTGGTGTTGAGACTTCCTATGGGAGGTCGATTATGAAAAGCACCAGAAAAGGCTCCTTAGGGGGGGTGATAGTGGCAAGTGGAGAAATGCGGATTTCCCCAGCCCTGGCTTTCCCACGTGGCAGGGGTTACGGCTCTGAGTGGGTCGAGGTAGCAGCACCCCGGGGGGCAGGGCTGGGGGCAGAGGCCAATGTGCTGGGATCCCATGTTTAGCGCGGGCCTGACTGGCTAGGAGGGGCCCAGGGCTGTGTGGAGTGGGGTCCTGAGGCTTGGGTGTGAAATCTGCAGACAAGGCCCATGGGCATCATCTGCCCAGGTCATGGGAAGGCACCGCTTGGCAGTGGTGGACAGTGGATTGTTTGTGGCTGGGATGGAACCTGGAAGCGTGCCGTGCATTCGGTGGGGAGGCCGTCTGCGCCCTGGGCATGGGTGTCTCTGTGCAGAGAATGGGCGGCTCCACTGAGCTTGGGGCCAAGTCTGTAGGCAGCAGCCTTGCCGGAGGCCTGACAGGGACGTGTAGCCACGGGGAGCCCCCACCCCAGTGCCTCGTTCGAGCTCTTTCTTGCATGAGGATAGGGTGGCCAAGGGTGTCCCCTCCCTGGAGAGGGACTCTGTCGTCCTTCCCAGAATTGCAGTGGGTCCTGCTCGTGGCGGTCGGCAGCATGATGCCCTCCAGCCCCTTCCTCGTGGCCCTGTGTCCAGGCCATGTATGTGTCTGTGGCTTCGAGGGGTGGGATGTCCGGGACGGGCAGCGCTGTCGGGGCTGGTGTGGTGGGGCCCAGGTTTAGGCAGAGGCCCAGACCCGAGTCCGGCAGCCCCATGGCTGAGGCCCTGCCAGGTGGACCTCCTTCCTGACTGCCCCTTGAATCCACCCCTCTCTGCCCCAGCGCCCCAGCCGACCACCAGCACCCTGCTCCCAGAGCAGGGGTAGGTGCTTGTCTTGTGTCGAGGGCCAGACGGTAAATATTTTAGGCCTTGTGGGCCAGACAGGCTCTGTCGTAACCATTCAGCTCTGCCCTCCTGGTGTGAAGGCAGTCGTGGCTGATCTGGAAATGAGTAAGTGTGCTGTGTGCCAGTAAACTTTATGGAGAATGAAATTTGAATTTCGTATCATTTTCGTGTGTCACGAAATATTATTCTTTTCTTTCCCCCAACCGTTTAAAACCGTGGAAACCTTCCTTAGCTTGTAGCCGGTACGAAAGCAGGCAGGGGGCTTGCCTGCGAGGCTAGGGGCCTGTCCTGGGGCCTGTGCAGGAGCCCTGGTCCCTGTCCCCGCCCTCCCAGGGTTTGCCCTTACGTGTCCATTTGTATCCAGGGCCCTTGGCGCCAGCTCCTCCAACAGGACGCGCTCAGCAAGGCAAAGCTCTCTCCACCTTGTGCCAGAATTTGGGCTAAGTGCTTGGGGCCAGGACCTTGTCTCATCCACGGAGGGGTTGTGGTGGGGCTCTGCCCTCAGCCCCAGCTCATAGGGGAGGCAGCAGGGACCCCCCGGGGCTGAGCCCCCGATGTCTGGAGCAGCACGGACATTTGCTGCCGTCTGGGATGGCAGTGGAGGGGTCCGCCGCCATCGGCCACTGGGCTGTAGTGGGAGCCTTAGTGGGGCGGGGTCGCGGGCCTGACTGAGCCTTGGTCTCCTCGTCTGCGAAGAGGGTGCCCGTGGCCACCTTGCAGGCTGCTGGGGGCATCTGGCAGGAAAACGCGGGCCTGGCACTGCCCCTGCCTCGCACCTGGCCCCGTAAGTCTCCGGAACACTGCGCCCCTCCCCAGGCCCGGGTGGCCCGCTTGCTCCTGCTGGCAGGGGCAGCCGCCTTCCCCGGCCAGCTGGCCCCACCTCGCCTCTGGCCGCCCAGCTGCAGGAGAGCCACATGGTGGTTAAGAGAGGGTGGGCGGCCAGCGCCCCGGAGTTGGACCCTCCCTCCTTCCCTGCCCCCAAGGCCCTCCCACTCTTCACTTACCCTTTAGCCCCGGAGGCATGTGGTGGCTGGGTGATGTGGAGAAAGATGGAGGATCCTTGGCCAAGGAGTGCAGGACCCAGGATCGGACAGCAGCCCTGCCCCTCTCTCTGCGGGTGACCTTGGGCGCCTGCTGGAGGGGTCTCAGGCCCTCTCTCTGCTGCTTCCTCCCCAGGAGCTCTTGTGCTGGATGGTGCAGGAGGTGGGGACAGACGCAGGATTTGCTGTCACATCTTCTGGGGCTGTGTTATTCCTTATCAGATGCAGGTATTTGGATCCCTGAGGGCAGGGACTGTGGAGGGCTGCATGGAGAAGGTGGCATTTGAGCTGGCCTTGAAAACTGGATGCCCTTAGGTAACTGAAGGGAGGAGATGGGTGGTTGCTGCAGAGACAGGCCCCCCAGGTCTTCCAGATCATTGCTGCCCGCCGTGCCCTGACTTGGGAAGGTTGGTTCCCTGGCTGCCCAGCCCCAGCCCCTCCCCTGTGCCTTAGTTAGGAGGCTCTGTGAGACACCCGGTTGGGCGGGGAACCGGGAGGCCGAGGGGGCTGCCTGAGGTCACACAGCCACGTGGAGGTTGGGGCCTCTTGCCAACCTGCAAAACAGCCCTTGGTCGGTCCTGGTGGGTGGGGAGGCTGGGGGCTGCACAGTGCCTGAACCCACAGATGGCCCAGGGTGGGCCCGTCCCCTCCACCTGCTGCCCGTCGCTGGGAGGGGGCTCACTCTGTCATCAGCTCGCTTCCCATTCACTGTCACCTGCTCATGGGCACTGGGCAAGAGCGGCAGAGACCCCTGACTTTGTGTCCCTGACCTCCAGGAGGGGGATTCACGAAGAAACAGCATGGCACTTTCCGACGCGGAGGAATCGAGCAGGCCTGCGAGGGGGGCTTCCTGGGGAGGTGACAGCGGCCCCTCAACATGACTGGGAGAGAGGTCTGGTGCCTGGGAGTGGACGCTCCAACCCCTGCACAGCGCCTGCGCCGTGGGGCTCGGGAGCCGCCCCCCCCCCCCCCCAACTTCATGGGACGAGTCCCTGTCCACTGCCTGGACAAGGCCTGCCCTGCTCAGGCCAGGATGAGCCCCGGGGCAGCCCGGAAGGGCCCCTGGACCTCTGTGCTCCCACGGCACTCTTTGCCAGCATCCTGTAGCTGCTCTGTTTTGGTTTCTGAATCCAAAAGATAAACAAGAATAACAAACGCATGACCACCGAGGGAGGCGGGGCTGGGCTTGAACTGCCGCGGGACCTGGGTGGTGGCGCCTCCTGGTCAGGGAAGTCTCGAGAAATGCCTGCCTTGGTGCCCTGAGCCGTGGGCTTCATGTGCCCGCCTCTGTAGAGTTTATGGAAGGATTAAAATAATCATTTTCAATACACCTGCTTGTCTGCCCTGAGTCACCTTAAGCTTGAGGCCAGGAATACTTTTGTTGGCTTGTGTTTTGAGCTTCGGGCCTCACAAGCAGCGTGCATATATGGTCTCTGTCGAGGGCCTGCCGCCTGTCCTCCCGTCTGTCCGCCGGGCTCTTCAGCCTCCAGGTCTTTACAGGAGTGGGGCCCCCCAGCCGCCCCCCCCCAGCCCATGCCGCCGTCTGTGCGGGGAGGGGGCGCCTGCCTGTCTTCCGCTGTCTGCCTCCCAGCCCACCCCGATGCATGCGTGTCTCCCCCGCGGCATGACAGGTGCGTCCCTGAGATGTGGAAGGTGGCAGGGTGGGTGCCTGAGGGCGTCACCGGGAGTCCCTGTGCAGGTGGGCAGCTTTGGGTTCCGGGCGTCTGCCTGCTCCCTTGCCTCCCCCGCCCCAGCCCTGTTTCTGCCTGCTCTCCCTGAGCGCACCTTCCTTTCCCAGGGACACACGTTTCCAGTTTGCACCGGTATTTGCTTGATCGTCATAGTTGTCCCCTAGACATAGGATGTTGCCGGGGGCAGGCGGTGTAGGCACCATGCTGAGCACGTGGCGACCAGTGGCCCCAGGGAGAGGGGGCCTCTGCAGAGGTGTAAGGGCTAAGCCACCTGCCAGGGTCCCCGCAGCTCAGAGAGCGGGGCCCCACCTGCCCTGGCCTTTCTCATGCCAGAGCTCCACGTCTGGCTTGTCTTCTCCGCCGGGCCAGGCTGTGGTTCGTGGCAGTGTTCCTGTGAGCTTTGGCACCTGGGGGTGGCGGGCTGTGTGCCAGGAGGCCTCCGTGTCCCCCAGGAATGGGGAGGTGCCCTGGTGACAGTGGTCATGGCTGGAGCATGGACCGTCCCAGCTTTTAACTGTACAAGTGGGTGTCTGGTTCCTGGGACCGTCACCACATGTCCTGGGCGCACAGGACACCTAGGGAAGCTTTAGTCTGTTTGTAACCTGTGTCAGGCCCCTGGCGTGGCAGAAGGTTCTAGTTCCTCGTGCTCATGGCAGCCACATCCTGAGACCTTCCCTCCCTTGCCCCTCAGCTCCTCCCACTCTTAATTTACCCCTCCACACCCGAGATGGGCATCTGGGCTCTGCTCCCCCAGCCCCCAGCTCATCTGTCTGCAGGGACTGGAGTGAGCATCACTAAGTCATTTCAGTGAGGGATGAGACCGTTCAGATCTGAGCTGTTTTCCTCTGCAGATGACGGGCTTCACACGAGAACTGACTCTGAACCATTCGGTTTAATTTGTTTTCACCCCGGAGCTCAGAGGAAGCAGGCTTGAGGCTGGGCATCGGGGTGTGACCTGGCTCCCCGGGACTTGCCACATGGCTGCCTCCCCTGGGCCTCTGTGTTCCCGGCTGCAGAGGGGGCTGGGCTCCCCCTCCCTCGAGAGCTCAGGGCTGGTGTCCTGGCTTCGCTACTGACCAGAGTGGGCCCTTGAGCTTCACTGTCGTGGGGTCTCAGTTTCCCCCTCTGTAGGATGGGGATAAAAAATAGCATTCTCCTCAGTGGATGACTAGGTAGAGGGGGGTCTGTCCTGACGATGAAGTAAGATCGGCCACTAGGAGGAATGAGCCCTGACCGACACGGGTTGCAGTGCGGATGAGCCTCGGAGACATGGTGCCCTGTGAGGGAAGCCAGACGCCAGAGGGTGAGGGTCGGGGAGGATGGCGTGATTCCATTCATGCGCACGTCCAGCACAGACGGAAGGTGGGCTGGGGGGAGGGAACCGGGACTGGCTGCTCGTGGGTATGGCCTTGTGTTTGGGGTTATGACAAAGCTCTGGATCCAGATCGTGGTGGTGGTTACACAACACGGCGAATGAACAGAGTCGCTGATTGTAAATTTTGTTATGTGTCTTTGACCACACAAAAACAGCAGCCCCCTCGTGGGGCTGGGAGGAATTTGAGCAGGTGTGTGGTGGGTGAGTGCCTGGAACCCGCGCTGGCCGTGGCAGGAGCCCTCAGGGCCACCATGTGACTCTTCGGGGCCCTGCACGCCTTCGCCCGTGGCCTCCCTCTTCCTTAAGAGATGTTAAAAGTCCTACTTTTATGCCTGGGTTGGTGTAAGGGTCAGAATACTAATAGTATATATTTAAATATTGTCTTTGACCTCACACGCATTTGGGTCCTGAAAAGTGCTGGCCCGCGGTGCCTGGTGGGTGAGTCAGCCCCTCGTGGCCATCCACGTGACACGTTTCTTGGGTCCCTTCTTGCCCTGGGTCCTTGCTGCTGCAGGACTCAGGGCACCGAGGCAGGCATTTCTCAAGACTTCCCTGTCCAGGAGTGAGGAGCCAGGGAACGGCTGTCTCTGCTCCAGGCTCTTGACTCAGTGCCTTAAACAGGGTGGCCCAGGAGAGCTGGGGTGAAGGAAGATGGGTCCAGGGAGCATGTGAGGTGTCGGGGCTCAGTTGCCTGCCCTCCCTCCCCGTAAAATGGGACCATCATTTCTAGGTGCCTCCAGGGTGGATGGGAGGAAGGCTCCTGGGGCATCTGAAGGGGTCCCGCGGTCTGGGCGTCAGGCCGGGGGTGCGGGATCTGTGTGCGTGTCATCTCTCTTGCGGGAAGCCGCCCTGCGGCTGATGCGGGCGTCTGTGCTCTGGCTCACCAGTCCCGGGCCTCCTGCCACTTGGTAAAGGAGGGGCGTTTTCTCGACCCCTTGCAGTAGCCCAGCGGCCCTGGGGCCATGATGGTGTCCCGGAAGCACACGCAGGGGAGGCCTTGGCGTTCAGTAGGGATGTGGGTTTTCTCTGTGTCTTTGGGAGAATCGGTTTCCCCATGTCGGTGGCCGTGGGAGGACTCGCTCCTGGAGTCCTCCCTGCGGCTGCTCCCGCTGATGTCCCCGCCGACGCGGGCCATGTGGGGCAGGGGGCTTCCCGACGGTCTCGTCAGCGGGAGCCGCAGGGGCCAGACGCCTTGTCTGGGAGCGAACGACCGAGCCAGTAAACCCAGGCTGCAAACCTCGCCTTCTGCAGGCAGCTCTGGTGTGTGCATGTGCTCCCGCAGTGGGTTCGGAAGCATGGCCACATTTCTGGGGCTCGTTTCTGGAACCAGGTGCAGGTGTGGACGAACCCGAGTGGACGTCGGGGGCAGGAGGCCAGGTGCGGTCTGCCATCTGCACTGCGCTGTCCGGCCAGAGGCTCCCCCTCCGTGTCTGGCTGCAACCCAGAAAAGTCTGGGTGATGCCCTCCGCCTCCGGGGGTGGGGGTTTGGGGCTGTCCTGGAGGTGTCTGAGGGCTCTGGGGTTTTGCCTGCAGAGCTCTGTCCACCCTGTCTTCTTTTTTTTTTTTTTTTGGAGGTTTTTTTTAATTTATTTGACAGAGAGAGAGACAGCGAGAGAAAGAACACAAGCAGGGAGAGTGGGAGAGGGAGAAGCAGGCTTCCCGCGGAGCAGGGAGCCCGATGTGGGGCTCGATCCCAGGACCCGGGGATCATGACCTGAGCCGAAGGTAGACGCTTAATGATTGAGCCACCCAGGCGCCCTCCACCCTGTCTTTTTAGGGGGACCCCTGGCTGCCCCCTGGCCAGCTGGTTCTGTTCATGCCAGGGACCACACTCTGGACCAGCTCTGGGGTCCCCGTCCCCCGCCCTCCCTCCTGCCTGAGCCTCCGGCTGGTGGTGGTGGTTGTGTCCTGCAGGGTGGGAAAGGCCCTGGCCTGGGGGCTCAGCGGAGCAGCTCCGGTCCTCAGCCTTTCTGCTGCTTGGCCGTCTGGTGGCCCCGGGGACGTGCAGGCTAGCGCCCGGGCTGCCTCTGGGTGGTGGGCCAGGGATCCAGCTGGAGTGCTCAGCCCCTTCCAGCGTTCCTTGGGCACGATGGTGTCACCGGCCTGGTCTGGGCCGCTCCCGGGCTGCCCCACGATGCGTGGTGGTGGTAATTAGTCACAGTATTGGAAGTGCTTGGCGGTCGTGGACCTGGCCCCGGCAGAGGGCAGCCCCGGGAGAGTAGGGGCCATCGGCAGCCATTTGAGAGCCTTGGAGGGTGAGGTGTGGGGACCACAGGAGCTGGTCCGAGTTCACCGGTAGGGGATGGAGGCGGGGTCAAACTCCCGGCCGCCCACGCACCTGTGGCCCCAGCATCCTGTCCCACGTGGCACCCTTGGGCTCCTGAGTTGTGCGAGCCGTGGGGTGCCATCGACACCCTCCCTCAGTAATTCACATGCTGGCAGCCACTCTCTTTTTTCTCTTAACCCGTGTGTGTAGTAAATTTTTTTTTTTTTTTTTTCTCAAAAAAGAGAAGATAGAATGTTCACATACCACCCCCTCCTCATGCAAATAAACCTTGGGAGAAATTGGCCTGCCATCTCTTTGGGTGTATTTCGTGGTAATTTAGCTTCTTAAATGGAACATCTGTTAGCCAGCTAGCTCCAGGGCAGCAGAGCTGTAGATTACAAGAGTGTTCGGGAAGTAGTCTGTTTGCTGCAGGAGGCCCAGGCCCCAGCCACTCCCGCCCCTCTGCCCCCACGCGTGGAAGGGCGCTTGGCACCGCGGACCACCGTGCGGGCGACAGGGTGCAGGAGGCTGGAGCCTTTGTACCTGCCCCGCCGGGCCCCTGAGGACAGCGGCTGATATGCGTGGCTCAGCGTGGCTGGGGCTCAGGGGAGAAGCCCCTGTCTTTGCAGCCTGCGTGGGCCCAGGGGACCCTTATCCCCGGGCTGCCCTGGCCGTGTTTCCTCTTCAGCCGAAGAAGGGCGGTTGTGGTGGGGTCAGAAGCCAGGCTGGGCCCGAGCAGCTTGGACCTGCCCCACTGCTGACGTGGCCTCGTGCGCCCCTGGGCACGCTTCGCAGTGACCCCTGCCCCCACCCTGCCCACACCCCAGCGGGCTCGCCTGTGAGCCTGGGAATCCGTCCCCCCTCCTGTATGTCGGATGCTGCCACTTCATGTGATGTACGCTTTGGGGACCTGCAGGCACTGGTCTCCATACCGGTCACTGTGGGGTGCAGTGGGACCCCAGGCCTTTCTGTGGGAGGGGTGGTGGTCTTCTTGGCAGCCGGATTCTGGGGGAGGGCACCTTCCTGCCCTGCCGCCCGTCGGGTCTCCTCTTCCCAGGCCTTTCACCTACAGCTCCCACAGCTCACGTGGACCGTTCAGCTCCCAGGGAACATTTCCTGAGCAGTGGGCCCTCAGGGCAAGGGAAAGATGGGGGTGGCCTGGCAACTCCTTCCAGGAGCTCAGAGTCTGGGGCGCCCCCCGAGGGGAGCAGCGGTCACCTCTGGGGGAGGTTGGAGGAACTCAGAGCCATGGCCTTCAAGGCTGCAGGGCGGCAGGGCAGTGGGTGGTGGGTTGGTGGGTGGCTTCGCCTGGGGTGCCGGGCAGTCACCCAAGGGGGTTGGGGAGAGCACGATGTCCTGGATTTGGCTTCAGGAGGTTCTGCTTGGCTGCAGTGCTGGGAGTGGATTGGAGGCCACAGTCTGAAGTCCCGGAGGCTGAGGCTGGGGAGGAGGCGGATGCGGTCACCCCAGCAGGAAAACTGTTCAGGCCTGTGCCTGGGGAAGGGAGAGAAGCTCCGGGCTCCAGGGTGTTGGGGGAGGTGGGGGCTGGGCTGGTCGTGACCCCGATGTGGGGTAATGAGGAGGGTGCCCCGATGTCAGGCTCGGGCAGCGGGGGAGCTGGTGGGGCTCATCCAGATTTGCCCTTGGGGCTCAAGGTCTGCTGTTGGCCAGCAGCCCGGGGAAGGCCCGGCTCTCCCAGTGGTCTGTCCGGAATCTGCCCTGACCGGGGGTTGCGGGACATTTCAGCCCCGCCCCGTTGTGTTCTCTGTCTGCCTTTGAGTTTCCTGCTTTTTTTCCGGTCTCTGTTTGGCTGACCACATCAGTGTCCAGGCTGGACCTGGGCGTGAGGGGCTGGCCCCGGCCTCGGTGGGCCAAACTCTGCAGGCTTCTGAGGGGCCAGGCCCCCGGCCACGGCGAGAAACACCTTCCGCTAGCATGGGACTCCATTCCAGACTCTCCTTCCCTGATCACGATATTCTCGAGCACGCTAACAGTTTTGCCTTCATGAGCGCGCCATTTATTCAGGCTGTAAACAGGTGCTCTCATTACTCGGAAGCACGGGGCCGGCGTGTCGGAATCCGGCTCTCTGGGGAGGCATACATCCCCCGCGTGTGTGATTCATGTCCAGGTAACACGATGGCCTTTGCAGAGACTCAGCAAGAATGCCGCAAAACCCAAAATAGTCGTGTGGGTTATTTTTAAGAGGTTTTTTTCCTGTGGAAAGAGTGGTTTTTCTTAAAAAGGGCCTTGCCTTCGATTGATTTCTTTGGGACTGCTTTATTGCTATTGATTTAGTAAAGCTTTAATCAGGAAACAACCTTGCAGCAGGTTCCGGGGAGGGTAACTTGCCAGCCTTGTTGATTTTTTTTCAGCGAGGAGCATTTGCCGCGACCCGGGGGCCGCACGAGAGCCAGCTGCCTGGCGTCTCATTCTCGAGGCCCGAGCTCGGGCAGGGGCGGACCCCAGGACTGAGCCCCGGGCTGTCAGAACGTGGGGCTCCCTTGCCGGACACCATGTGGGAGTCGGAGACCCAGGCTGGGTTCCCTGCCCCCCACCCCTTCCTCTGCTTCTGAGAGCCGCCAGGCCCTGTGCCGGGAGGTGGTGCGCAGCTGGGAGGAGAAAGGGGACCGTGGTTGTGTGTGGCGTCCCTTGAGGGGGATCTGGGCTCTGCCCTCTGCCCTCGGACCCTGGAGGGTCACGGCCTGTCCCCTCGCGGTTTGTGCCCTCTGCAGGCGCTGGGGTGGATGGGAACAGAGACGCTCATGGGTACGTACTGAAGGCTTACTGGTCTGTTTGTCACAGGGAGGACACTGCACATAGCCGCGTCCCCACAGAGCTGGGGCTGTCATCTTCCTCACCACCTGGGAGCCTGCTTTGTCACTGCCATGTCTGTGCCACATGGCTTTCCGCCCACGTTATTTCACGTGTGCGGAGGTAGATACTTGCGTCGTGTTCTGACCGCTCTGAAATCAGCGTGGGTCTTGGGGCCTCACAGGAGGGGTGTGTCAGACCGTGGGGTCTGCCCTGCTCGCTGTGCTTCACGTGAAGCCACCAGGAAGAACCTCAGGTGACGGGACGGTGCCTGGAGGTATGGGGAACACCTGGCCTGTGGGTCCAGCCTTCACTGTGACCTTGAAGCCGAGAGGGCGAATTAGTAAACAAAGAATGGAAGTGGAGACCAAAAAAAATCACAAACAATGATTTCTAGAAAACCGTTCAAGGAATTAATTGACCCAGCAGCACTCATCCCAGACGGGCCTCTCCGTTTCCTCCTTGTTGATAAAATCATCACTGAGACGGTGGGGTTTCTGGTTCCTACAAACCTTGCAGGGTCGGGGTGGAGGCCTCTCCTGCCCGTGCCTGGAGAGAGATGAGAGATGGGGCCTGGACGGGCGTTCCTGGCCACTCCGACCTGCGGCCCACCTGGGCAGCCCAGGTGCCCTGGGGGACAGTGACTATGGGGGACAGAGCAGCTCTCCACCCAGCCCCTGGGCCCTGGGGGGCGACCGGGATGCTTCCTTGCTCTTCAATGATCTCTCTGTGCCCAGCCATGAGTTCTGGAGCCTCTGCTCCAGTGTAGACCCCCCTCCCCCCAGCAGTGAACATGGTTTTTGTGCCCTGCCTGAGTGTGGGGCCTGGGGAAGGGGCTGCACTCCCATCCCAGGTCTCCTGAGGTCTGGCCAGAGCGGACAGGGGGTTCCAGACTTTGTGAGGTCCCAGACACCAGCCTTCTTCCACCCTGGCTCTCATCGGGGGAGCTGGACTCTCCATCAGAGCACCCCATTTCCCCTCTGCTGCCCTTGGCGTTTCGGGCACAGACTGACCCTCAGCCCTCCGTGGAGGGTTCCAGATTTGGTCCTGGGCCCAGCCTGCCTGAAAAGCTGCCCTGAGAAGGACAGGGAGGTGCCCTTCGTGTGGCTGCTCAGTGGCCACGTGGATTAGTGATATCTGCTGGGGCGTGGGTGATGGAGGGGGACACACTCTCCTTAGATAGATTAGTAATGTCTGCCGGGGGCATCGGTGATGGAGGGGGACACTCTCTTTAGATAAGATTAGTGATGTCTGCCGGGGCGTGGGTGATGGAGGGGGACACACTCTCCTTAGATAGATTAGTGATGTCTGCCAGGGGCATGGGCGATGGAGGGGGACACACTCTCCTTAGATAGATTAGTGATGTCTGCCAGGGGCATGGGCGATGGAGGGGGACACACTCTCCTTAGAT
>NC_138382.1:78047567-78061056 GCF_054177405.1 Leptonychotes weddellii | reverse complement strand
CTCTCCTTAGATAGATTAGCGATGTCTGCTGGGGGCGTGGGCAATGGAGCGGAACCGGCTGCTTATGTGCCTTCCCTGGAGCAAGCATCTGGGTGCGGTCAGCCTTGGAGCTGCCCTGGGGTGCCCAGCCTCGTGACCACTCCCCTTCTCCGAACACCTGCCTCCTGCCTCCCCCACCTTAGGCTCCTCCAAGGTGGCTCAAGCACCCTCTCCCCCCCATGACCGCCCCTGCCTGGTGCTCCCAGCTCTGCTCCTACTCAGCTGGTATTGGCCCTGGGGGCTTTTCACGCCCTGGCCTGGCAAGGTGGGGGGCCCGGCTCCGTGCGACCGTGAGGGAGCTGCAGCTACCCCCTTACCCTGGATCTGGGACCCCTTCTCTCTGGGTCCAGGACCCCTTTTTCAGAGTCTAGGACCCTGAATCTGGACCCGGATCTGGACCCCGTCTCTCTGAATCCGAGATGCCTTCTTCCTGGGGCGCGGACTCCTTTACTAAACAGAGGGTGTTGTAGTTGGATTGACAAAGTGCCACAGGCCTGGGCTGGCGGAAGGTCCCACGTCGTAAGCTGTCTGGAGAGAGGAAAGAGCCTCGCCCTAGCTGAGGGCCACCTCCCTGTTCTCCCTGACTGTTGGTGTTAGCAGACTCCTAGAGAGGAGGAAACTGAATGCACTTCAAACTGAAATCGTGCTGGATTTCCTGGCTTGAGGAAGTAGTTGGCAGTGCTGTCACGTGGAGACAGGGTTTGGGGTGCAGCTCCCCGAGCGAGCCTCCCGGGTGAGCAGCTGCACGTCCTGAGCCCCTGGGCCACCCTGGCCTTTGCTCAGAGGTGGAGAGGCCTCTCCGGGGACCCGGGGAGGTGGGGAAGTAAGGCTCAGGCTCTCGTGGTTAGCATTTTAGCGGCCAGATGATGAAATCCCCCACGGGCCAGAACTTTCTTGGCTCAGCCTGGGCCTGGGAGGGGCAGCTCTGACCTCCCTGAGCACCAGCGACATGGTGTGCCTGAGCAGACCACGTCTCTCTGCGGTGGGTTTGGTGTCCCGCAGCTGGGTTACGTGTCTCACTCTTCCCTCTGGAGCAGTGGGCAGCATCCCTCGGGAAGGACGTGCCTCCAGCTGTTGGCAGGGCCGTGCTGCCTCGAAGGCTCCGGGGCACGGCCCCTCCCACCCGGCGTCCGGGGGCGCCAGGCGTCCCGTGGCTTGAGACTCCACGATCCGGCATCTGTCTCCATCTTGCCTTCTTCACCAGCACCTCTGACCGCGGGGGCTTGCCTCTGGGTCCCCGCGCTCTGGCCCACCCCGGGCCGCCCCGGGGCTCTGCAGCTGGCGGGCTGTGCAGTCCTCCCCACCCCGAGCCGCTCCGCTGCACTCTCACTTCCCTCGGCCGCCCCCCTTCTCTTGAAAATAACACCCGGGTGGGCGGGCACCTTGCAGGCCCGGCCTGGGAGCCTGGCTTTAACTGTCTCTTCCCGTGGGGGGTGGGCAAAGGGGTGCGCTGTCCTTCGGGGTGCCCTCATGCCTGGCACCGTGCGGGGCCTGGTGGCCGTTGGGGTGATGGTGGAGTGAGGGAGGAGTGAGCGAACACAGGACGGTGGGGGACTGTGCTGGGGGCTTCCCGGGGCACTCGTCCGCCCAGCCACTCTCACTTGGTGGAGCCCGTCTCTGCCCAAGGCTGCTGGGCTGTGACCGTCAGGGACGGTGGCGCTCCACCAGGACGCCCCCTGTAGCGGACACGGATCCTTGGGCTCAGCTGTGGGAATGGCCTGGGCAGGACAGAGCCGCTCCCCGTCGTGGGACTGTGATGGTGAAACTGTGGGAACACCCCGAAGGCCCAGCGGCCGGGCATCGCTGCAGCGTGTGACCCCAGCCCGGGGATGGTGCCCGACGCCCGGCGCGGGGTACCACGTGCCCGCGAGGAAATGCCGGGGCCCAGAGCTGTGCGTTTTCCCCAGCAGGCCGTTTTGTAACAACAAAAAATACAGGGTCAAGAGTGTGGAAGGCAGAAAGGCCTCATGTGGTAAGTGGTGCTTTAGGGCTGGAGCACATGTGGGCTTTTGTTTCATTCCATCCAGACTTCCCCCCCCCCCCTTATATCTAGGAGAGGCTGTTCCTATTTTGGGAGAAAAGATGAAGAGCAAAGTTTTACCCCTGGAGTGCTGTCCCTGGCACCTTTCCTTCTGTTACAATCAGACGGACCCCGCAGGCAGCTGGCCTGGGGGGGCCTCAGTTTCCCCACTTGGCGAGGTGGTTGGTGCTGGTCATCCCAGCCCAGAGGGGCTCCAGGGCCCTGGGTGCCATGGGCAGGTGAGCCGCCACGTCTGCTGTCTGCCCTCCCCGGAGCATCCTGAGCAGGTGGGGCCGTGGCTGGAGCTTGGCTGCCTGCAGCTGAAACGCCCAGTTCTGGCTCAGCTTTCCCATGTGGGGACAGCTGGGGGCATGCTCGCCCCTGCCCCCAGGCCCCCCCCCCGCCCCGCAGCCTCCCTCCCCCGCTTGGCTCCCGCCTGACTGTGGGCGGAGGGTGAGTCTGCAGCTGCGAACATTCCTGACCTCAGTTCAGGGGCGAGAGCCCAGCTGCTCCTGGCAGACAATGGAGCCCCCGCTCCCTGCTCCCCGTGCCCCCTCGGTGCTCGGTGCTCTGCCCTGGGGCTGGTGCTGGAGCCGCTGGAATTTCCAGAAAGTGCAGCTTCTCCGGTAGAGAAGAGAAGGCTGCGTCCTCAGAAGCATGCTGCGCTGGCCCGGCTGGGTTTTTAATACGTTCACAAGACGCATTTCTCCAAAAGCCATACTAGAGTGGAGATGGCTTTTTAAGAAATCCTGAAAGTAACGTCCAGTTATTGGAAGAATGAAAAGAAGAGACAATATGGGGCAGTTTCCGGACTCCCGTCCCAGGCAGGCCTGTGTCCCTGTGACTTTGAGGCCCCCAGGCCCCCAGTGTCCATCACAGCCTGGTTTTGCTGCTCCTGAGACAGCCCGAGACCCTCCTGTGGGGCCGGGGGCAGGGAGGGACCGGTTGGGGGCTCAAGATGCATCAAGTGACCCGCGGCGGCGGGGGATGGGGGGGTCCTGGCGAGCCATCCAGTTTTTTTACTGTGGTGAAATAAAGAGCTGGAGGTTTACCGTCTTAGGCGTTTTTAAGGGCACAGTTGAGCGGCGTTGGGTGCGTTCACGCAGTGTGCAGCCGTCCCCGACCATCCGACGCCAGAACTTGTTCATCCCGAAAAACTGAAAGTGCACCCGCTAAACGACCCCCCGTGCGCCCCTCCCTCCAGCCCCGCATCCACCGCTCTACTTCCTGTTTCTGTGACCTTGACTTTTCCGGGGCCTCATGGGAGCAGGTCCTGCAGCACCTCGTCCTTTTGCTGTTTCCGCTCAGCATCACGTCCTGCGGGCCCATCCACGTCGTGGCCGGTGTCAGGATTTCCATCCTTTTTAAGGCTGAATAATGCTCCACGGTGTGGCCGCACCACGTTGTGTTTGTCCGTCGTCCGTTGATGGCTGGGCGGCTTCCACCTCTGGCTGCCGTGAACCGGCCGTGCACATGTCTCTTTGTCAGCTCTTTGGATAAATACCAGAGGTGGAATCGCTGGGTCCTACGGTGATTCTGTTGTTAGTATTTTCAGGAGCTGCTCCACCCCTTTGCATGGGAGCTCTTGCCCGCGTGCGTTCCATGTGGTCGGTAGTCGCCCTCCTAGCAGGTGTGTGTGGGGGCCTCGTTCAAACCCCTGTCGAAGCTGCAGGACCCCTCCCTCCCCCTCTCCTGGAGGTCTATCTTCCCGAGCCCCAGGGACTGCAGTCAGGCTCACCAAGGCTTTGAGGGGGGCAGAGACTTGTCCACGGTCCCCAGCAAGCTGTGCAGCAAATGGAGGTGCGTGTCCAGTGTCCTGCCCTCATTGGCTGCCAGGGTGACAAGACCGGGCAGGGGAGGAGATGAGGTCCTGATTCGGGAGAGTTCCCGTGCTCATTTTCCCGGGATGGAGAGCAGCGTCTACAGTTCCCTCCTGAGGTCACGGCCGGCCTCTCTGAGCCCGTGGGAGCCCGTGGGGAGCCCGTGGGTAGGCAGCAGTCAGCGTGGGAACAGAAATTGGGAGAGAAGTGACTTCAGAAGGCACAGCTGAGATTTCACACGTAAAGGGCGTCCCTTGCGCGAGGGAGGCAGGGGAGTGGGGCGGGTTGCCCAGCGTTGGCATCAGGAGTCGGAACCTCTCCCTGGCTTCTTCACGGAGGGGTGGCTCCCTGTGGGATCCCTACTGCCTGGGCCATAAATGACATGTGGCCTTTTGGGGCGTGGATGAGTATTTGATTGAGTGAAGCCCCTGAAGAGACCGGGGCTCCTGACAGGTTGAGACCCCACGGACGGGTGTTCCAAGAAGCGGGACCTCTGCGGCCCCGCCCCCCACCCAGGGAGCCGGCATCTTCCTTGCAGACCGAGCCTGGGAGGCGTCCCTGGTCCCCCCCCGCCCCCCCCGGTTCCCGGGGCTGGTGGAGCCTCCTGGGTTCTTGAGCAGTACCCTTCCCTTCTCACCGAGCTCAACCGAGCATTTATGGTACGCCGTCGGCGGTCTCATGAAAAGGAACAGCATTTAAACACAGAAGGGACGACGTGTGTACCTCTTATCCCCTGCCTGCTTGGACTGCAAAATACATTTCCCCGAGTCCTTGTCCACCTGCAGACATGCTTGTGCTGAGCTATACTCGTCACGACACAGACGTGCTCGGCACGCACGCCCCCTCGTGCACCCCACACGGAGCAGGTCCCACTCACGGTAGCTGTGGAGTGAACGAGGGAGGGGGGCACAGTGGGCTCTCAGCTGCCTCTACAGCCCGACCTCCCGCTCCTGCACAGGGGATGAGTCCCCCCTCCCCCTGCAGCCCTCTGGGGCCAGCGTCCGGCTTCACTGAGCACCTACTACGTGCTGTTCCGCTCTGGGCGCTTTGGATCCTTGCTAACATCTGGGGAGCGGTGGTTCTGGCAAGGCCTCGTGGCCCCTGCAGAGCGAGAGGCAGCCCGAGAAGGCCTCTCCCCAGCTTGGGTGCTGCATGGACGCTGCCCCTTGTGGGGCCTTGCTGGCTGGCTGGCTGGCTGGTCACCCCCCGGCCCCCACGGTGGGACGGAGCTGATTCAGCAGCCTCGACTCTGCGTGCGGGGACGGATGGACGAACGGACAGATGTCAGCTGTGTGTGTGGTGTGTGTCTGTGTGTGTCTGGGGGGAAGTGACAGCTCCTGGGGCGCCCAGCTCCTCTCAGGAACCCCCGGGAGCTGTGGGATACAACGGAACAGGACACTTGCCCCTTCTTGCGATGGTGTGTCCACCTGAGGAGGGATTCCCCACGAGCATCCGCACGCTGCTGAGGGATGCTCTCTGCTGCACTTCTGGAATGGCGGCGGCGGAGGATGTCTTATGTCCCTTGGTGTCCCCAAGGTGATGGGGCCTTGAAGATGCCCTGTGTGAGGCATGGGGTTGCCACACGTGGGAGTCACTTGCTGTCCCGGGTGAGTGAGAGGGGGTCTCAGCTGCCCCCACGTGGGCTGCAGCCCCTGGGTGAGAGGGTGGCTTTCACAGAGTGGGGGGGACAGACAGGCCTGCTGGGGGTGGGGAACCACAGGCCTACTCCGGTCCCCTGATTTTGGGGTGCTCGACTGGGCACCCTCTTGTACAACATGGAGGCAACCACTGGATGGGGGTCCGGGGACTTTAGCTGTGCCCTCAGCCTGGAGCCAGGGCCATGGGGGCAGGGCTCCCTGGCGAGTGTGGCAAGGGGAAGGCTCAGATTTGAACCCCAGTCTCTCTGCCTGAAAGCTGGCTGAGTTTGCCTGAGCCCCACACCTCAATTCAGGGGTGTCTGGAGCTGGACCAGGCACCGTGATGTTCAGAAGGCGGAGGCACATCCCACCAGAGCCCTGAGTTAAAGCTGGGGGCCCAGTGTGCCAGGTGTAGGATGCAGGGGCTCCCACCTGGATGGGGGCCGTGGGGGACCTGTGGGCGACAGGACTCTTGCCTTAGTTTCTCATCAAAACCCACGTCATCCATCCATCCATCCCGCATACCTTCGCTGAGGGCCTGTGGGCGCCACGCTTGTGGTGGTGAGGTCATGGAGCGGTTCAGGGCATAAGGGCTGCCTCTGCCCGGCGAGCGACCTGGGGCTGCCATGAAAAATGACCACACTGGGGGTTTACAACACTCTGTCAACTCCGGAGCCCAGAGCTCTGAGATCAGGGTGTTGCCTGGGCCATGCTCCCTCCCAAGGCCCTGCGTAGGGTCCTCCCTGCCTCTCCCAGCTCCTGGTGGCCCAGGTGTCCGTGGCTCGGGGCGGCGTCCCTCTCATCCCTGCTCTGTCCTCACACGGCTTCTCCACTTCTTCCTGTGACTCCACTGGGTCTCCTATAAGGGGCCCTTGCCGTCGGCTCTAGGGCCACCCCAACCCAGGATGATCTCATCCTGAGATCCCTAATTACATCAGCTTAGACCCTTTTTCCAAATAAGATCACATTCACAGATTCTAGAGGTCAGGACACAGACATGTCTTCTTGGGGGGTCACCTTTCAACCCCCCGTACAGTTGGTAGATAACTTCCTCAAGCCTCAGTCTCCTCATCTGTAAAATGGGGATTGTGTCCGTGCTACACTGATCATGTTAACGTCAACAGAACTGGTCAGCCTAAAGGCCTGAGCGTGCTCCCTGATTCGGGGAACGTGGCTCGCCCCTGGTGGTGGCTGCCGTGGGTATCGCCCCGTTTGACAGGGAAGGAAACCAAGGCATGGAGAGGTGAAGTGGTGGTCCCCATGTCCAGGCTGGGCTACTGGGCTGGACCTCATGGAACACACTGACTCTGGTGGGGAGGAGGTGAGGCTGCCCCTCCCCCCGTGATTGGGGCTTTGTGGGCATCCCCCAGAGCAGAGGACGGGTGCTCCAGGGGGTGCACCCGGCCAGCCCCATCAGGGGGAGGGGTCTCTCGCAAGGAAGAAGGCACTCAGAGCCCCCTACCTCCGCATGCTGACTTTCCCCAGGTGCTCACTCTCCCCGAGCCCCAGGGACTGCAGTCAGGCTCACCAGATGGGGTGTCAACCCGCCAGGGAAGGGTTGACTGTGGGGCAACTTGTCTGGGACGGGTTTGGACACTTGGCTGCACACACGGCTGGCGAAGGGCCTCCTGCAGTGGGGGCCGCGGCTCCCACCT
Source organism: Leptonychotes weddellii (assembly GCF_054177405.1). Lineage (NCBI taxonomy): Eukaryota > Metazoa > Chordata > Mammalia > Carnivora > Phocidae > Leptonychotes > Leptonychotes weddellii. Next base: position 78,053,885 of record NC_138382.1, on the reverse strand, counting down.
CGCCGTCTGCCTTTGGTTCAGGGCATGGAAGAGGCTTCTTGCCGTCCTCTTGTTTCAGAAGCTCTCTGGTGCTTCGGTTTTATTTTCCCTCAATATTTGCAGCCCAGCAGGGAGGAGTAATGAGATTTGCACGATCAGGAGCGCCATAATCTGGTGTGTGCTGCCCATTCGGGGACGCATTTGGCTTTAATTTCAGCAGGCAACAGGAAAACAAAAATAGCCGAACGTGTTCTGCTAGGATCTCTCCGGAATCGGATTGTCCAAATTGCAGTGGAGAGAGGAGCTTGCTCTGAGGTTGACCTCCGAGGCCGCTTTTCTGGGAGGAAGAGGAGGTGGAGAAAATGAGTTGGCCGGGTCAGTGGCGACGTCACAGGAGGCTTGTGAGCTGGTGTTAGTGGTCTGTGCTGGGCTGTGGGAAGAGAGGGGCCGTGGATCCTGGGGTTGGGGGGGGATGCGGGGGGCGCCGTGCCAGGCAGCGGCCGAGTGCTAATCTCGCTGAGCCATGCCTGCCCAGAGCAGCCAGGCAGCGGGAGAGTGGGATTTGAACCCTCCGGTGTTCAGAAGCCTGCTCAGGGAAGATGGTTGGCTGCGCAGGGAAATCCTAGAAAAGCAATTTCCTGCTGGCTTTGCAGAAAACCTTTGGTTGGACCCTGACCTTGAAGTCTCATAACACGGGCCACGCTTTATCCCTCAGGCTCATGCAGGCCATTAGGCGGAGCGACGGGTCTTTTGAGGACTGCTGGGAACAATTTCCACCCAGGTATTGGACGGAAATCCCAGATTCTCTTCTCGGACAGCTGTGGTTTCTACAGCGGTCCCTGCTGCTCCCCTGTCCGTGTCCTCGAGCCCGGGACCGCGGGGCAGGGCCTGGCATATGGTAGGCGCCTATTAAGTGTCTGCTGACTGGATTGAATGGGCATGAGCTGCCTACCTGCTCTGCTCGGGCTTCCAAGCTGGTACTTTTCCAGAATTGCTTTCCTTGGTGAGTTTCTCCCCAGGCATTGAGGAGGAAGTACTTTAAGGTCAGGGCAGAGATTAATTGTCTGTAGCTGTCGCTAGCTCGGCTTTGCTCGCCATCCGCCTGCATCCTCCTGCTGGAGAGCTCGACTTCCTCACCTGTTAGAACCTGCTGCCCACGCACGGCTCAGGGACTGCAGACAAACAGACAGACTGGCAGGGCAGTTGGCGGGGAGCCCGGCACACTGGGTTTCGGGGGCTTGGTTCGTGCTGGTGCTTGCTGGGAGCCGGAGGTCCCCGAAGCCAGGCGTGTGCAGGAATCAGCCCTGACAGAAGCCAGGAGGGAAGCCCCCCGCTCCCACCCCGCCCCCCGGGGCTGGACCAGACCACCTGGGTTAGGCCCGGACCCTCCCCTGGCCACCTGTTGGAGTGGGTGGTCCTCGCGCCGTGTTTCCACCGTAAAACGGGGATATGAGACAGCTCGGGAACCGTGTTGAGAAGTGAGCCTGCAGGGCTCAGGGCGGTGCCTGGCGCGGGCCCTGCGGATGTTCGTTGCTGGACAGAGTGAAAATGCCCCCTGACGATGTCTCAGCGCATCTGAGCGTGAGAGACTTAACATGTGGACGCCTTCGCCACGCAGTGAAGCGAAAGACATTGCGGCCTTGTATCCTTTCTGTCGCTCCGTTCGGCAGGTGGTGGGCACGGTGCCGCCAAGCTGGACGAGGCCTGCCCTTGACCTGGGCGAGGCTGGCCTCCGGCAGACCGCCTCCACACAAAGGCAGCGCCGCCCTCCGCTCCCAGAGGGGAGCCCGGCCCTGCGTACAGGTGGCCCGCGTTCCTCCATCAGCCCGCCGGCGCCGGGGCTCCTGGTGCGCGTGCAGCCAAGGAAGTGGCCCGAGTGCAGGAAGAGCTCCTGTTCAGTCGAGCCCCCGACACTGCACAGTAAGCCCCGGCCTGGCCTGCGCTTTCCCTGCCTGGAGCAGGGGATGAGGTGCAGTGCCCCGGGGGCCAGGCTCGGCAGCGTGGGCCCTGTGCCGGTGAGGGAAGCCCCTCGGTGTTGACGTTGACCACCCGGGCTGTGGAGTTCCAGTCCCTGCTCAGACCTCCCGAGCTGCAGTGTCCTCATCTGAAGTGGGCGATAAATGACCCGCATTCCCCGAGTTGCTGGCACGGTGAGTGGGTGGACCCTAGCGGCTGTGCAGAGGGGCCCATCATGGGTGGTACCGACGTTTGCAAGAGAAAGTGGACATGCCAATCCCAGATTCCACCCGCCCGCTTGTTTCCAGAAGAAACGCTTCGGGAAGTGAGGGCCTCCCCCAAGCAGTGACATCGGCTCATGGGTTCCCCGGATGCCTCTAAAGCCTTCGTGGGTCACGGATGCTTGGGGGGGACAGCAAGCCATTTTGGAGCGTTGACCCTTGGGACACCCAAGCATGCTTCACAGGCACTCCCTCTTTCCCTCATTCACGAGATACTGAGCCCCCCTCTTGTCCCAGGTGTTTGGGACCCAGGGGGAGAAGATGGTCTCTGTTTCTATCCCATGGAGTGTCTGGCTAGCCTGTCACCTCTAGGCCTCCTGTTTATTTACTCCCAGGGCCCCAAGTTGGAAAGATCCATTCCAGCACGCTGCATCTGTTAAATAATAATGAAGCCATTTTAAAAGGATTTTGGAATGAGCACGGCATAAATAAAACAAGAAGTTAATTCCTTTTCCCGTTTTTATTGATCAAAGGCGTGTCAGCTGCCAGTCAGAGCGTCTGATCAGCGGCGCGGCCCCGGAGGTCAGTGTCACTCCAGCGGGGCGGCATGCGGTTTGTCATGGGGAAGTGCAGCTTTATGCCACTTGTTGAGACATTTGAGGAACACTCCGCTGTATCCATGGAAATTCGAATACGGAGGACCCCCCGCTCCCCACCACCTCTCTCAGAAAGGCAGAGGTTGTAAGAGGCAATCCTGTTGTGGGGGTGGCTGGGAAGCTGATACGGCCTGTCTCCCTCCAGTGCCCGCGGGGGCTTTGGTGTCCGTGGGTCTCTCTTGAGCAGGGGGCACGGGGAGGGTGCTGTTCATCTCCCCGTGCTCATTGGTTTGGGTGTGAGCAGCCAGCCTCAGACACACTATCTCCTGGAGGCCTTTGGCTGGCCTCTGTCTCTTCCCCCTGCCTCTGGGCAGCAGGGTTGAGGGGTGAGGCTGGTAGTGAGAAGCCAGCAGAGGTGTGGACGAAGGGCCCAGGTCCGCCTGGGTGTGGGCACTCCCCAAGCACTCCAGCTGACTGTGGCCTGGAGGGAGGTTGGCCCCGAGTGCCGATCCCAGGGCCCCATCCCCTGGCTCCACCGTTCCAGAGCATGACATCACAGGGAAGCTCTGGGAACAGGGACTTCGGGATGTCCTGGGGGAGATGGCCCAGGGTCAGCCGACACTTTCTAAAGCAGTCATCTCGAGGGAGGGGCCCAGCATCCTAGAACTCAGGGGGCAGGGTTTTCTTTCTGCATTTTACAGATGGAGAGACGGGCATGGAGAGGACAGGTGGGTGTGGACCTGGAGCACCCAGGCCAGGCCTCTGCCCACCAGACGTGCCCGCTGCGGGTCTGCAGCTGAGCCTCCCCGCCCTGCCCCAGGGGCAGCTGGGACCCCAGGACTGGGAAGGCCGGGGATGCCAGCCGGGGGCAGTTTCATGTCAGGGGCAGTTTACAGGGGCCAGGGGAAGGTCAGGGGCATCCATGGAGCCCAGCCTGGGGCTTTCCCTGTGGGGCCCCCCCTTAGCTGGGCATCGCCGCAGGGCTCAGCAGGTCCCTGGCCTCCTGACCCAGCTGGTGAGGCGGCCAAGGGACTTCCCCTGGGACAGGCCCTGTAAGAGGAGGTGAGGGGCCACCCTGAGAGGTCCTCCTCCTCCTCGCCAGTTCTCCGAGCCTCACTGTGTATGTCTGCGGAATGGGGCAGTCACGTTCTACACCTCACAGGGCCGCTGCAGGTGTTGGGTGGGTTCGTGTGCGGGAGCGTGTCGGCATGCTGCGGGCCCCGTTACCTTCCTCTGTCAATGCTTCATTCAGACCGCACATCCCCAGAAGGAGCCTGCTAACCAAGTGGCTTTGCCTCACTGAGCCTCAGTTTCCCCTTTTGCACCTCCCTCTCAGTGCTGAAGTACATGAGCAGCCCCTGAGGGGACAGAGCAGAGCCCCTGGCCCTGGGCGTATGTGGTGGATGCCGGTGGATGTGAGTTCTGGGGGCAGGGTGTCCGATTTTCCACTCCAGCTCGCCCACGAGGGGCCACAGGAGAGGGCACGGAGGTCTGAAGCCTGCCCTGCCCGGTGACCAGGCTGTCCAGGTCTCCTCCACGACTCCATGTGGGGGAGCAGTGGCCGTGTGGGGCCAGGAAGCCCACCCCCGAGGGTGCTCTGGGGCCTCGTGGCTCAGACGTGGGGTCTTGGCTCTCAGGGCCGGCCCTGCCTCTCACGTCCGGGATCCCGTGCTGGGGCGGGCCTTTTGAAGGCGAATGACAGATAACAGTGGGCAGCAGGCCCTGCGAGGCTGGTGGGGGGTGGCTGGGCACAGAGCCTGTGTGTTCTCACTAATCTGATTTCACCCTGATGAGTGGGCGGGACAGGGGGTCAGGAGTCCAACGCTCGGGCGGCCTATCTCTTGGCGCAGTGACTAGGGCCCTCCCCGTGGGCTGGGGCTGGGGGAGCAGCGGGTGGGTGGTGCCCTGAACAAACACGGTGGGGGCCTACTCCACTCTGGGCCGCTTGTCGCTTGTCAGGGGGCCAGTTTTCCGGGGACAGACCCTTATTGTGTCCACTTAGCTGGGCTTCTGGGCCTGAGCGTTCGTCTCTAGATGCTGGTGAAGCTGTGGCTGTCCCTCATGGAGGGCCTGGTGGGCCGAGCAAAGAGAAGAAGGCCACTCGCCCCTATGGCCACAGGGACACGGCCCGCGGCCTGGCCTTCTCTGGCCACAGGACAAGGATGGGCAGCTTCCGGCCTGGCACTGGCCACTGTCTGGACCCTCCCTCGCCTGCCGTCACTCAGCCTGTGGCTGGGATGTGCCCACGGCATCCTCTCCTCATCTTGCCCTCGGGAGTCTCTTTCCCAGTCTGAAGCCGTCCCTGCTGTGAGCGAGGGACTGTGAGCCTCTGACTGGCCAGGCCTGGGCCCCTGCCCTCCTGAGCCCAGGGGTGGTGAGGGGGGAGAGGCCGGCGGTCAGGCGAGTGGACGCGAGCAGCAGAAACAGCAGGCCCGCTGCCCCCGCTGAGTGGAAAGAGGAAGGGGCCAGGAGTCCGGACACAGGGCCGGCCCTTCCTTGCTCTGCCCCTCTCTGTGTCCGGCCATTCCCCTAATTGTACAGCGGTGCGGTGGGTGGAGTGCCCGTGAATCTCATCACTCAGAGCAGGCCACCTGTGAGAGGGCAAGGGACACTGGTGCTAAGTGCAGCAGACAGTAGGAACGGCCCGGGCCGCGTGACACCTGTCCTCTCAAAGGACCTTCATTGTTGCGTGCCAGATGTGGGTTCCAGTCTCGGCTCCACCCCCTTCTGCTGGGGAGCCTCAGTTTCCTCTCCTGAGAAATGGGCTGAATGATTGGAGGGTGGGGGGTAAAGGCATCCAGAGCCGGCCGGGCACTCGGGACGCTCTCCCCAAAGGATGCCGCCTGCTCTTGCCGTGGGGCCCAGTTCTGCCCTGTCCCTCTGCCCGGGGTCTGAACCTGTCTGTGTGCCGCAGTTTTCCCGGGGCCAGCCTTTCGTGGCCGCGAGTTGCGCGGGGCTTGGTCCTGGGAGGTTGGGGCCCCCGCGGCTGCCGTGGGGAGGGCCCAGGCAGGCAGACACTGTGCCCGCAGGGCAAGGGGCGCCTGCCCATCCTGAGCCCCAAAAGGAAGCCTGGCCTCGCCGGCTGCAATTACGGTTAGGAGCCATGTAATTAACTCTAAAAATGGGAGGCTGAGGAGGACATAACGTGGATGCTCAGTGGAAATTGGAGCCAGGCGATGCTCAGACAGCCGTGGAGCTGGGCTGAGGCTGCAGGGTGGGCGGAACGGTCTGACACCAGCAGGGACCCCGGGGGGTGCAGGCTGGGGCGGCCTGTTGCTGGCCCACAGACTGGGGGGCTTAAAGCAGAGGAAGCGTATCCTCACGGTTCTGGAGGCTGAATGCTCGGTCGAGGGGTGTGCCGGGCTCTCTCTCGGGGCCCCTCCCCTCTTCCGGTGGTTTGCCGGCCGTCGCTGGCCTTCTTCGGTGCACGGGAGCGCCCCTGGATCTCTGCCCCCACCAGCACATGGCCTTCCTGTTGGGTCTCTTTTTCCGTTGCTCTTTTTTTAGTTAACTTTTTGTTTTACTGGAGTAAAATCAGGATACACGACATTTACTTTTTTGTGGGG
>NC_138382.1:78004550-78047067 GCF_054177405.1 Leptonychotes weddellii | reverse complement strand
TGGCCGGGGCGGGAGGAGCGGCCCAGCCCAGCTCCGGGGCCGGGGGTGGGCACGGCCCGCGGGGGGCACACGGGCAGGTGAGATGCCGCTCGGTTTATGCTGGGCCAGCCGTAGCTTGTGATTGCAGCCTGCCCTTCGTCTCTGTCCCTGCGTTTGCGTTTCCGGTGGGTGGCACACACTCTACTTGTCTTGCTGCCCTGGGCCCTTAGGGAGTGGCTGTTGATGAGGACGAGCGCTCTGAAGCTCCAGGACCCCGCACCATGCATGCCGCTGTCCTTGCCTCGGGGACGCCCTTGCCAACTGGACTGGTGGGCCGTCGCTACCACACCCAAGCGCTCACGGTTCCCTCAGGGTACACAACCCAGCGAGACATGGGTTGGAAAGCCGGCCTCAGGAGCCGAAGCCACTGTCCCTGGTCCTGCAAATTCCTGGGAATCAGTGGACAGGATTTGAACCTGGGGCTGAGCCACTCCAAATCCTGCTCTCCAGGCCACCTGGTCTGCTGCCCCCATGCCTTCTTTACCAGCTCCTTCTCCACGGGGACTGCAGCCGGCGATCCCGTTCAGCTCCCAACCCCAAACCTCCCGCCCCAGTTGCTTCGCCAAGCGCAGTGCGGGTGGGAGCTCAGATGTGGGGTTGCTGGGTGGAGGAGACGCCCCGGATGTGGATCTGGGAACTCTGGCTCTGGTGCGTCCTCTAGGCTCCCGCCATGACTGGTGTGTGCCGTTCCCGGCGTCCTCCATGGACAGGACAGCTTCCACGGGGGCAGGTCTGTGCCGGGGAAGGCAGTGAGTGTGTGCATGCAAGTGTGCGTGCGTGCGTGTGTTCGTGCTGTTTTTGCTGACTCAAGACCAGCATATTTCCAGTCACGATCATCTGCGGGGGATCCTCTGGGTGGGGGTGCGGGACAAAGGGACATGAGTGGCCAAGGTGAGCCGGGGATTCTGGTGGCATCCGGACCAGCGGGCCGGCGGGGCTGAGGCTTCCCAGGGCCCGAGTGCGCGTCTCTGCCGGCAGCCGGAAGCCAGAGTTTGCTGCGGTGACGGCCGCTCTTACAGACCCTACAGGCTCAGCGTTCTTTTCTTCTCTTCTCTAGTTCCTGTGCTTGAAGAACATCCGCACCTTCCTTAAAGTCTGCCACGATAAATTTGGACTGAGAAACAGTGAGCTGTTTGACCCCTTTGACCTCTTCGACGTCCGAGACTTTGGGAAGGTGAGTGGTCTTCTCCAGTGTCCGGGCGCAGTGGCCGAGTGCCAGCTCAGTGCGGGGTGGGGGTGGGGGGCCGGACGGGACAGGCCTGGTCCCTCCAACACGGCGCCACGAGGGCCTTTCCACCCCTGTGTCCCGCACGGGCAGGCTGGGATGGGGACCATTATGTCTTCTGATGGATGGAGGCTGAGGGCTCGAAGGAAGAGCTGGTTCTGTGCTGCGTGCAACCCGGGGGGTCCCCAGTCTCCGTGCACTCTCCAAGGACGGCACCACGCGCCCCCCCCCCCCCCAGGGCTTTTGCACAGGCTCAGCCAGACAGCCGCTTCCCGGACTGCCCGGAGGAGCCCATTTCCACCTGCTGATGGGAAACATCAGAAGATATTTATTGCTTAATTTATCGGAGAAGCATCATCGGGGACTGGGTGTTTGAGGAAATGTGCTGTGAATACATGATTTATGAAATGCAGGGGGACTTCTGTATTTGCTGTTGCAAGTGCGGAGAAGTCCGTTCCAGTGCTAGGACTACCGTTGGTAGCCAGGACTTCCCCATGAGCCACCTGGCCTGATGGGACTCTCCCCGGGTTCTGGAATTCTCTAGAAAGGAGATTCAGGGACCCCCTCAAGAGCCCATCCCTGTGTGATTGCCACTTTTTATCAGTTTCTGTTTCCCCCGGAAAGGCTCACTCGCGTCCCTGCTGCTGCGGTGCCCCTTCCTGGGGCCCCAGGCCGCCCTGCTTCCCTGTGCCCCGGGCACGTGTGCTGGGGTGGGAGCGCCGAGGGTGGGATGGGGTCATGCTGGTGTCCTTTGCCGTCAGTGGGCTTTTCAGTTCCCCGGGGTTGCTTTCAGAGGGTTGGAGCTCCTCTCCTGTTCTTTTTTTTTTTTTTTTTAAAGATTTTATTTATTTATTTGAGAGAGAGAGAATGAGAGACAGAGAGCGTGAGAGGGAGGAGGGTCAGAGGGAGAAGCAGACTCCCCGCCGAGCAGGGAGCCCGATGCGGGACTCGATCCCGGGACTCCAGGATCATGACCTGAGCCGAAGGCAGTTGCTTAACCAACTGAGCCACCCAGGCGCCCACTCCTCTCCTGTTCTTGTTCTTCCTTGTGCGTGGCAGTGCCCTGGGCAGGGAATACACGCACACACACGTACATATATACTCACGCACAGAACCGCTATTTACAATAACCGTGTAGAGAAGAAGACAGGATACACCCTGGCCAAATCCATTTCTTGGCTGGCGGTTAAAATGCAGATGATCCAGTCTATAATTCCATTTTAGTTTTGATTTGCTACCACTGAACGCAATGATGTAAGTAAGACGTACATAAATTCAGATCCAACTCTCATCGTACGACCCACCAACCGTGTGGCCACACGGTTTGCAAGGGGGTGCCCCTCGTCAGAGGTTCCAGTGAGGCGGCTTGGCTCCAGGGTGATGTCCCAGCTGCAAGCAGAGGGGCTGTGTGGAGGCTGCTGCTGGAGCTGGCCTCCGGTCTGCCCACATCGAATTGGTGATGCTTTGCCACGCCGTGGCCTCTGCTGTGGAAGGCAGGAGTGGGCAGTGGATTTGGACCAGGAGTCGCGGTGGGGCGTTGCCAGGTGACGCCTCGGACCCGGGTGCCGAGCTGCATGCGGGGACCTCAGTTCATGCCTTGCACTGAGGACCCTCGGCTTCGGGAAGGGCAGGGCTCGGGGAGAGCTCCCCCCATCCCGCCTCTGCTCTCCATGTTGTGACCCTTGAGTCAGACTCCTCGAAAAACTGGCCCTGCTAATTGGCTGGATGACTTGGCAGGTGACCCGGTGCCTCTGACCTCTGTTTGCCTGGCTTTGGGAGGTGGCGAGGCGTCCAGCCCCTCAGTAGGTTGTCCTGAAGTGCCGAGCATTTGTTGCTGGCCCCCCGCCCCAGGATTGGCCGAAACGGAACTAGACCCTCGTAGATCTGTGGCCTCTGATTTTTTTCCCTCTATTATTTTACTCATAAGTCTGCACCTTTGGAAGACAGAACCAGAGAGCTAAGCACATGGACTGCAGACCCTTGCAGGCTGGGTTCGAGTCCAGCGAGCAGCCATGCCCAAGTGACTGGCTCAGTTTCTCCAAATCCTACTTGTAAAATGGTGGTAAGAACACCACCCTCTGAGGTCTGCTGAGCAGGAAGTAGAATTGTGTTCCTGGAGTGCTTAGTCCCTGGCACACGTCCCAGGAAGCTCACCCTTGTTCTTCGCCTCCCTTCTCCTCTGTCCTTTGGCCTCATGTTGACTGCGTGGAAGCCACGTGGGGCTCCAGCAGAGCCTGGCCTGCCCCCCTCCTGCCCCGTCCTCCCCGTCCATCTGGCTGAGTGTCCTTCTCGTTGAGCTCCTCCTGCCCCGCACGTGATTCTTACCGAGGTAAACCTGTGGTTAGCGTTTCCAAGCTGGGGGCCAGCAGAGGTTTGGGGTGCTGGGACGTGCTCTCCCCAGAGGGGCCACTGTTCCAATCTGTTTGCTTGGCTAATCCCTCCTGATGTCCAGGGACGGGATACCCTGGAAAAACCAATACAAGCAAAGCCCCAGCGCCCATGGCCTGCTTTGCTTGGTACCCAGACAGACAGGACTCTCCCACCCCTGGAGGGTGGTGCTGGGCAGGGTGCAGCAGTGGACAGGAGAGCTTGCTGATGGCAGGCTGCTGAGAAGGAGTGCGTCTGGTCTTTATTCAGGTGTTACCTCCTGAGATGGGCCTGGCGAGGAGGTCCCTGTGCGTAGCTCCATCTGGCCACAGAGACAGAGCGTAGGTTCTGTGCATCACTTCAGGGATGTTTACGGAGGTTTCCCCGTGGGCCCGAATTTGCCTTCTGGCCTCCAGGAGCTCAGTCAGCACGGCCTGGCAGTTCCAGCTGGGCCTGGTGGTCCTCACTGACGTCAGACCATGAAGATGTGACCTCTCACTCTGTCCTCCCGCTGACCCCCGCTGCTGCCCCGGAGCGCTGAGTTCCAGTCTTCAGGAAGGCAGTGTCTGTCCCAGTACTGAGCACAGCGCTCTGTAGGGTCAGAACTGACCCTTTGTCTCCTGCGTGGGTGAGGCCAGGGGGGCAAAAGGAGTGATGTCTAGAGCCAAGTCTGGTTGCTGCTGACCGGAACCTGCCTGGAGCCTGTGTGGAGGGGTTTGCTGACACTTAATCCGGGGGAAGGGTTTGGGACTGGTTGGCGGGAGGCTGCCCGGCCTGGGTGTGCGGGGCCGGGGCCCGGAGGGGCAGGTTTCCGTCTCACTTCTTGATGGTTGTCTTCTACATACAGTCACGGCATTCTGGGGTACAAAGGATCCTAATGGAATAGCTGGTTAGTTAGTCTCAGGCTGCTTTAGAAATTTCCAATTTTTTTGGGGGGGTGCTGTTATTTAAGAAGGTTTGATTGCGTTCAGATCCAGTCCCTGTCCTGGTTTCTTTGTTCTTTTTCTAAGCAGCTGCTTTTCAGCTTCCTGTCTCCCGTGTTTCAGGAGTCACTCCTTGGGGAGAAAAGGCACTGGTGCATTCATTCATTCCTCCGTCCACCCACCCGCCCATTCACACACCCATGCACACATCTACCTACCCAGCCACCCACCCATCTACCTACCCACCTGCCCAGCCACGCATCCATCTACCTCCCTACCCACCCAAGCCACACATCCATCTACCTATCCACCCACCCATCTACCTGTCCACCCACTCAGCCACACATCCATCTACCTAGCCACCCACCCATCTACCTACCCACCCGCCCAGCCAGCATCCATCTACCTCCCTACCCATCCCACCTAGCCACCTACCCATCTACCTATCCACCCACTCAACCATGCATCCATCTACCCACCCGCCCAGCCACGCATCCATCTACCCACCCACCAACCCAGCCACCTACCCATCTACCTATCCACCCACCCAGCCACACATCCATCTACCCACCTACCCAGCCACCCACCCAGCCACCCACCCCATCTGCCTATCCACCCACTCAGCCATGCATCCATCTACCCACCCACCCAGCCACCCGTTCATCTACCCACTCACCCATCTACCTATCTACCCACTCAGCCACACAACCATCTATCCACCCGCCCAGCCATGCATCCATCTACCCACCCAGCTACCCAGCCACCCACCCATCTACCTATCTACCCACTCAGCCACGCATCCATCTACCCACCCGCCCAGCCATTAAGCACTTAATTTACCATGCATTTTTGAAGCACTCACTAGGCTAGAGATAAAAGGGAGAGAAAGTCTTGCATGGCATTTGCCCTCCAAGGGGAGGCCCAGATTAGCTCCTGTGCCATCAATTATAGAAGAAAGGAGAGAGTGGAAACCCTAGAACTTTCCCAGAAGCTGCCCGGCTCTGACCCACCTCTCAGCCATGACACTGGAGGTATTCCTCTGTGAGTTCGTTGTGCGGAGGATCTGACTCACTGAAAGCAAGGCTTGTGTTCTTAAGGGAAAGGCTAAGGCCCCCTCCTCGGGGATACCGCTGTGGAGAGCTGGGCTGATTGCCTCATTCTTCCCGTGTACAGACCGGCCCGCGCCCCGGCCCTTGGGCATCTCCTTGGGCCTTTCTGCTGGGGGAGAGTGGGCCGGGCAGGGCAGGTGCAGAGGGAGCTGGTGTTTGGGGGCCCATGAAGCTTCAGAAGGTGTTTACTTAACCGGGTTCTCTGCTCCCTGGCGAGACCCTGGGCAGAGGCCTTGGGGCAGTGGGCAGGTGGACCCCTGGAGACCCTCGAGGGCTGCGGGAGCCCTGGGTGCTGCCAGCCACTGAAGGAGCGAGCCCCGCTCACCAGAGGAAGCCGGCCAGGTGCTTTCTTTCCAGAGCCTTCTCTCGTGTGGGTCCTGTTGGAGCAAGGTGTGGAGGTGGCCGGCCAGAGAGAGGGGGGCTTAGCAAAGCAGACTTTGCAAAGACTTGGGCCCCTTGAGCTTTCCTTTCTTTTTTTTTTATTTTTTATTTTTTTAATTTTTTTTATTTATTTATTTGAGAGAGAGAGAGAGACAGCGAGAGAGGGAATACAGCAGGGGGAGTGGGGGAGGGAGAAGCAGGCTTCCCGCCGAGCGGGGAGCCCGATGCGGGGCTCGATCCGAGGACCCTGGGATCATGACCTGAGCCGAAGGCAGTCACTTAACCGACTGAGCCACCCAGGCGCCCCTTGAGCTTTCCTTTCTGCAGGGATGAGATGAAGACAGTGTGGGCCCTCACGTGGCACATGAGGTCTCAGCAAGGACATGAAGCCTGGGTCCCGGTTGGGTTTACTAGTGGTTTCTTCCTCTTCCTGCACTTCCTCCCCCGCCACCCCCCAGCAGGCTCCATCCAGCAGGAGCTGGAGGATCTGGAAAATTGGTTCCGGAAGTCGTTCCTTCTTTGGTGGCTCCCCTGGTATTTCTCACATTAAAGGGATTGAGTTTGGGTGGGGCGCGTGTGGGGCATGTGAGCCCGCAGGGCTTGCTCGTGGGAAATCCCGCCGGTCCGTGGACCCTTCCTCTTTTCCCTTCGTGCCCTCTGTCGGACGCACAGGGCCCAGAGTGGGAGGGGGCGTGGGAAGGCCGCACGGGGGGCCTGCTTCGGCTGGATCTTCCAGGGAACGCCATTGCCCCGGCTTGCAAGCTGATTGGGAATTTTGGAGAGAAGATCCTGGTGAGACCGCAGAGTTTCTGTGGCTTTCTTCTGGTATTTTGGTCCCTGGAGAGCGCAGAGAATAATCATGACCAAGGGACAGCTCCACCTCCTGATTGTGCGCTGGCCCCGTGGGTTGGCTCACATGATCTTCCCGTGCACCGTGACGTTGGGTGTCCTCACCCCACCTCACAGAACAGGAGGTCAACACCAGCCTGCAGGGAGCTGCCCTTCCTGGGCCCTGCTCCCCACCCCTGCCGCACTCATTCCCTTCCCTGGGCTTCCTGCAGGCCGCCCCCTGCCCAGAACTGTCTCCCCATAGCTGCAGGGCCGCCTTCCTCCCCTCTGGGGTCTCTGTTCAGATCTCACTGTTGAGAGGGGTGGCGTGCCCCCTTTGCTGCCGGCTCCTCTGTGGACAGCGCTGCCACGAAGTAACTCGTCCTTTCTTGGTGTGCCTGTCACCGTCCACCTCCTGGCCGTGGGGACTTGGGTTACTGATGTCTCCCAGGTGTCTAGAATCGAACTCAGCACGCTGGGACACCTGCCTGTGTTTGCATGGATACGTGGATCTTACAGGAGGAGCCCGGGAAGCCTCTAGTCAGGACGGGGTCGGGGGGGCACCTCGCAAGAAGCCCTGGCGCCCTCCGTGGGTCAGCCGCCTCACTGGGGCCCGAGGAGACTGGGCATCCAGGACCTCCCCCCAGGTGGCGCCCCATCGCCGACGTCAGGGACCCATTCCCAGTGTGTGCCGCCCCCAGCCCAGGCCGCCCTGCCCGCCTGGGACCCACAGGTGCCCCTGGTCAGCGGGGCTCGCTTTAGCCTCTGTTTGGGCAGAACCGATGACCCTCAAGGAGGGTCTGCACACCCTCCAACAAGTGGGTTTAATTCTCCGATTTATGATTCATGAAGACATTGTCTAGGCTCAGAAACTTTAGAGGTGGTTGAAGCTGGCCCTCAGCAAGGCTGGGGCGGTCCCACGGGCCGCTCCTTAGTTTAGTGTGTGAAGGGGGCTGGGGCCGCTCCGGGATCCCCATCCCCCCTTCCTCCCACGCTCCCTCTTGTCCTCCTCCTGCCAGTAGCAGTGGCTCGCAGGTTCGGGGCTCCCTGCTGGCTTCCTTAGGTCCCTCAGGGGCCTCATGAAGTAGGGAGGTACCTGAGGCCCAGAGAGAAGACGCATCTTGCTTGGGCCCCACAGAGACGGTGGAATCGGGGGTCTGTTGGGGTCCTGCTGGGAGAGGGGGGTTCTTGCGTATTCTGCCGCACCCTCCCTTCCGCCAGGAGAGGCGGCTGTATGCAGGGATGGGGCGTGGTCAGCCCTGTGGATTTCTGCCACCTGCAGGGGGTTGGGAAGCTAGGCTGGAGGCTAGGGTGGAGGCTGGCAGGGCAGAATGGAGGCCAGGAGGCAGTGTGGAGGCCTGAAGCACTGTCCAGGGAGAGGCCGTAAGAGGACTAAAGCACGAAAGAGCAGGCTGTTGGTTGTTTAGAAGATGCATGGCAGTGAATGCTTGTCTTTCCAAATGAAGGTGAGAACAGGTGCAGGTAATTCCCTCCTGCAGTGGATTTCAGACCACTTTGGGCCTCTCAGGAGGCCGGGAGGAGGCTGGGAGGGCAGGGCCTGCCGAATCAGAGTGAGACTACTCTTATCTGCTCTCCATATCGCATTTGCCTGGCATTTTGCTTAAATAAAGGGTTCCCAAGAGGCTAAAAATGCAGTTTGAAACCAGTGGTCCATAACAGCCCAGGCCCGCCTCCCCGGGTTTGGGGTTTTGGTCGAGGGGTGGAGGGGGTGAGTTGTGGCAGGCCTGGTTGCACCTGTGGGATGACTGGATGATGTCCTGGGCGTGGGAAGCAGGGGCGCATCTGCTAGCATCCCTGTCCCTCCCGACTGCCCTGGCTGGGTCCAGAGCCCGATCTGCGTGCCACCCCATGCCCCCTTAGCTTCTGTCTGTCGGACACAGGTGCCCTTCCCCCGTCTTCCCTCAGTTCCACTCCCTGTCTCTGCTGGGCACCCTCCTCTGTCGGCCTGTCCTTACCCCCACTCCGTCCCGCCAGGTGTGGGAGATCTGGCACGAGCTGCCCCCCGCTCCGTGCTTGCCCATCAGCACACACTGCAGCTCCCCAGCAGTCTACTGGGGAGTTGGCCCACGAGACGGAACCGGCTTGCTCTGCGAGACCTCCCGTGTGTTCCCGCTGTTGCCGTCTCCCCCTCTGCTCCTCCCACCAGTCCCACCCCCTGCTCGCTGTCCTGGGGCTTCTTGGCTGTGCTAGAGCTTCTAGAAGCCAGGTAGAAATGGAGCCGTTGAGACAGTTTTCAGAGCTCCGGACGGAATGGGGCCCAGATGGCACTGGGCTGGATTCAGAGGTCATCTCACCCCTTGGGGCCACAGTCTCCCCATCTGTAAAATGGGTTTGCAGCTCGGCCTTCCCTCTGAGAAGTGTGGAGGAGGACCTGGCAGGGTGCGGCCGTGCGTGCTAGCTTCTGAGCCCGCAGCTCTCAGGGTGGTGCCCTTGTCCTCACCCCCGCTGAGCAGGTGGCTGGTGGCCTTGGTGGGGGTTGGGGTGCGGCCTGTGGTTCCTGCCACCAGCTTGTGCTGCGTCAGCCCCAACATTGATTTCTCTGTTTAGTGTCTGCATCGATGAGCGTGTCCCCTGGGCGCTGTCTGGTCAGGGAAGGACGTAGCAGGCCGCCTCAGGCACCCAGGCCCTGCGCTGCCGCGCGTTTGCCCGTCCCCTCCTCGTGTGTGTTCACTCGCGGCGTGCAGGGCCCTGGGCGCTCACTGGAGGCCGCTCGTTTGATGACTCGCAGACACTGACACCGCGGTGACCACCTGCACGTCGTCGGCCAGGCGCTCTGGTCTCAGAGTCCACTGTGCACTAATTACTTGTTCAGATGCAGGAGCTGCCCCAGGCCCAGGAGGGCTCAGGCGGGGCTGGCGTCACAGCTTTCCTGCTCCAAACAGTGCCTCCTACTCTCTGCGGGCTGTCTGTTCCGGCCGCGGGGAGCCCACCCGCTTTCCGGGGACCTGGACAGCCCTGCATGCACACACGTACGCACTCACGTGCACACATCTGTGCAGAGTCAAAGAGGCCCTTCGGATGCTGACCCGCTGTTTCCTAACTGGGGTGGGGGTGGTTTTCTTTGCTCTCTTCCAGGCGCAAGCCATTGGCCGACACAGCCTTCATGGTGGCGGAGGGAATGAGGCGGGGGGCTTTCGGTTTCAGTGCGGGAGTCCTGAAAATGAACAAGTGTGACGAGCCATGCGGTCTGGGCCTGCCCCCCATGTGGACTGGTCAGCTCTTGTGCGTGAGGCTGGGGGCCTCTGGGCCCTTGTGATGGTCCCTCCAAACCCCTGGGCGGGGTCCCAGGGAGGTTGTGGCGCCCACACCTGGCCCGAGAGGTCTCCGAGAGGGGCCTTGGCTGAGGAGCGACCGGACGTGTTGATGTTCTTCTTGCTCACGGTTCATTTTCGGGGAGAGTGGACTCGGGGACTCTCTGGGTGCGTGTGGCGGCAGCGGTCAAACCTGCAGAGAAGCCGGGGATGGAGGAGATGGGGCCAGGAGGGTGTGCCCAGGCCTCACCGCACAAGGGCAGGTGGCTGCTCGCCTCTCTGGGCCTCAGTTTCCCCATCTGTGAGCAGACCGTTGCCTGGATGACCCCTTGGTGGTGGTCGTCCCGGGCGCGCCTGTTGTCCCCGTGGGTGTCGGGCAAGCCATGCATATCTGTGTCATCCTGTCTTCTGTGTCTGGCTTTACCCGGCGGCCCCACCCAAGTGGCTGAGAGCTAGCATTTTTCTCAGCTCAGCCTGGTGTGACTCATTCGTGCCTTTTTTATCTGTCCGCAGTTAATTAAATATTAATTGGCTAATTGTTTCTCCCCAGTGCCCCAAGACATTGTTTCTGTTGAAGCCTGACAGTCTGATGTTTGCAGCAAAAAATGCAGAACGGCAGTAAGAAGGAGAGAGGGAAAAAGTAGCAAAATGTAAATAATTAATTGTGACAAGGTATCCTTTCTTGGCACGCTGGGAGGCCCTTCTCGGGTATACTGGTTCTTGCAAAGGCAAGGAGGGGTCTGCAGCCCTCAGCGACCAGCCACCAGCAGCAGGGTCGGGTCTGGGAGTGGGGGGCGCCTCCTCTGAATCACAAAGAGTGCAGCCAGGACCGTGTTGGGGGAGAGGCCCCATGGAGGTTCCAAAAGCTTCACCCCCCTTCTCCCCACCCCACGAAAGGGTGCAGCATGCAGGCTCCCCACCCCTCTGCCCCATTCAAGGATTAGGGAGTTTGGGCTGGAGCCTGTGGCTATGTATCCTGGGTGGTCCTTTTTGACTTTCATTCTTTTTCTTTATTTTTTAAATCTGTATTTTTTTAAAATATTTTATTCATTTATTTGAGAGAGAGAGAGAGAGAGAGGGAGAGAGTGCACATGTGCACATGCACAAAGGCAGAGGGAGGAGAACCAGACTCCCCGCGGAGCAGGGAGCCCGATGCGGGGCTCCATCTCAGGACCCTGGGATCATGACCTGAGCCGAAGGCAGACGCTTAACCCACTGAGCCACCCAGGTGCTCTGACTTTAATTCTTTAAAAAAAATTTCTGTGATAAAATGGACATAACATAAAATGATCATTTAACCATATTTGTGCCCACGGCAGAGGCATTCAGTGTATTCACAGTGTGGTGGGACCACCGCTGCTGTCTTGTTCAGAACTGTTTCGTTGCCCCAGAAGGAAACGGTCTTTCCTCTCCCATGCCTCAGCCCCGAGCAACCACCCATCTGTTTTCTGTCTCTATGGATTTGCCTCTTCTGGATGTTTTCTATGCATGGAACCCCATCACATGTGGCCTTTTGTGTCCGGTGTTTCTCCCTCAGCATCCCATGTCCAGGGTTCACCCCGTCGTGGCACCTGTCAGAATTCCATTCTTTTCAAAGGTTGGGTAATACTCCATTGTGCGGATACATCACCTGCTGTTTACCTGTCGCCCGTGGATGGACATTTGGGCCCTTTCTCCCTTCTGGCTGTTGTGAATCGTGCTGCTGCGAACACGGGAGTGCGAATACCTGTTTGGATTCCTGCTTTTGTTTCTTTTGGGATCTGCCCAGAAGTGGAGTTGCGGATCCCGTGGTAGTTCTACGTTTAGTTTTTTGAAGAACTGTTCTAATATTTTCCACAGCAGCTGCACCATTTGGCATTCCCAACAGGGCACAAGGGCTCCAATTTCTGCACATTCTTGCCAGCACTGCTTACTGAGTGTGTGTGTGTGTGTGTGTGTGTGTGTGTCTGTGATACAACCATCCTAGTGGGGGTGAAATCGTATCTCACTGTGGTTTTGATTTGCATTCCCCTCATGGTTAGTAATGTTGAGTACCTTTTCATGTACTTATTGGCCATTTGTGTATCTTCTTTGGAGAGATGTCTCTTCAAGGCCCTTGCCCATGTTCTAATCTGTTCCTTGTTGAGTGGTGCAAGCTCTTTATATATTCTGGCTATTAACCCCTGAGAGGTATATGATTCACAGGCACTCTCTCCCACTCCATGGGTTGCTTTCTACTCTCCCAAGAGTGTCCTTGGATGCATAAAAGATTTCAGTTTTGACGAAGTCAGATGTAGCTGTTTTTTCTTCTGTTGCCTCTGTTTTTGGCGCCCTGTCCAACAAATCATTTCTGAATCCAGCATCATGAAGTTTTTCTCCTACATTTACTTCTTTTTTTTTTTTTTAAAGATTTATTTATTTACTTGACAGAGAGCAGCACAAGTAGGGGGAGTGGCAGAGGGAGAGGGAGAATGAGACCCCCTGCTAAGCAGGGAGCCCGATACAGGACTCGATCCCAGGACCCCGGGATCATGACCTGAGCCGAATGCAGATGCTTAACCGACTGAGCCACCCAGGCGCCCCTCCTATGTTTGCTTCTAAGGGCTTTATAGTTTTAGGTCTTACATTTGGGTCTTTGATCCATCTCGAGTTAATTTTTGTATGTGGTGGAACTCAGTGTCCAACTGTCCTGTTTTTCGTATGTGGACATCCAGATTTCCCAACACTGTTTCTTGGAAAGACTGTCCTCTGCATCGGACTGTCTCGGCCCCCTTTGTAGAGAGCCGTTTGAGCATGTGTTCGAGGGAGGGCGGGCGTTTGTTTTGAAGACAGGGAACAGAAGCGCCTACCGAGTGACCACATCTGCTGGTTCGTCTGAGAAGAGTGTGCCCGGTTGGGCCCTGCTTCACCTGCCTCAAGATCCCCATCCTTAAAAGTCACCCACCCCCAGCACCATCCCCACTTGGGGCGCTTGGTCCACTGGGCACCTCTGCTTTCCCATGGGGGTGTCAGGCCCCTTCCTGAAGCATGTGAGCCCAGGCAGGGAGACGGTTCTGGGGTCACGGCTTTGCCAGAGCCAAGGAAAGAGAGATGACAGGGTGGGTGTTCTTTTCCCCCAGCTCAGCCAGGTAGAGCAGGTGGGGGCTGCCCCAGCACCTCCCAGGAACAGGGCAGCGGGAAGTGGGGGACAAGTTTCCAGCGGCTGCGGAGTGAACTGAGACCAAAGGGTGCCCGGGCCCCTCACCAGCCCCAGATGGACCAGGAGCCCGGGAGCCCCTTCTGTCCCTGTGTGCTGTCTGGTGGGGACCAGAGAGGCACACCGTCTCCCGCCCGCTCTACCTGCCAGCGCCAGGAGTACTCAGGTTGACTGCTACATGCAGACATCGTTGGAACAGCCCTCACATCCAGTGCTTGTGGCTTGATTTCCATGAAGAATGAACATCTCGGCAGACGGGCTCTGCGGAGATTTGTATTAATCTGCGGTTGATTGCTTGTTCTTGCTTAGGCCCGGGGCTTCCTCCCAGCTTCCCCACGGAGCCAGGTGGAGCGGTAGGAGCTCATGGGAACGCGGTGGGGCCAGCTTTGAAGTCAGAGCCCAGTCCCTGGGGTGGCCTCCGGGATGCGGAGGGGCTGCTCCCAGATGCAATAGGGGTCGCTGGGTGCCTGATGGGAAGACTGCTTCTTCAGGGACGGCTGGTAATCGTGATGAAGGGGCGGCTCAGTGGACGTGCAAGGAGAACGTGAACACGGGTGGACTCGGCTGAGGCCACAGACAAGAAGGCCCGGTGCCTGAGGTCAAGGCCAGCCCCTCGCGCCGGTCCAGCCAGCACTGGGACCGTCCCCCGCTGTCCTGGGAAGGTGCGCTCCTGGCCCGGGGTCGTGTGGACGTACCGGGCTCGGCACAGCCTTGCAAGCACCGTGGCTGTCATGGGGCCCTCCTGGGAACGAAGTGGCTATGATTGCTGTCTTGGGGGTTCCAGCACGGTGGCCCCTGGCTGCCCGCTGTGCGTGGCATGGAGGGTGTGGACACCTTTGATCCTGGTCTCATGCTCTGTGCAGTACAGGGCAGGGCAGGGAAGGCGAGCACTCTTGGGTCTCTTTAGACTGGAGGCACCATGCATGCTTGATGTCACTGCCAAGAAGGGCTGAGCTCAGGACTGAGCCTGGCGGCAGCTCTCATTCTATCAGTGAGGCTCTGGAAGGCAGCGGTCAGGAGGTGGGTCCTGCTGTATCTGGGCTTGAGACCCAGAGGCCTGCGACCGTTGAGTGAGACTCAGCTCCCTTTCTGGACATTCAGTGTCCCCCTGCCTTCCTCCCTCCCTCCCTCCCTCCCTCCCTTCCTTCCACTACCACCTAGGAGGGAGCGCCCAGCTGGGCCAGATGCAGGGGACAGAGTGCTGAGTGGGACAGACCCCACAGCCTCGGTTTCTGTGTTGTGTGCTGTCTGGGGGTGGGGGGGTGGGGGGGCGGTGGCTCCCACGTGTGGGAGTTTGGAGGCTGAGGACCAAGGTCCTCAGGGGACCTGCTGAGTCCATGTGGCCGGCCTTGCCCTCCAAGGACCCTTGTGAATATCCTCTCCTCTCCTCTTAGGGCTGTAGGTTTTCAAATAGTATGCAAATGAAGCCAACGACATTTATTAAGTAATTAGTTTTCCCATTTTTAATTAATCAAAGGCTAATTATGAGTTACATCTCCAGTTAGAGTTTCTGATCCATACTTGGAAGCAGTGCCCCACGTGGCGGGTGCGCCAGCCAGCCAGGAAGGGGGCAGGCAGGAAGTTAGGAATTGGGGGTTTTCAGTTCGGGCGTGTGCAGGGTACTTGGAGACCACATGGACCGTGACCTTCAGGACCCCAGGTAGGGCCCCCATCAGTGTGGAGGGCACAGCCGGTCATCACTGGGCACTGTGGCAGGCTGGCAGGCGTGCGGAGGCAGCAGAGGGAGCTCCGAGGGTGACAGCAGCCCCAGCCCCAGGCCAACCCAAGGCTCTCTGTGTCATGGGGTTCTGGGAGGGTCAGCCAGGGCGCTCAGAGGGCGGGCGCCTGGGGAGGAATGGTCCTCGCGGCAGGCCGCCTGCGCCTGGAACAGTGGGCCTTAGCCAAACCCTTGTGGTGCCGATGGGGACGCAGGCCTGCTTTGTGGCCCTCTGGTGGGTCTCTTGTGGCCCCGGAAGCCCAGGCCCCAGGTGAGGGGAGGCCCAAGCACAGCCTTTCAGGACGACCAGGCGAGGCTGTCGGCTCAGCCTCTGATGGAAGACCCCCTCACCCGTGTGAGCTGCTGCTTTCTTGGGGGACACTCGGGCACAGTTAGGGGAGCCTGGCTCCCGGCCTGTGGTAGGGTCCCCACCCTGGCCCGAGTGCGGCCTTACACTGCGGTCTGAAGCTTGCAGGAGCCGGCTCTGGGCTCGAGACGAAGGGCAGGCAGGGCCTTTCACCTCTCCGCCCTGGGGTTGCCAAGAGCGCCCTGTTTGTCTTGCTTCCCTGAGACAGACCGCGTCCATCTGGCGCTGAGCTCTGTGCTGTTTCCGGCTTGCATTCCTTCTTGATCTGAGGCTGAAATATTTTAGCTGGTGGCAAAAATGGCTAAGTGCCCTTTCTCCCTCCTGAGATGAGAGGAATGTTCAAGAAAAATCCGGTGTCCTGGCGCCTTTCCTCAGTGAGCGGCACTCTCTGATCTGGGGTTTAGAAAGGCAGGGATGTTGGCCCGCCCTCCTGGCCACTGAGGACAGGGAGGCCCTGGGCCGGGAGTCTGGGTGCCTGGTTTCTGGGAAGCCCCCACCCAAGGCTGTGTGGCTTTGGGGCAGGTCACAGGAGGCAGCTCCGCGGTGCCTTCGGGTCCCCTTGCCCAGCCGAGCGGGGCCCTGCTCAGGTCGGGAGGCCTGGGAGTTGTTTAGCTTCCAGTGGCCTCCGCTTCTCATGAGTACCTGCTGCGCAGGTTGGCAGTGAGAACTCAGGGGAAGGGTGGCCATGGTGCTCCTCCCGTGGAAGGTTCCGGAGCAGGCATAGTGGTGGTTTCCTCCAGCATTGGAAATGCAAAGACGTGGCAGTGAGGAGGCGGCTGTGGACGGTGCAGCCATAAACCCTGGGAGCTGCAGGCAAGCCGGTGACGAGGGGAAGGAGGAGAAAGTCCAGTGGTGGAGATGATTCGAGAACACGACTGTGATTGTTGGGAGGCCGTGGCTCCCCGGCGCTGAGGATGGGCTGGCGTCAGACAGGCCTGAGCTTGGGGGATCCGAGGTGCGAACGAGATGTGTGTGTGTGTGAGTGTGTGTGTGTGGAGGACCCGCGTCGTCCCAGCTAATGAGCGCTCAGAAATGCCTCCCAACAGGTGCTGCAGGCCTGGGCTTCTAGATGCTTCCTGGTGATGGAGGTAGCCGGGGGAAGCAGCTGGGCGTGGGTTCGATGGGCAGATATAGGCACTTGAAAACGCGGGACTAAGACGATTACGCGCAGGCCTTCTGCCCCGTTTTGTCTCTGCCACAGCGAGGACCATGCTCCTCCTCTGTGTAAAAGTAGTTTGTAGCTGGGCTGGAGGCAGAGTCTGTAATGTTTCTAATGGTTTCCCTATTAATTTAACTGGTGGAAATCACCCTGAGATGTCTTTCAAGTGGAAAAGGAGAGATGTCCTAATACTGTGGGCATATCATTAGGAAAAGCAAATTAAATCATGTTTAATGGTGTTAGAATCTCAATCACTTTGGAAGATGGAGCCAGTGAAGCGGGGAAATGAGAGATCGCTGACGCCCTTCGGAAGGAGGTCGGGGAAAGGAGCATCCAGGCGCGCTCGTGGGGGTGGCGGCGGGCCAGGGCTGGGGGGCTCAGCCAGCGAGGGCCGGCGGTGGGCAGGCAGCTGGGTGGGATCCAGCCTTTTCACAGCGCTGGGTGAGTTCTGTGTCTCAGGGCTCAGTCTCTGCCAGCAGGGTGTGGGGCCACTGTAGGCTGGGTGTGTGTCCCTCTGAGTCATGTGTTGAAACCTAACCCAGCCCGAGGTGAAGGTGTTGGGATGCCCTTGGGAGGGGAGGAGGTCGCGGGGCGGAGCCGCAGGAGAGGGACCCCAGGGGCTCCCGCACCCCTCCCACCGCGTGAGGATGCAGCGAGAAGTTACGTCTGTGAACCCGGGAGCGGCCTCGCCGGACACGGACTCTGTGGTTGCCAGGATCCTGGACTAGCAGCTCCCTGAGCTGTGGTCGTGGGCCCGGGTCCAACCAGCCCTTTCTGTCTCCAGGATTCCCTCTTTGGGGTCTTTTGGGTTCTGTCTGAGGTGGGGGGTCAGAACAGCTCAGCCCTTTATCAGATGCCTGACTGACCGGGCAGATTGCTCCCCTCCTAAGCTTTGGTCTCTTCATCATACAGGGGAGGGTGGCCCCTGCCTGGGGGGCTTAGTGGGTAAGTGAACCTCGAGGGCCTGGGCTCAGAGGCAGGTCTGATTCATCTGGAATAGCTGTGGCCCCTTGGTACAGTGTTTACATTTTCGGGGGGGCCACTATTTTGTTTTTGAGTAGATAACGGCACTTTGGAGATTACGCCTTTGCAACTTGCTGGATGATATCTCTAGCTCTTGTGAACATAAAAAAGGCCTCCTGTAAAAAAAAAAAAAAAAGGTTTTCTCTTTTTCTCAGGGTAGGTTTTTAGTTCCCTGATACATCATGAAAAGTATTCAACTTGACGTTCCACCCTTAGGGAGTCCTATTGATGTAGGTAACCCGTGAGGCTTTATCACTCACTTCTTAGCGCTGAGGAGTTGGCTGGATCCTCTCTGGAGAATGGGTTCTGATGAGGAACAGAGAAGGAACTTAGGCCCCTCCAAGGGGCGGACAGGCAGGGGGCCCCAGAGAGGAGAGGCGCAGAGTGCAGAAAACTGAATGAGCACGTGGGCTGGCCCCTCGCTGGCCCCGGGCAGGGAGGGCTGCTTGGCTTTGTTGAAGAGACTTCTGCGTAGTCAAGGAGTGAAGCAGGGGTGGGGACTGCGGGGCATTCGGGCCCCGTGAGAGTAAGAACCTCATCCTTCTTATTTATACTTTGCTGAGCGTTTACAGTACCCCAGCCCCAAACAGCGGGGCTTCTTTGTGTGGGGCCCCTGCAGCCTCACACTCGACAGACCAGGATGCGAGGGCTCAGAGAGGTGCGGTGACTGGCTCTGGGTCACACAGGACATCAGCACCTGGGCCTCTTTCCTCTCACTTCTACCTGACCTGCCCCGGGGTCTGCACACAGAAGACCCTAAATGCTTTAGCAAGACTGGAGGCATCCAAGGCGTGCTTTGCAGGGGAAGAAAGTGGCGGTTGGCCTGGGAAAGCCAGCTACACTGGAGAGGTGGTCCCTCTCCTCGCTCCCCCTGCCCTTCTCTCTTCACCCCTGCTGCCTCCCTCTGCACCTGCCACTGAGACTCCCGCTCACCCACCCCTGCGTCTCAAAGCACCAAACTCCCCATCGGAAGTCGCGCTGTTTCCCAGGACCGGGCATGGAGAACCGGGCTCTGGAGTGGGGGCAGATGCTCTTGCTCGTTCCGGCTTGCCCCGCAGGCCCCTCCCGGCCTTTGTCAGCGCCCACCCCCCTCCCTCCCTCTCCACAAGGAGGGAAACTTCCCAGATGAATCACATCAGTTAGCATTCAGCACCAGTAATGGCTCGGCTCGGCAGACAATTCGTCTTGTTCCTTTCTTCTGCCTTATCTGAGTGAGACGGAGCCCAGCTCCAGTGAGGAGGGAGGGGCGGCTGCCAGCAGACCCCCTCCTGCCCTCCCCTTGTGGGCGTGGCTGGGGCCTGTGCCCGTTTCCCAGCAGCCTTCGTGTTCATGTGTGTTGCGTGTGTGGTCCAGGCGCGCACGTATGCGTGGTGTGTGCACGCATGTTGTGTGTCTGCACACGTGTGTTGTGCTGTGCGGATCTGTGTGCACGTGTGTGCGTGGTGTTCGCTGCATCCTCGGTGTTTGCTGTGGGCTTCTCTGCGGAGACAGGGGGCTCGTCGAAGCCTTGGGTCCTCAGGGTGCTTTGCAAAGAGGGCAAGGCTTCTCTCATCTTGCATTTCCTTCCAAAGAAAGTTCCTCATGCTAGCAGCTGTGCTTCTTGGGAGAAATTCGGCAGGATGCCGGCAGTCGGAGCCTGTGGAATCCCAGAACATGTCGAATCCCCTTGAAAAGATCAGATTGGGGGGTGGGTGGCTGCAGGGAACAGGGAGTCCCGGAATGACCCCATCCCAAGGAGCGGGAGGCAAGGTTCGGTGCCGTGGAGCCCCTGTGCCCTGCCCCAGGACTGTCCTGGTGTCAGACCACGAAAACTGTGGCCGGGCCCTTTCCAGTCCGTGGGTCCCTGACCTGGCCTGGCCACTGTTTACAAAACACTCCGGGGTTTGTAAGGTTCACAAACACAGCACCCGCCTGCGTCCTTGCAGCCCCTTCCCACGAGCCCTCGGCCGTGGAGGACCCTGATGCTGCTGGAGGGGTGGGGGCAGGCGTGGCAGCGGGAGGACCGGCGTCACGCTCCCTTCCAGAGCCCTAGACCCTTGTCCATGCTGTTGACTGGGGAACAGGGCTCTGGCGACAGAGATCAAGACACGAGTGCTGGCCTCTCCCCTTTTTTTGGGGGGTGGGGTGCGTGGGAGCATACTCATAGCATCCAGCTTACCCTTTGAACCTCTTGAAAGCGTGCAGCTCTGTGGCTTGAAGTAAATCTGCTGTGTTGTGCAATCGTCTCCAACTGCCCCTTTGCTGAAGATTCCCATCAGCCCTAAGGAAAGCCCAGACCCGTAGCCGCCGTCCCACCCCAGGCCTCCCGCCCATTCCCCAGCAAGCCCCAGCCTGCTCTCGGTCCCTGGGGACTGGCCTCTTCCGGATACTGCATGGAGATGGAATCCCGCAGCCTGTGGGTTTGGTGTCTGGCTTCTTTCACTCAGCGTGATGTTTTCAGGGGCCATCCACGTGGCCTCGTGTGTCAGGACTTTATCCCTTCTTTTTTTTTTTTTTTTTTTAAGATTTTATTTATTTATTCATGAGAGACACAGAGAGAGAGAAGCAGAGGGAGAAGCAGGCTTCCCGCTGAGCAGGGAGCCCGATGCGGGACTCGATCCCAGGACCCTGGGATCATGACCCGAGCCGAAGGCAGACGCTTATAAACCATCTGAGCCACCCAGGCGCCCAGGACTTTATCCCTTCTTAGGGCCGAATAAAATCCTCTTGTTTGATGGGCCACGGTCGCTCTGCCCGCTTGCCTGCTGACGGGCGTCGGGTGGTTTGGCCACCGTGAACATGTGGGCGAACACCTGTGCTCATGTTTTTGGGCTACAGACCTCGGAGTGGCATTGTGGGGTGTGGTGGCGATTCTGTGTTGAACTCATCGGGGCCGCAGCCTCTCTACCTGAGAGGACAGCCCGGCAACCTCCTGGGGTTTGGGGTCTGGCACACTGAAGCTGAGCTGTTCTTATGGGCTGTGGCTTTGTGTCTTGGTACTGCCGAGAAGCTACAACCCTCCGGCCGGCCCTGCTCCCTGAGGGAGGTCCGGGCAGCATGGGCGCTGGGGCAGGAGGGCTTTCTTGAGGGACGCCACATTCTCCCCGGGACCCGCCTGGACCAAGCCTGCCTGGCCCTGGTGTGTCCTCTCTCTGTTCCTTTCTACCGAGGGCTCGGTCTCCTGCTCCTTCCTCACCCCCTGCTCCCCCACTGTCCGCCATGGCCCCCTCCAGATGACAGTCTTAGCCACCACATCTCTGTGACCACCCAGCGACCACCGTGGCTCGCAGATGTGGTCTGTGTGTCCCAGGTCCAGAATCTGAGCATCTTGGTGGGGCCAGGTGTTGTCCAGCCCCTCGGCGGTGGCTCTGCTGGGGGGCCTGGGGCAGGAGGGATCCTGAAGGGATGGGGTGGGTACGGGAGGGAAATGTGCCTGGTCAGGAAGGGTCGCTTAGTGTCTTTAGTAGCTGTTGGGTTCTGTGTATCCTTGACCATGGCCAGTGAGCAGGGTTGGGGTTGGGGAGCTGGTGGGGGTCCCTGGACCAGCTACAGGAGCTGGGGGTGGGGTGGGGTGGCATCTGTGGCCGGTGGGTAGGGAAGGAAGCAGACAGAGATGGGGTTCTGTTAGGCGGGAGAGGGTGCTCCCAGGGAGCCGCTGTGTGGGCCCAGTGTGTGCTGAGGGGCCGTGAACGAGGTGCCCAGGGGCTGCTTCGGGTCAGATGTGGGTGGGCTCGCGGCTGTCCCTGCAGCTCTGGGTCCTCTGCCCAATCCATTTCATACAGGCCTCTGCATCCCCCATGCCACCAGTGTGGGCCCCTTCCATGGCCTTCACAGTGCTGAATCAGCTCTCTGCTCTGTCCTTCTGACTCTGGAGCACCGTGCACCCTACCTCCCTCCCCAGAGTCCTGGAGCCCCAGCCTCCCGTGGTTTTCTCCTCCAGCCTCTCGGCCGGCATTCTTTTTGTCTGCCCTTCCCGTCGAAAGCCTGATGGGTATCTGACATGGCCAGAGTGGTGTCCCAGGATCCCGGCCTCCCTGCCAGGCTCTGTCTCTCCCAGAGGTTCCTCCTCCCTGTGGCACCCACTCTTCCTCGGTTGGAAATGTTTGGGTGGCTCTCAACGGGGCCATCTTCGCTTTCTAGAGACATTTTTGATGGTCACAGCTGGGGCATGGGGCTGCTCCTGGCATCTGGTGGGTAGAGAGTAGGGGACAGCCCCTCGACATGGACCATCTAGCCCCAGAGTCCGCTGGCGAGGCTGAGGAACCCGAATTATATCCAGACTGACCACTGCGAGCCTCTCCTGCTGGCAGTGGGGTCATGTTCGCACCTGGGTCATTTCAGTCCCTCCCCGCCCCCCCGGTCCATTCTGTCTTCTGCTGCCGCTCTTCCCACCGCTGCCTCCAGCCTGTTCCCTAACGATTCCAGATGCAAGTCTGATTATCGCCCTCTGCTCAAACCCTCCCTTGGGTCCTCTCATACTCTGAGGAACGGCCAACGTCTCCGTGATCATCACGACCCCGGGGGCCCAGCCTGTGCCATCCCTCAGGCCCACCTCGCCCTGCATTGTCCACCCTGCCCGGCTCTGCTGGCCTCTCGCAGCTCCTCCGTGAGGCCAGGCTACTCTCACCCCAGGACCTTTGCACTTCCTGGTCCCTCTGCCTGGACTGCACTTTCTCCAGATGGCTGCATGGCCTGACCCTCCCCTCCTTCAGGTCCTCATCGCCCCACTTACCCTGTTCTGACCACTTCTTCCCATACTCTCTCTATGTCCTCTGCCGTGTTCCCTTCAGAACACTGATAACCATCCTACTAATTGGCATATGTCACTCTCCCCAGAGAACACGGACCCCACGAGAGCAGGGCCGTGTCTCTTATCCACTTACAGATGTCAAGAACCAGAGCAGTGCCTGGCACGTAGTTCCGGCCCCATAAAGCTTTGCAGAATGAGTGAATGAGGCCTGACATGGAAGCATTTTCTGGAGGACTGCCTCATGCGTCCTTCCTGTCCTTCCCAAATACACAGGGGCATCCTTCTGGGGGCCTGGTTCTTTCTGAAACACAGCTGGTTTTTACCGTTCCTTCTCTGGGCTCATTAAACAGACCCACAGCTCCCGGCAGAACGGGAGGTGGGGCTGGGCCCCAGGGGGCTCGCACGCTCTCTCTGGAAGCAGGAAGCGCAAGCAGACTCTTTTATTGACTTGTGCGTCTCGCCTGGAGATCGAGCTCCAGTTGGAGCGTCGGTGCCGTGAGGCGGCCAACACCGTGTGACTGTCCCGCTCGGGAGCTGCCCAGCGCCTCCCAGAGTCACCTGCGTCTTGCTCCCCATTTGCTAGCGCACATGAAGCAGCTCAGCAGGGACGGGATGTGGACCGGCTGTGTTCAGAGCCTGTGGTTCTCAGAGGACCCCTGCCAGGACTGGGTCCCCCCTGCGGGGACTGTTTGCCTGCACCAGTGGGGGCTCTCCCAGTGCTGTGGGGGCTGCACCTGTGAGCAGGCCTTCCCGGCGCACACGGCTGTCTGCACGGGGTCTGGAGCGTTGACCCAGCCCAGTGGAGTGGCCCGTGGTATCTGCCGACATTATGGCAGGGTTTAGTCCAGGGCCAAAGGACATCGAGGATGTGACAGCGCCTGGAGGAGTTGTTTCGAGGCGGCCTTTTGCGGTAGAAAAACTGACGGGGGCAGAGTGTCACAGAGCTGGGGCCGCACCCCCTGCGTGTGCGTGGCTGTTCCCACGGGTGTGTGCGTTTCTCAGCAGCCCCTGTAGGGGAGGGGCTCAGCGCACGGCCGGTCCCCACTCCGCGTGCCAGTGGCAGGTTCCCGGCCGTCCCCGGTGCTTGTGGCCAACGGGCAGTAGTTCGGGGTTCCCGCCAAACCCTCCTCGGGCTCCGAACTGGCTAGAAGGGCTTACAGATCTCTAGAAGACCGTGTACCCACTGGATTCTCGGTGTATCACGGAGAAGGTGGCTCAGGAGCAGCCAGAGGGAGAGCTAACTCGGGTGAGGTGCGGGGCGGCCGGGGAGGCTCCGTGCCCTCTCTGGGAGGGCCACCCTCCCCGCAGCGCCAGGCGTTTGCCACCCCAGGAGCTGTCAGAACCCCCCGGTCAGGGACTTGGTGGAGGTTTTGGCGCGATCGCTCGGTTACAGACTCGGTCTCCAGCCCCTCTCCTCTCCTTGGGAGGAGGGGGACCGGGGCTGCAGCTCCAAGCTTCTGACCACGGCGTGGTCTTTCTGGGGACCAGCCCCCACCCTGAACCATCCAGGAGCCCACCCAGAATCACCTCATTAAAACCAGAGGTGCTCCTATCACCCAGGAAATCCCAAGGGATTTCGGAGCTGGGGGCAGAGATTGAATATGTGTTTGTTCTGCTGGCCCGGGGATGGAGGGTCCTGGGGGGACCGCATCCTCTGCAGTGTATGCAGGTGTATACACATTGTTACCTGGCACATTGGTGAGAAGACCTATCCGCTACAGCATCTTTCGGGAGAAAATCGGTCCCTGAAAGTGTGTCTGGGGCTGCCGGAATGCACATTCCTCTGGGCAGTGTTATAAACCACCCTCCTCAAGCTTCAGCGGGCATCAGAAGAAGCCGGGGGAATGTGTTTCTGAACGCGGAGGCCTGAGTGCTGCCTGCAGTGGGTGATGGTTCAGCAGATCTGGACTGGGGCCCAAGGCTCTGGATTTTTCACCAGCACCCAGGTGGTGTGACAGGCTGGGCCAGAGACTCACTCCTTGGGAAGCCCTGACACGAGGCCTTGGGCTGCAGGTGTTCGTCTCCACCAGGAGGCTGGCTGGGGGGCGGTGCGGGGGCAGAGTCGCCTCAAGCACCTGCCGGCCGTGGGCGTGGCTTCAGGACCCTCGGGACCACCCTGTTGGTACAGTTGGGAGGGGTCAGCAGAGGGCAGAGGAAACGTTTGGAGCGGTGGATGTGTTCACTGCCTCGATCATGTTGGTAGTTTCACGGGCGGACAACTATGTCAAAACCGATCGAATTTAGCACTTTAAATACATGCCGTTTGGTGCATGTTGATCATACCTCAGTAAATCTGTGAAAAATTAGCTACAGCGGACCGTTCATTTCTCGGTGGCCCCAGGCCACAGTCCGGACGCTCAGTGGCCACGTGTGGCTGGGGAGCCGTGTATTGGGCAGTGCAGACACAGCATTTCCCTCGTTCCAGAAAGTTCTAGGGGATAGTACCGCTCTAGAGCAAGGAGCAGGGGACAGGTTTGTGAGTGGGGCATGCTCTTTTTTTGTTGTTTTTCTTTATGAAATCTTACCTCCAGTGACACCATGAGTGCATGAGCATACTCCCTTCATCAGACGGGGAGACAGTAGAGACGGGCCCTGTGCTCATGGGACGCGGCTTGCCCCACCCGACCTCCCTCCCACAGCCTGTTCCGATTCTGACGGCCCTGGGACACGACCCTCCCAGCCGTAGCTTCGTTTCTGGCTGTGTCCCACTGGTGCAGCGGCCCGTGAGTGAACACATAGGTGTGTCAGGATGGCCTTGCTCTTTGCAGGACCCGGTTAGAGTTCCTCAGGCCCTCGTCTGTGCTTGCGGGTGCTCTCGTCAGACAGTGTCCACTCGCTTCCCCCGCTTCTCGTGACTTTGGCCACATGGTTCACTGGACCTCGGGCCCTCATCTGTAAAGGGGGCGGGGTCAGTTCGGGTTAAGTTAGGGAGCTCACAGCACGGTGCTCCCTCAGTCCTATGTCTTCCTCGGAAGCCCCGAGCCTGTAGCCTGCATCAGCTGGAATGGACTTGGCTGCTTATAACCAAACCCCACACAACAGTAGCCTAAACCCGTGAGGATTTACTTTGTCCTGTGAGGAAGTTTGGAGGTAGGCAGGGCAGGGCAGGTGTGACAGCGCCACAGAATCATTGGGGATCCTGGCCCCTCCCATCTTTCTTCTCTGCCTCCTCATCACCGGTTTCCGTCCTCAGGGTCATGGTCCAAAATGGCTGCAAGAGCTCCAGCCATCTCTTCTCTATTCCGGGAAGTATGGAGGATGGTGAGGGGGAAGCTGACTCATGCAGATTTTGCAGAAACGCCACTCACTGCTCTGGTTCCTCCTTATTGGCCAGGTCGTAGTCACATGGCCTCACGTGGTTACAAGGGAGCCTGGGAAGTGTGGTCTTTCGTATTGGGCCGTCCCTGGCAATGTGGGAGTGTACCTGGTGAAGCCGAAGGCGAGGATGGAGATGGGAGGACACCAGCTGTCCCTGCTCTACAGGCAACTGAGTTTAGTGGGGAGAGTGAGTTTATAAGCTCATCCATATTGGTGTACACAAGGAATTTAAAGTTAACACATGTTCGGGGCAGAAGAGGATTTGATGAATAGATAGAGGGTCTGCTCGTGCAGCTTCGGAATCAAGGAGAAGGCCTGGTCTGAGTGCTCCTCCGGCCCAGGGCCCCCACGTGTCCTTCTGCAGGCCAAGTCCTCTGCCCTGTGAGCGCCCCTGGTCTGTAAGGGGCATGGGAGACAGCCCTGCCCCTGGCCAGAATTGGGGACCTCCTTCCCCCCTCGCTGGTGTTCAGTGAGTGCCCACGGTGCCAGGCACCGTCCTAAGCATTTTCTGCGTGTAGCTTGTTGAGGTGGAGGTGGGTGAGGGGTGCCACGTCCCGGCCTGCCCCCTCCAAGCTTGCCGAGCCCTTGACTGCTATGCCCTAACCCTCGCCCATGTCAAGGACGGGCAATAAACCGGGTTGTGCATGGCCACGGAGTCTAGTTGGCTTTGGCAGTTGGGCACGCTGACCCGTGTTGCAGGTAAGGAAACTGCGGCCCAGGGGTTGATGGCTGTTCAACCAGTCCGTCGGTCGCACAGCTCAGCCCTGGAGGAACAGGGTTTTGAACCTGCTGGTGGGCTCTAGGGCGCAGACTCAGCTCTGTGAGTGACTCTCAGGCCAGGAGCTCTGAAGAGGCGGCCACATCTCCGCCCTGCCCTGTGGAAGGCAAACAAGACGAGAAAGCCCAGCCCAGCGTCCGAGTGTCCAGCTGGTCTCCAACGGGAGGCGGTTTGTTGGACTAATTCAATAGCTGTTTCTTAGAACATGCTTTCTCTGCATGGGCGGGGCAGATTTGTTGTTCACCGCCAATCGCTGTGGGTGCCTGGATTTGGGCCAGATGTTGCGTTCTTTGGACTCAAAGTTCAGTATTTGAGCCGGATGCTCACACCAGCTTGCAGGATTCGCCTTTATTCCTGGAGTGCCCCTCCCTCTAGTGGAAGGGGTACTCGTCTTGGGATCCGGGAGGCAAGATGCTAGGCAGCTCTGCTGGGTCACAGTGCCCTGGCCATCATCACGATAGTGGTGACTGGCCTGCCTGGTGCCCACGGAGCCGCAGGGGCTGCAAAGCCAGCCCGGGGGAGTGGGCATGCTCCTGCTGTCAGACGGGGGCTCCCGACACCTGATTTGTAGATGTGCTCACCTCAGACGGACCCAGAACTGGAAAGGGCGTCTGAGGGGCCCTCCCCATGGTCCCCTTCAGGGCTCCGAGTTGACTTGAAGCCACCCCTTCCTTGAGTCTTCCTGGACCATCAAGTGCAGAGGTTCCAGAATTTTCCAGGAAGCCATTGGTCTGGGTGCCCAGCTCTCCCGGTCTCCGGGGATTTGCTGTTTTGGGGAGTCTGGCTTTCTCTCTGGGGGAGGTGACAACCGCTGTGATGTCCCCACAGTCTCTGGCATCATACTTGGGGGGTGGGAGCTCCGTGCCTACGCTGATCCCCACATCCATCCCCCACGGCTTGTCTCTGGGGAAGCACTTGCTGGGGCTTCTCTGTGGTACCAAGTGCACGGTGCCCACGCACCAGATCCAGTGTGGCCTCTGGAAGAAAGTGGGACTCGGCCGTTCACGAATTAGTGCTCCCTGTGCTGTGCAAACAGTCTGACGTGGCTGTCAGGTAATACCGGAAAAGGAAAGTAACCGTGGTCAGGACAGTGAAACCTGGGAGGGGCAGCGGGGACACGGGGCCCAGAGGCCCTTCATGGTACCCCCTGACTGTGCACTCTTGGGTTCCATGCTCCTGACGGCCGATGTGAAGGAGGAATGTGAAGGAGGAAGCCAGTGTTCTTGGTCCCTGTTCCTTCTGAGGGGATGTGGCCTGGGGCTCCATCGAGGTCCCTCTGGGCACCATTTCCCATTGTAGCGGTTCCTCGTTGCACACTCTGGGGGGCGCTGTACCCTCCTGGGGTCTGTCGGCGTTCTCTCTGAACAGGATGCCCCGCGCCGTCCTTGCTGTTCTTTGCTTCCTGCCGTCTCCTTGTCCAGCTGTCCTGTTCTGCAGAGACCATCTCAGAAAGTTTCACTCTCCCGTGACAACCAGGTGTCAGAGGTGGCCATGGGCCCCGGAGTCACGGGCCATGGAGGGGAGGGAAAAGGGATTAAGCTTCCAGTCATTTCCCCTCTCCGGGCTTCAGTTTGGGTTCATAGGGTCATCCCACATATTTGTCGCTTGGGTCCTGCCTTAGACGGGACACTGCCCTGCTCTTGGGGAGCTCAGAGTGGGGAGGAGGTGTCAGGGATGCCGTGGCCACGGAGTGGTGGTGTGCCGTGGGGGCTGGGATGGGCCCTGGGGGTCCTCGTCTGGGAGGCTTGAGAGGTGACAGGTTAGTGAAGAGGGCATGCGGGAGGGGTTTTTCTTCTGCCTTTTCACACTATCAGCCCGGGCTCCCCATCCTCCCCGCCCACTTGGGCAGGGCCGGAAGGGCCAGGGGACCCCGGGCCCCTCTCTCTGGCCTCCACCCTCCCCTGCTCTCTGGGGTGGGCAGCGAGGGGACGGGAGGGAGGCGTGCCCCCAGGACCCTCCCCACTGCTTCATTTGTGCCCCTGTGATCATCCGAAGCACGGGACTGGGTGATGGTCTTTCCCTTTGTTACTCTCAGCCTGGTTGTTTTGAAACTCATTAGGCTTGGCATTTATTTACAAAGGCTGGCACAGCCCGAGCCGACGGAGAATGCCGAGAACGGGAAGTGATTTACGAGGATGGTGGCGGGATCTAGGAAATGTCAGCCTCCCCTCCAGAGTCTATAAATCAGTTTTGATGCCAGCGAGTTTTCTCCCATCCCGTAAATCTGCTCCGAGGGACTCTGCAAGTCTGGTGAGGGTTGAGTAAGCCGCCTGGTGACTCAGTTAGTCTCTTGGCTTTGCTGGACCAGCTGGGTCGACCCCGCCTTCTGGTCACCCAGGCCAGCGGGGTGAGGCTGCAGGGATTTTAGCACTCTGTGTGGGGACGAGTGCATGGCCCCAGTCAGCCTGAATTCGGAGCAGTGACTGGGGACAGGTTGCCAGCCCCTGGAGGGCACACAGGGGGTCTTCGGTTGCTCCAGGGAGGAAGGCTCCTCCTCAGACTTGGAAGTCAGATGGTTGGGTTCCTTGGCCCTGAATATGGGATTGATGTTCTGTAACTGACGGAGGACCCAGACCCACATGCAGGCCGGGCCCTGCGCTCCAGCCGGGCAGGTGTTGCCTGTCTCCCTGGTGTTCCTCAGGACGTGTTCCGTGCCTTGGTTGAAGGAAGGATGGGTGTGAGGTGTGGATGCCCCAGGAGCCAAGCCAGGCCCGCCCCTCAGCTGCTCACTGATCAGCCAACCTGAGGTAGGTCCCCGGAGGGTGGAGTGGAGCCCACTTAGCCCAGGAGAAATGTCTTTTATTCTGGGTGATTTTAGGTCCCTCGGTGTATAGATTTTTAATACCCTGAGGCCCAGAGATGTCCTGTTTCTGCACCTCAGTGTTCAGGAGGGTTCATCGGGGAAGTGGGCTTCAGAGGTCCTTCCAAAGGGCTGACTCAGCAGTGGCCCCGAGACCCAGGGACAGCAGGGGACGCCCTGAGGGGGTATGGGGCAGAGGACCGAGGGCCCTGGCTGAAGACTCGGCACCTGATGGTCCCTTGAGTGGGGGGGAGCCTGGGCCCACCTGGCCTTGCAATGCAGGTGCATGGCCTGAGGGAACCTGTGTCAGTATCCTCACCTGGGATGATTATGACCAGGGATGGAGCTGATCCGAACCAGTGCCTGGTGAACAGCTTGTGCCCACAGAGGCCCCGGCCACGGTTGGAACACGAGGTGGTTTATAGGTGCTGAGCAGCAGAGACCAGGGGGCCTCCCTGAGGAATTAGGGGACCCCCCCCCCACCACCGGGAGTGTGTGTGCCACACCCTCGTGAGGCTGGGACGGACCCGTGCTCCATGCGTCCAGGGTTTGTGTTCCGGCAGGTGCATCTGCTGCCCCCAGGCTGGCACTCCTCCCCCTGCTTGGGGGCCGTTGTCGGGAGTGACCGGAGGTGCTTCCTGGTTTGAATTTCATGGGACCCTGGAGGACAGGGACTCAGAAGATGAGGCATGAATCATACTTTCTTTTGGGGTATCAGATGGGTTGAGGTTTTGAAGGGGAAGCTTTGGGATGATTTTCTGCTCTTGCAAGCTCTTTGAGCATCTAGAAAAAGGATTTGGTGTTCCGGTCTCTAGCGGGGTCGCCCCAGAAGAGCAAAGCTGTGTGTGGTGGAGGACCCCCTCCCCCATTAGAATCCAGGGACCACAGGCACCCCGGCGGCCACAGGCTCCACACACACCTTGTGATTTGGGGTACATGGTCTGCCCGGATAGGAAGAAATGCCACGTGCAAGCTCGTTTACCCTCTTCCCAGTGAGGGGATTTTACATTTCTTGGCCAATGTGATTTTATAAGCTGGTGAAATAGTCAAACGTTTACTTAAATATTTAATTTATTTACATTTTTAAGAACACATTATAGGGCGCCTGGGTGGCTCGGTTGGTTGAGCGGCTGCCTTCGGCTCAGGTCATGATCCCGGAGTCCCGGGATCGAGTTCCGCATCGGGCTCCCTGCTCAGCGGGGAGTCTGCTTCTCCCTCTGACCCTCCCCCCCTTCATGCTCTCTATCATTTTCTCTCTCTCAAATAAAAAATAAAAATCTTTAAAGAAAAACACATTATAAAAATAACGTTACTATAAAATTCCTCTTTCCTGTTCACAATTAACGAAATGCATTTCTTCAGACTCACCCTACTGTCTTCAGCCGAGGGACTTCATCTCCCCGTGGCCTCTGGGTCCCTCAGTGGGGTTGGCTGGGGACCCGAGAGGTGGGTTTGTGCGGGGTTCAGGGGACTGCTCCGAGCACCAGCACCCCGTCCCTCCCCAGGACACCTCCGGCGGGAGCCCGCTCAAAGGCTGTTTTTCAGCAACACCCCCCCACTTGCAAAGTCAGACCCCCAGGAACTCCGAGTGGATCCATGCCACATGTCTTTGTCTTTCTTTTCCAAACCAAGTCCACAGGGTGACCCCCGTGAGCCGCCAGGCCCCGCACGGGCTGAGGCCGGGGTAGATTGGCCTCTCTCCCCAGCAATGTGTGGCTGTTGGTAATAAAACACTTGCCAGGACTTGGTGGCCCTCGTCGTTTCCAGGGGATACTTTGGAGGGACAGACGGCTCCCGATGAGCAGGCATAGGGGGCAGCTCTGTCTCACCGGCTTTCTGGCCAGGACGTGGGGTCAGGTCGAGGCCGACTTGGCCACACTGCTCAGAGCTGTGGTGGAGAGGAGCAAATAATCCTGATGCAGGGCAGGGGACACAGGGCCCAGCAGGGGGCACTGCCTGAGTTGGGGGGAGGCTGAAGGACAGCAGGGGGCCGTGGGAGACGGCCGCCCGGCGCGGACCCCAGGGGCGACTTGACATCTAGAAGCAGAGGTTCTGGCCACCTGCGCTGCCCGGGGGCATATCCTGGCGGGCTTCCCGTCGGCTGCCGGAGCTGCCCACCTTGCCCGGGCTGCCCTGACAAGGCACCACAGGCCGCGTGCCCCGCCCAGCGCAAGTTTGCTTCCTCTCGCTGCCCGCGGCCCCAAGTCCAGGAGCCAGGCGTTGGTGCCTTTGGGGCCCCTGTCCTGGGTTTGCAGAGGCTGTCTCGTCCCTGTGTCTTCACAGCTTCTCTCTGTGCAGGTCTTTCTCTGTGTCCACTCTCCCCTTTTTGCGAGGACACAGTCCTGTGGGCTCAGGGCCTGCCCGAAACACCTCACGTCAACTCAGTTACCTCTGAAAAGACCCGGTCTCCAAATTAGCCCACGTCCTAAGGAGCTGGGATGGGGACCCTTGTGTATCTGGTTTTTGGGGAGGGGTGGTATACAGTTCAATCCCAAACCCTCCTCCGTTTTTGTCTGAGAAAATGCATGTCTTCCCTCTTCTGCTGAACACAGGCATCTGTGTTCACAGCCTGTCCCTTCACCACCCAGGAAGCCGACCCCATAACCCCGGCCCCTGGACGCTGCAGGGGAGCCCTGCACAGATGGGCCAGAGCTGGGGGGGCAGGAATGGACGTCTCAGCCCAAGCAAGTGCTGCTTGTTTCTCGTGCTCCTTGAATCCCGGCGTGTGATGGTCCCACGGACGCAGCTGTGTCTGCGTGTGAGAAGCGTGGTCAAGTTCAGAGGCTTGTTTGCTCATGGTGCCGGGAGGCTCTCCACGTGTGCCGGGCACCCTGCATTTTGTTCGTGTTGTTGTCCCCTTCCTGGTCCTCCCACAGCCTCGGCAGGTGCCCGTTTCTGTCCCACTTTACAGATGAGGAAGGCGAGGCTCAGGGAGGTCAGTGGCACACCCAGGCAGGAGGTGATGCCCTCAATTCTGGCCTCCCCGCATCCTGCCAGCTCTGCGGTCCCTTTGGCCCAGAGGGGTGGGGATGTTCTGGTCTGAGGCTCTGAGTCGTTCACAGAGCGACCCAAGGTCGTGTTGGCTGAAGTGTGGTAGGGATGAGACTCAGACCCAGCTCCGGGGGCCCCTGAGGCAGAGCTGGCCTCCTTCCCCCAGCCCCTTCAGAGGGCAGCGTCCCGTTGCCCCAGTGCCCCGCCCGTGCCAGGCTTGTGGGCAGAGGCCAGCACTGTAGGGAGCAGCTGGCTTCTCCGTGTTCATGGGGAGGGCCCAGGGAAGGAGTCCTAGCGAAACACCCCGGAAGTTTGGGCCCAGCCAGCATCTACAGGGGGCTGGGTGGCTGGTCTCGTCTGGAGGGTCTGTGATGATGTCCCACAGCTTGGGGGTTTCCTGGGCCTGGTGTCTTGGCGAGGACGGCGGGGTGTCGGGCTTCGGAGGGTCCCTGTCCCCCTCCAAGAGGCTCGGGGCCTGTCCGTGTGGCTTTTCTGTCGGTGTAGTGGGGTGCTTAGGACTCCAGGAGACCAAGGCGGAAGCTTCTAGGCCTCCTCAAGGTCGGATGCGGGGTGGCTGTGGGGTCACTTGCTCCACACCGCCCTGGTCACAGCGGTCAGGGGCCTGCCCAGGTGCAGGGGTCGGGGGGAATCTTTAGCAGCCATCTTTAACCTGCCTCAGTGTCCCCGCCATAAGATGGGGACTTTCACTACCACTTCGAAGGGCTGGTGACAGAGTCCCGGGGGGGCGGCTGTGGGAGGCGGGTGGCCCGGGGCCTGTCCAGTGGCAGGTGCCCCACACGGTCGCCACCGTGACCGCTGGGCCTCTGGAGTGGCTCTTGATGAAACATTCCCCAAACGTGCGTGGAGAAGACTGAAGAGGGTCGTTCTGTGGCAGGCACGCGGGACACTGCCCAGGAGCCCCTCTGGCCACTCGGCCAGAAATCCCGCCACAGCAGCAGGCACAGGCCCTCGCCACCTGAG
The DNA here is from genome assembly GCF_054177405.1 of Leptonychotes weddellii. Lineage (NCBI taxonomy): Eukaryota > Metazoa > Chordata > Mammalia > Carnivora > Phocidae > Leptonychotes > Leptonychotes weddellii. Next base: position 78,013,885 of record NC_138382.1, on the reverse strand, counting down.
AACGTCTCCCAGTTTTGTGAAGATGTGTGTGGGGCTGCTAACCAAGGAGGCGGGAGCTCCATCCACCAGCTCCGGCCATGGCCCCCACTCTAAAATAGCTCAAGCATGGGGCTCACCTTCCTCAAGTGTGCGGTTTGGTGGTGTTTGCAGAGTTGTGTAGTCACTACCCCGTAGTGGTGGTGGTTCCAGGACGTTCCACCGTAAGGACACTCTGGGCATGTTAGCGGTCCCTCCCCGGCCCTCCCCGGCCCCTGGCAGCCGCGAGTCTGCCTTCTGGGTCTGGGACTTGCCTCTTCTGGACGGCGCAGATAAATGGATCACACAACGTATGGCCTTTCGGGTCTGGCTTCTGTCACTCAGTGTGACATGTTCGAGGTTCATCCCCGTGGTCACGTGCTGGTGCGTCTCTCCTCTTTGTGGCCAGATAGCGTTCCCCTGTGTGCTTTGGCCACGTTCTGTGTCTCTGTTCACTCACGGATGGATGTTTGGGTTCATCGTGTCCTTTTTATTTATGTTGATATCTTTGCCGAAGTAATGATATGTGCATGTGGCAGAAAAACAGTCAAGTTGCACAGGAAGCGTTGGAAGGAGAGGCTCGGCCCCTGCCCCCAGCAGCAGCCCCCACCTCCCCCGGGGCTGCACTTTTAACTCTCTTCCATTCTCCTTCGGTCACCTTTGTGGCTCTCTCATGACATGCTTATCACTCTAGCTCTTGATTTATTGACTTTAAACCTCTGGTTTTTGCTCTCAAAGATCAGCACCTGCTCTCCTCCCTTCCCTGATGGTTTTCACACTGTTGTTACTACTCTTTTGTGCTCCCCTCCTCTCTCTCGACACCCCCCATGCCATCTCCAGAACTTGGGCCCCCTGCCCCTCCTTCCCTGACCCCCATTCTCTCCACTGACGTGGGGCATTGCTTTTTGGTTCTGACCACGGGGTCTTCGATACTCCGCCCCAGGGGCTGGTGCCACCGCTTCGTGGGGCCATGCTCGGGGCCGTGCTCGGGGCCGTGCTCGGGGCCGTGGCCGTACCTGGCAGTACGGCTATCCTGCAGGCCCAGGTGGGCGTCAGGTGCCTGTCCTCCTCTGGGGCCCCAGATCGTGAACTCCTTCTCTCCCTGGGGCCAGGGTCTGGGGCCTCCGGAGTGTGCTGTGTTCCAGCGAGAGGCGCTGGGGTTCAGAATCTGCTCGGAGGCGGTGGGGAAGGGTGGCCCTCTTCTCCCCTCCTGGCCCCACCCTGCCAGGGCTGTGGCCTTCCCCGTGCTCTCTCCCTGCTTTTGAACTTGGTTGGCTTCAGGTGGATTGTCCTTGCCTTGCTGGACAGAGGGAGACCTCCGTGGGGGTGCCGTCCTGGAAGGCCTCCCGCAGCACAGTTTCTCCAACGGCCACTTTGGGAAGAGCTGCCCGGGGAGGCCCCAGCGGCGTTGGGGAGGCCTCTCCTCTGGGCTCAGAGGGCATAAAGCACTTCCTGCCTTGGCAGGGCACTGCCGTCCCACAGCTTTCTGCCGGCCGCTTCGGTGTCCTGCATGGGTCAGTTACAGCAGGCCCAGGCCTGGCTGGAGCTGCTGCTGTCAGCAACGTCCCCTCGGGCCAGGTCACCTCTGCAGTCCCGTGTTTCCCCCCGGGGGCTTTAAACTCTAAAGGCTGCGGCTCCCCATCGAGTGGGGTGGGAATGATAAAACGGGGCATCTGGTGAGATGACGTCTGGGCTCTCCAGCTGCCCAGCTTTCCAGAATCCTGGTGGTCAGTGGAATCCGAGGGGCCTGGGATGGATTCTAAACGCCACCCCAGTTCCGTCCCGGCCCGAGTCCTAGCCCGAAGCCCCGCGGAGCCCACGGTTACTCCCACCGCAGTGTTACTCCCGCTGCAGTGTACTCCCGCCCCGGTGTTACTCCCGCCACCACTGTTACTCCCGCCGCGGTGTTACTCCCACCGTGGTGTTACTCCCGCCGCAGTGTTACTCCCGCCGCCGTGTTACTCCCACCGCATTGTTACTCCCGCCGCCACTGTTACTCCCACTGTCAGCTACTCCCACCCACTGTTACTCTCGCTGCCACTGTTACTCCCGCTGCGGTGTTACTCCCGCCACCACTGTTACTCCCACTGCCACTGTTACTCCTGACACAGTGTTACTCCCACCATCAGCTACTCCCACCCACTGTTACTCCCGCTGCCACTGTTACTCCTGCCGCTGTGTTTCTCCCACCACAGTGTTACTCCTGCTGCCGTGTTACTCCCACTGTAGTGTTACTCCTGCCGCCACTGTTACTCCTGACACAGTGTTACTCCCACCCACTGTTACTCCTGCCACTGTTTCTCCCGCCGCCGTGTTTCTCCCACCACAGTGTTATTCCCACTGCAGTGTTACTCCCGCCGCCACTGTTACTCCCGCCGCCACTGTTTCTCCCGCCACAGTGTTACTCCCACCACAGTGTTACTCCACCGCCGTGTTACTCCTGCTGTAGTGTTACTCCTGCCGCCACTGTTACTCCTGACACAGTGTTACTTCCACCCACTCTTACTCCCACCGCCACTGTTGCTCCCGCCGCCACTGTTACTCCCACCGCCACTGTTGCTCCCGCCGCCACTGTTACTCCCACCGCCACTGTTACTCCCACCGCAGTGTTACTCCCGCCGCCATGTTACTCCTACCGCAGTGTTACTCCCGCCACCACTGTTACTCCCACTGCCACTGTTACTCCCACCACCGTCACTCCCACTGCAGTGCTACTCCCACCGCCACTGTTACTCCCACTGTCAGCTACTCCCACCGTTACTCCCACTGCCACTGTTACTCCCGCCGCCACTGTTGCTCCCGCCGCCACTGTTTCTCCCGCCGCCGTGTTTCTCCCACCACAGTGTTACTCCCACCACAGTGTTACTCCCACCGCCGTGTTACTCCTGCTGTAGTGTTACTCCTGCCGCCACTGTTACTCCTGACACAGTGTTACTCCCACCCACTGTTACTCCCGCCGCCACTGTTACTCCCACTGCAGTGCTACTCCCACCGCCACTGTTACTCCCACTGCCACTGTTACTCCCACCGCAGTGTTACTCCCGCCGCCATGTTACTCCTACCGCAGTGTTACTCCCGCCGCCACTGTTACTCCCACTGCCACTGTTACTCCCACCACCGTCACTCCCACTGCAGTGCTACTCCCACCGCCACTGTTACTCCCACTGTCAGCTACTCCCACCCACTGTTACTCCCACCGCCACTGTTGCTCCCGCCGCCACTGTTACTCCCACCGCCACTGTTACTCCCGCTGCCACTGTTGCTCCCGCCGCCACTGTTGCTCCCACCGCCACTATGGCCACCATTGCTATTCCTATCGCTGCCACGACCACCACCCCAGCGCCACCACCTCCACCACTGCTGTTCTGTTGGCCCCACGGCCACGGCCACCACCCCTAACACTGCCACAGTTCCTACCACAGCTGCTGCCCCTACGGCGTTAGGACATCGCAGCCTTGGTGGCAAGGGAGGGCCGGGCTGGCGGCTCGTTGGAAGGCTGTGTCCAGCACTGTGCCGGTCATAGCTCTGGCTGGGCTGGGTGGCCATGCTGAAATGTGGCCACCGACCAGCTGGGTACGGCTGTGCTTCTTTCCTTTCTTCCTTAGAAGAGCCTAGAAGTGTTTTCCAAGGACTGAAGCTGAGCCTGGCCCCGGGGACCACATCCTGGTGGCCCCTGAGCCCCGGTCCTATGTGACCCCACTGAGGCTTCCTCCCCTCGGTCCAGCCTGTGCTGTGGTCCTGGGCTCCTGTCTTCTGTCCCTGAGGCAGCCACCCTTTGCCCTGATGTCTAATTCAGGGCTGGAGACCTGGGACCGATGTCCACTGCCCTTTGGCCCGGCCCTGCGTCAGGCAGCGGGAATCACTGGGAATCAAGGACAGTCCCAGGCTGACTTTTGGGGACCCCAGGGCCAACTCACCGAGTGACCTTGGGCAAGTGACTTAATCCTCATGGGGGGTGTGTGTTTACAGACTGCATTGTGAGCTTTTTCTACAGGGTGTCCGCGTCTCCTCCCTGCCCCAGCCTCCTCCACGTTTCCAAAATAAACAGAGGCCTGTTTGTGTTCAGAGGACACTCTCCAGCTCTCAGACCACTTGCCTCTGCTCCTGAGCCAGGATGGCCTTGAATCCAACTGCACGGCCCCACAGACTCACCCTGGGACAGCCTTTCCCCTCCCTACCTGGGCAGGCTCCTAGCTGGGCCCTCCCACAGGGTCTCCTGTCTTCCTCCCTGCCCTCCCTCTCTCCCCGGCATCCTTCCCCTCCAGCCCACCCCTGCATCCTCCCACACCCTCCCCTGTGTCCCTCCCCTCCACCCACCCCTGCATCCTCCCCTGCATCCCTCTCTTCCTCCTCAGCACCACCACCCCTAGCTCCCCTGCTCTGCCTTCATGCCGGTCCTCCCTTTGTTACTCTGCTGCCAGCCCCAGGCACTGAGTGCTGGGATAGGACCAACTCCTACCATGGCCCCCCTTCTTAAGATCACATGTGCCTCCCCCTTCCTCTTTGTTTTGCTTCTGCTATGGTTCCTGGTCCCTCAGAGGCCCAGTCCTGGTGTGGGGTATGCGCACTGCGTCCGGAATGTTCTCTATTGATAATAAGACAAGTAGTCTTTTTTGGCCCTCTGGGCCACCTAGGCTGAGCTCATGGGAACAGCAATCCCTGGGGAAGCCTTGGTGAGTGGGTCGGGTGAGTCCAGACCTCGCAGGAGCTGGCTGGCGGTCTCGGGGTACCCCCTTGGAAGGATGGCCTTGGGTCCTGCTGGGGTCCCTTCATCCTGCCAGTGAACTTACCCTCTTTAGATCAGAAAATGTCAAAATGGATATTAGGGGATCTGAATATTTTTGTACATTGGGTATAAAAGATGACTGGTCCTTGCTGGCTGGAGAGGATGAGTGGCTGGCGGCGGGAAGGGTGAGGCTGCCAAAACAGGAGACCCTGTGAAAGTGGCTGAACAGGCCGGACGCTGTCCCTCTCTGTACCAAAGCCCAGGCTCCTGGCATCCCCTTGCTCTGCCACCCCGTGCCCTGCATGTGGCCTCCCCCTCGTGGTGTAGCATGTTTGCTCAACCTCTATCGTTGCATCTACATTCCATCCTGTGCATCAGGGAAGGAAAAGGGAGAGGCAGGGCTTTTGCTGAAAGAGCAGGGGCCTGCCTCACAGCCGTGTGTTCTCACGTGCTGTGCAGACCGCAGTGACGAGGCCACATCTAGCTGTGGTGGGGACGGGAGGTGGGGTCTTTACCCAGGCAGCCCTGTGCCCGTCTGAAGCTTGTCTTCCACGGAAGAGGGAGAAGGGAACCGGGGGCCAGTGATGGCCAGTGTCTTGCCACAGGTAGGGACAGGACAGGTGGGCTCCTGTTCCCGCCCTCTCTTGGGTTTTTCACCACTGTGTGTTTACACTGCTGGGCTTGTTGCCTGTATTACTTCTTGAGATGGTATGATACGCCCTGTGTGGCCGTGCGAGACTAGCTTCGAGGACGGGCCTGCCTGGCTCCACGGAACCATTGCCTGGGCTCCTGGCTTAGGCTCACGCCCTGTTTCATCCCCTAAAGCCTCAGCCTGCGCACAGAGCTCTGTGTATGCACGGCCACACGTTAGCTGCAGCGTGCTCCCCCCACCGGGCGAGCAGCTCCCTCCACTGCAGAGATGATAATTCATGGGGTCATCCCAGGAGTGGCCCCTCCGGGTCATGTATTATTCATGGACAATACTAAATATTCCAGCCCGCCTTCTTTGGCGGAGGCTGCGAGGCTGCGGGGTCCCCAGCCTTGTATCAATATTAACACTGGAAGCCTTAATAAAGCACCGTCACGTTTGCAAAGCCTGATGAGGTTTAATGGGGGCAGAGAAGAAAGAAGAAACTAACGTTTTTCCAGATGAAATGTCTTAGAAACAAACATCTGTGTTTCCATGCCTCAGGGACGGCTCTGGGCGTCCGACTCCCGGATCCTCATTGCGCCCGTTGGTGCGGGGGCTGTAGTTTTTTTCTCATTTTCTGGATGAATAACTGAGGCCACGTGGTGGGAGGTGACCTGTCGGGGATACCAAGGCATCCATTCCAGGCTTTTCCGGCCCCTGGTCTAAGCCCTTTCCTCTCTGGGCCTTGACTTCCCAAATCGAGGGCAGAGTATGGGTGATGAGTACTCCCCCTCAAGCCCAGAGTCCTGGTCCCCCCACGACCGCACTGTGGGAAGGTCAGAGGTGAGATTTCTCCTGGGGACCGTGGCTCTCAGGCCTGACCCCTGCGTGGTGCGGCGGGGACTTCCTCAGGTGGCCCTGCGTCTAAATGCCGGCGATGGTCTCCTTCCTGAGTGACTCACCATCTCGCCAGGGCCCCGCATCCTTTCTTTGGGAGAGCTGTCACCTTTGTTTCTGTGGGGAGGGCGGGGGATTAAATGGTGTGTGTCTACAATTAATCTTGGTAATGGCAGCCTCTCTGGATCTGGAAATCAGATGTTAAGTGTCTTGAAGCCAGCTGATGGGATGGCGCCCTTTGGAACGAATCAATTAGCTCAGGCTCATGATACTAATTGGGGTAAAATCCAGGTTTGTTCAGCGTTGACACTTTGGAGGACGCTGGTCTCGTCTTGCTGCAGTGAGCCTGGGACCCGAGGCATGAACGCCGGGGAGGCCTGCCGCCTCCCCCCAGTCTCGCAGAGGGTCACAGTGGTTTCTTCAGAGACCCCTCCAGGCGACCCCGATCTTGCCCCTGGGCCCCCAGGACTGTTGGGAAAGAGGCACAGCGTGTCCCTGGCCTTTGTTCAGGAGCCGGCGCGCTGGAAGGGGCTGTGGTATGTGTTCACTCATGGTGGCGGAGGCTCTCTGTAAAGACGCATGACGTGACGGTCACCTTCCCACCGCGCTGCAGTGCGCGTTCACGTCGTGCACCCATCACTGCCCTCCAAGAAGAACCAGACCCGGACAGTAGTTACGGTGGTGAGAACAGGTATCTCGGGACTACTGAAATAGCGGAAAGGGACCTCGGCACAGAACCGGGCTCAACTCTGAATACAGCCCGGGCAGTGGGGAGTTAGAGCCTGGGAGCAGGTGTGGGTTGGGATAGAAGATCGATGGGCAGGAGGAGACCTCGGGTTCGGGGCCGCTGGCTACGCTGATGGAGCCCAGCCAGGGCACCTGACATTGCCTGAGGGGTTGTGGGGTGTGAGGACCACGCTCGGACATCCAGGGTGTCCCCCGGGACCCCACAACAGGGACCCCAGGATGTGGTCATCCTGTCTCAGGGGAGACCCAGATGCACAGAGAGGGTGAGCAGCCTGCAGGCGGCACAGCTGGGACCTGAGCTCAGGTGTGGCCATGCTCCCTCTGGGGCTGTGTTTCCAGGACCTTCCTTATCTGAATCATCAGATGATAGAATAATCGGTGCAAGGGGTGCGTTGTTCATGCTCTGCTTCTGAGGGTCCCTTGGGTTTGCTCCAGGGCCAGGTGGCAGGAGGCTGGTCAGATGGCAGCCTACCCTCCAGCCTGCGTCTGGGGCCTGTCCTGCGTGGGAAGCGGGGTGGCCCCGGGATGGCTTGGATGGCCGCCCCCACACCCGGGATGACCTCCAGCCTCGGTTCTCTCATCTTTTGGGGGGGCTTACCCCTCCCTGGGGCTCCTGGGGACTTGGTGGGGGAGTGAAGACGGGCCGCTGCCTATGCTCCTCCCTCAGGAGGCACTGTGGGCTTCACAACAGGGGGTGGGCTCCCGTGGCACCTCCTGGGATGCGTGTGGGGCCTGTATGTGTGTTTGGGGGCTGGCAGTGGGGCCTAGTGGGGCAGGGGGCTGGGGTCTAGTGGGGCAGGGGACTGCTAGCTGGCACTTGCTGTTTTTAGAGAGGTGTGTTCATAGGACCCAGAGAGCTTCCTGGGCCCAGATGTCTCCATGTCTGTAATCCTGGTTTCCTTCCGGGCACCCCCTTCCTGGGAACGGTGGGTGGGTGGGCTGAGAGCAGCTGAGGCCTGCTTTGTTCCCCATTCAGGGCGCCTGTGGGGGCCTCACTGCCCTGCCCCCACGCTGTCCCTGGGGCATGTTATTTATGCTTCCAGGCAATTAGTTTCTGCAGGGAATCCCTGAGGGCTCTGTGGGGCGGAGAGGTCACTTCCAGAAGAATGGGCCTGGCAGATGGGCCCTACCCCGCCCCCACCCCGAAGGAGGGCGTGACTTCAGTGCTGGCCCTGCTGTCCTTGGCCCCTGCCAGGAGGTTACCTGCTGGCTCTCTCCTCTGAGTGGGCCTGAGCCCCAGAAACCCCCTCTTGGTTGAGCAGCCCCACCTCCAGGCGCTGGGGAGGAGGAAAATGGGCCTCAGGGTCCTCAGCACCCACCATCTGTGTCCCCCCGACTCCCCTGTCCCCACCAGAGCCCATCCTCTGTGTGACGGGTCTGCAGGGCAGGGCCGGCCCCTAAACCGACCTCTGCATTTTTAGAATCCTGACCACACCATCGCATTGCCCCTTGCCCCAAGCCAGGTGGCTCAGAGATCCCAACGGATTTCCTGGAGTATTTGCATGAAAACAGACTTGGAGAATTCATCTCTGGGTGACTGAAAGCTGCTGATGGATCCACCAGGCCCTAGACCAGTGTGTTGCCAACAGAGGATTAACTTTTCCGAGGGGGATATACTGTATCTGCAGCTCCCCTAGGAGCCTAGCTGGCTCTTTCTTGCTTCCCACAGTGTCCAGTTCCCTTGTCTGTACCCACCGGCCCTCGGCCCTCGCAGACCCCAACACCGGGCCCAGGCACAGAGGGGAGAGAGGGCATGGCGCAGGGTCTTCGCATCTGGGGCTGTCCCTTGGCCACAGTCAGGCCCGAGCTGGGCCCTGGCCAGAGCTCAGACAGACCAGGGTTTGAGTCCGGGATCTGCTGCTTTCTAGTGGGGTGACCGCGGAGCCGTTTACTAGCCTCTCTGAATCTGACTCGGCCATGCTAATGGGGCTAGCCGGTGCCCTCTCCGTGGGAGGCTCGGGGGGATTAGCAGGGAGCCCCATCATGTGTATATTCCTCGAGATTCCCCCTTCTGGTCAAGGTTGGTGCTGGGACACAGGGACTTGGAGATGGGCGGCCTGTGCAGATAGTTCTGGGCCTGGTAGGACTCCTAGCACAACGCTGGCTTGTCTGTTCATCCAGCCGACCTGGCATCTCCTGCTGGGTCAAGCGTGGGCGCCGGGGGCCGCTGCCTCCACTGGGGTCTGAGAGCCCAGCCTGGGAAGGGGAGCCTCCGTGCCAGGTGGCAGGAAAACAGGATGCAGGCCAGGGTCCCGGGCCCACGTGGCCTTGTTAGCACGGCGACTCTGGGGGGAGTGAGCTCGTTCTCACGGTTCTGCC